>NC_091301.1:52234079-52344079 GCF_038502225.1 Cherax quadricarinatus
GTACCAGCAGACGCTGGGGATGTAATAATGAAGACCAGCAGTACCAGCAGATGCTGGGGAGTAATAATGAAGACCAGCAGTACCAGCAGACGCTGGGGATGTAATAATGAAGACCAGCAGTACCAGCAGATGCTGGGGAGTAATAATGAAGACCAGCAGTACCAGCAGACGCTGGGGATGTAATAATGAAGACCAGCAGTACCAGCAGATGCTGGGGTGTAATAATGAAGACCAGCAGTACCAGCAGATGCTGGGGTGTAATAATGAAGACCAGCAGTACCAGCAGATGCTGGGGTGTAATAATGAAGACCAGCAGTACCAGCAGATGCTGGGGTGTAATAATGAAGACCAGCAGTACCAGCAGATGCTGGGGTGTAATAATGAAGACCAGCAGTACCAGCAGATGCTGGGGTGTAATAATGAAGACCAGCAGTACCAGCAGATGCTGGGGTGTAATAATGAAGACCAGCAGTACCAGCAGATGCTGGGGTGTAATAATGAAGACCAGCAGTACCAGCAGATGCTGGGGTGTAATAATGAAGACCAGCAGTACCAGCAGATGCTGGGGTGTAATAATGAAGACCAGCAGTACCAGCAGATGCTGGGGTGTAATAATGAAGACCAGCAGTACCAGCAGATGCTGGGGTGTAATAATGAAGACCAGCAGTACCAGCAGATGCTGGGGTGTAATAATGAAGACCAGCAGTACCAGCAGATGCTGGGGTGTAATAATGAAGACCAGCAGTACCAGCAGATGCTGGGGTGTAATAATGAAGACCAGCAGTACCAGCAGATGCTGGGGTGTAATAATGAAGACCAGCAGTACCAGCAGATGCTGGGGTGTAATAATGAAGACCAGCAGTACCAGCAGATGCTGGGGTGTAATAATGAAGACCAGCAGTACCAGCAGATGCTGGGGTGTAATAATGAAGACGAGCAGTAAAAGCAGATGCTGGGGTGTAATAATGAAGACCAGCAGTACCAGCAGATGCTGGGGTGTAATAATGAAGATCAGCAGTACCAGCAGATGCTGGGGGAGTAATAATGAAGACCAACAGTACCAGCAGATACTGGGGTGTAATAATGAAGACCAGCAGTACCAGCTGATGCTGGGGTGTAATAATGAAGACCAGCAGTAACAGCAGATGCTGCGGTGTAATAATGAAGACCAGCAGTACCAGCAGATGCTGGGGTGTAATAATGAAGACCAGCAGTACCAGCAGATGCTGGGGTGTAATAATGAAGACCAGCAGTACCAGCAGATGCTGGGGTGTAATAATGAAGACCAGCAGTACCAGCAGATGCTGGGGTGTAATAATGAAGACCAGCAGTACCAGCAGATGCTGGGGATGTAATAATGAAGACCAGCAGTACCAGCAGATGCTGGGGTGTAATAATGAAGACCAGCAGTACCAGCAGATGCTGGGGTGTAATAATGAAGACCAGCAGTACCAGCAGATGCTGGGGTGTAATAATGAAGACCAGCAGTACCAGCAGATGCTGGGGTGTAATAATGAAGGTCAGCAGTACCAGCAGATGCTGGGGTGTAATAATGAAGACAGATGCTACCAGCAGATGCTGGGATGTAATAATGAAGACCAGCAGTACCAGCAGATGCTGGAGGTTTAATAATGAAGACCAGCAGTACCAGCAGATGCTGGGGTGTAACAATGAAGGTCAGCAGTACCAGCAGATGCTGGGGTGTAATAATGAAGACCAGCAGTACCAGCAGATGCTGGGGTGTAATAATGAAGACCAGCAGTACCAGCAGATGCTGGGGTGTAATAATGAAGACCAGCAGTACCAGCAGATGCTGGGGATGTAATAATGAAGACCAGCAGTACCAGCAGATGCTGGAGTGTAATAATGAAGACCAGCAGATGCTGGGGTGTAATAATGAAGACCAGCAGTACCAGTAGATGCTGGGGCGTAATAATGAAGACCAGCAGTACCAGCAGATGCTGGGGTGTAATAATGAAGTTCAGCAGTACCAGCAGATGCTGGGGTGTAATAATGAAGCACAGCAGTACCAGCAGATGCTGGGGTGTAATAATGAAGGTCAGCAGTACCAGCAGATGCTGGGGTGTAATAATGAAGACCAGCAGTACCAGCAGATGCTGGGGTGTAATAATGAAGGTGCAGTACCAGCAGATGCCAGCAGTACCAGCAGATGCTGGGGTGTAATAATGAAGACCAGCAGTACCAGTAGATGCTGGGGTGTAATAATGAAGACCAGCGGTACCAGCCGATGCTGGGGTGTAATAATGAAGACAGCAGTACCAGCAGATGCTGGGGTGTAATAATGAAGACCAGCAGTACCAGCAGATGCTGGGGTGTAATAATGAAGACCAGCAGTACCAGCAGATGCTGGGGATGTAATAATGAAGACCAGCAGTACCAGCAGATGCTGGGGATGTAATAATGAAGACCATCAGTACCAGCAGAAGCTGGGGGTGTAAAAATGAAGACCAGCAGTACCAGCAGATACCAGCAGATGCTGGGGATGTAATAAATGAAGGTCAGCAGTACCAGCAGATAATAATAAAGACCAGCAGTACCAGCAGATGCTGGGGTGTAATAATGAAGGTCAGCAGTACCAGCAGATGCTGGGGTGTAATAATGAAGACCAGCAGTACCAGCAGATGCTGGGGTGTAATAATGAAGACCAGCAGTACCAGCAGATGCTGGGGATGTAATAATGAAGACCAGCAGTACCAGCAGATGCTGGGGTGTAATAATGAAGACCAGCAGTACCAGCAGATGCTGGGGTGTAATAATGAAGACCAGCAGTACCAGCAGATGCTGGGGTGTAATAATGAAGACCAGCAGTACCAGCAGATGCTGGGGTGTAATAATGAAGACCAGCAGTACCAGCAGATGCTGGGGTGTAATAATGAAGACCAGCAGTACCAGCAGATGCTGGGGTGTAATAATGAAGACCAGCAGTACCAGCAGATGCTGGGGTGTAATAATGAAGACCAGCAGTACCAGCAGATGCTGGGGTGTAATAATGAAGACCAGCAGTACCAGCAGATGCTGGGGTGTAATAATGAAGACCAGCAGTACCAGCAGATGCTGGGGTGTAATAATGAAGACCAGCAGTACCAGCAGATGCTGGGGTGTAATAATGAAGACCAGCAGTACCAGCAGATGCTGGGGTGTAATAATGAAGACCAGCAGTACCAGCAGATGCTGGGGTGTAATAATGAAGACCAGCAGTACCAGCAGATGCTGGGGTGTAATAATGAAGGTCAGCAGTACCAGCAGATGCTGGGGTGTAATAATGAAGACAGCAGTACCAGCAGATGCTGGGGTGTAATAATGAAGACCAGCAGTACCAGCAGATGCTGGGGTGTAATAATGAAGACCAGCAGTACCAGCAGATGCTGGGGAGTAATAATGTAATAATAATGAAGACCAGCAGTACCAGCAGATGCTGGGGTGTAATAATGAAGAAGCAGTACCAGCAGATGCTGGGGTGTAATAATGAAGACCAGCAGTACCAGCAGATGCTGGGGTGTAATAATGAAGACCAGCAGTACCAGCAGATGCTGGGGTGTAATAATGAAGACCAGCAGTACCAGCAGATGCTGGGGTGTAATAATGAAGACCAGCAGTACCAGCAGATGCTGGGGTGTAATAATGAAGACCAGCAGTACCAGCAGATGCTGGGGTGTAATAATGAAGACCAGCAGTACCAGTAGATGCTGGGGTGTAATAATGAAGACCAGCGGTACCAGCAGATGCTGGGGTGTAATAATGAAGACCAGCAGTACCAGCAGATGCTGGGGTGTAATAATGAAGAGCAGTACCAGCAGATGCTGGGGTGTACCAGCAGATTGCTGGGGAGTAATAATGAAGACCAGCAGTACCAGCAGATGCTGGGGTGTAATAATGAAGACCAGCAGTGCTGGGGTACTGCTGGGGTGTAGCAGATGCCAGGGGGGTGTAATAATGAAGACAGTACAGCAGTACCAGCAGATGCAGATGGGGGTGTAATAATGAAGACCAGCAGTACCAGCAGATGCTGGGGTGTAATAATGAAGGGTACCAGCAGATGTAATAATGAAGACCAGCAGTACCAGCAGATGCAGGGGGTACCAGCAGATGTAATAATGAAGACCATCAGTACCAGCAGATGCTGGGGTGTAATAATGAAGACCAGCAGTACCAGCAGATGCTGGGGTGTAATAATGAAGACCAGCAGTACCAGTAGATGCTGGGGTGTAATAATGAAGACCATCAGTACCAGCAGATGCAGGGGGTGTAATAATGAAGACCAGCAGTACCAGCAGATGCTGGGGTGTAATAATGAAGGGGCAGATGCTGTGTAATAATGAAGACCAGCAGTACTAGCAGATGCAGGGGGTGTAATAATGAAGACCAGCAGTACCAGCAGATGCTGGGGTGTAATAATGAAGACCAGCAGTACCAGCAGATGCTGGGGTGTAATAATGAAGACCAGCAGTACCAGCAGATGCTGGGGTGTAATAATGAAGACCAGCAGTACCAGCAGATGCAATAATGGGGGCAGATGTAATAATGAAGACCAGCAGTACCAGCAGATGCTGGGGTGTAATAATGGGGTACCAGCAGATGTAATAATGAAGACCAGCAGTACCAGCATATGCTGGGGTGTAATAATGAAGACCAGCAGTACTAGCAGATGCAGGGGGTGTAATAATGAAGACCAGCAGTACCAGCAGATGCAGGGGGTGTAATAATGAAGACCAGCAGTACTAGCAGATGCAGGGGGTGTAATAATGAAGACCAGCAGTACTAGCAGATGCAGGGGGTGTAAAAATGAAGACCAGCAGTACCAGCAGATGCTGGGGTGTAATAATGAAGACCAGCAGTACCAGCATATGCTGGGGTGTAATAATGAAGACCAGCAGTACCAGCAGATGCTGGGGTGTAATAATGAAGACCAGCAGTACCAGCAGATGCTGGGGTGTAATAATGAAGACCAGCAGTACCAGCAGATGCTGGGGTGTAATAATGAAGACCAGCAGTACCAGCAGATGCTGGGATGTAATAATGAAGACCAGCAGTACCAGCAGATGCTGGGGTGTAATAATGAAGGCCAGCAGTACCAGCAGATGCTGGGGTGTAATAATGAAGACCAGCAGTACCAGCAGATGCTGGGGTGTAATAATGAAGACCATCAGTACCAGCAGATGCTGGGGGTGTAAAAATGAAGACCAGCAGTACCAGCAGATGCTGGGGTGTAATAATGAAGACCATCAGTACCAGCAGATGCTGGGGTGTAATAATGAAGACCAGCAGTACCAGCAGATGCTGGGGTGTAATAATGAAGACCAGCAGTACCAGCAGATGCTGGGGTGTAATAATGAAGACCAGCAGTACCAGCAGATGCTGGGGTGTAATAATGAAGACCAGCAGGACCAGCAGATGCTGGGGGTAATAATGAATGAAGACCAGCAGTACCAGCAGATGCTGGGGAGTAATAATGAAGACCAGCAGTACCAGCAGATGCTGGGGATGTAATAATGAAGACCAGCAGTACCAGCAGATGCTGGGGATGTAATAATGAAGACCAGCAGTACCAGCAGATGCTGGGGATGTAATAATGAAGGTCAGCAGTACCAGCAGATGCTGGGGTGTAATAATGAAGACCAGCAGTACCAGCAGATGCTGGGGTGTAATAATGAAGACCAGCAGTACCAGCAGATGCTGGGGTGTAATAATGAAGGTCAGCAGTACCAGCAGATGCTGGGGTGTAATAATGAAGACCAGCAGTACCAGCAGATGCTGGGGTGTAATAATGAAGGTCAGCAGTACCAGCAGATGCTGGGGTGTAATAATGAAGGTCAGCAGTACCAGCAGATGCTGGGGTGTAATAATGAAGGTCAGCAGTACCAGCAGATGCTGGGGTGTAATAATGAAGGTCAGCAGTACCAGCAGATGCTGGGGTGTAATAATGAAGACCAGCAGTACCAGCAGATGCTGGGGTGTAATAATGAAGGTCAGCAGTACCAGCAGATGCTGGGGTGTAATAATGAAGGTCAGCAGTACCAGCAGATGCTGGGGTGTAATAATGAAGGTCAGCAGTACGAGCAGATGCTGGGGTGTAATAATGAAGGTCAGCAGTACCAGCAGATGCTGGGGTTTAATAATGAAGACCAACAGTACCAGCAGATGCTGGTGACACAAACGGTTCTTGAGGGCAGTGGCACAGTAACCAGGCTTCACCGTGCTCTGAAACTTGCTGTTGTGTGGCCTGAAAAATTTAAATTTGTTGAGAACTTACCGCAGAAATGTTTTGAATCTTCATAATCGCCGAGTGGAATTCCTGCCTCACTTCAACATTCTATGACCGCAGACTTCCAGAAGAACTGGTTGAATCGTACAACAGATTTTGCCACTCTTTTGTCGGATAATTTTTAAAATCGCACTCTGACTTTTAATGAAATATTATGTTTTCGTTTAAACCATACCCCCGGCCGGGATTGAACCCGCGGTCATAGAGTCTCAAAACTCCAGCCCCTCGCGTTAGCCACTAGACCAGCTAGCCACAATAAGATTCATCCAACTAGGTATATTTCTACACCATAGGAAGGTTAGCACAGGCACCTCTGTGACCACAAATGCAAGTTTTTACAGACGAATCTCCAGCTAGCGTGGCCGTGACGAACTCTAGCTCAAGTCCCTTCACTGCCGTCAACATGACTTAAGAAATGTGGCTAACGCGACGGGCTGGAGTTTTGAGACTCTATGACCGCGGGTTCAATCCCGGCCGGGGGTATGGTTTATTTGCAATCGTGTCATTACGATTTCTTAAGTCATCTTTTCGTTTATTTCTCTGTTTGAACCTTTTGACTGAATAATAGTTGCAGTATGATTCTTTCGTTTAAATTTTACTCACTGATAATAAGTTATCCTCTGCAGCTTCTATAAGTAAAAAAATATCTCGTAAAAGAATTTCACGCAAATATAACGAAATGCAATACGGGTAGTGAATGAGAGATTACGAAATAGTATTTTTTTTTACCATTCTCAGTGGTTCTACGGGCATATTAAGATATCCCTTATTTAAAAAAAAGCTGTATTTTCTTATTTTTTTCTAACTTTAGCATTCATGGTAGTTTCAATGTCTGTTTTATTGTGTCAGTATCAGATGGTGCGCAGTCGTATAACTTGATGCTGAAATAGTACATCTAGGCCACTCAGAAGTGAAGGTATTGTGTCCACGTTTCCACCCCACCCAGGGCTCCACACTAGTGTACGTGTGATGTGGCTAAACCAAAGTGATTATGAAGATTGAGACACTTATGCAGCATATGGGAATCTTTATTCAGGAAACGTTTCGCCACACAGTGGCTTCATCAGTCCAATACAAAGAGGAAGGCGTAAGGAGAGGAGGAGAATGAGGTAATCAGTCCCTTGTTCAACCTTTGGACGAAGACCTACTTCGACTAGTGGATGGTACCACTATGACCCCGCCTCCATCTGCTTCACGTCACCTCACTACAGTATATAAGCCACGTCTACGGCCCTATGCTGTACATTCTACAAGATTGATGGACTGAACACATCGACTCCAGGTTGAGGGACTGATTACCTCATTCTCCTCCTCTCCTTACGCCTTCCTCTTTGTATTGGACTGATGAAGCCACTGTGTGGCGAAACGTTTCCTGAATAAAGATTCCCATATGCTGCATAAGTGTCTCAATCTTCAACTTGTCGGTTTTTCAAACCATTCATCACAACTGTCAGACACGGCAGCATCATGGGGTCTTGTTACAAAGAATTCTTCAACACTTGTTCAACCTTTGGACGAAGACCTACTTCGACTAGTGGATGGTACCACTATGACCCCGCCTCCATCTGCTTCACGTCACCTCACTACAGTATATAAGCCACGTCTACGGCCCTATGCTGTACATTCTACAAGATTGATGGACTGAACACATCGACTCCAGGTTGAGGGACTGATTACCTCATTCTCCTCCTCTCCTTACGCCTTCCTCTTTGTATTGGACTGATGAAGCCACTGTGTGGCGAAACGTTTCCTGAATAAAGATTCCCATATGCTGCATAAGTGTCTCAATCTTCAACTTGTCGGTTTTTCAAACCATTCATCACCAAAGTGATTATGTTGGCTACTTTCCTGAGACGGTTGAATGTATGTTGGACTTTGGTTGTAGTTATCATAAGAAAGTGGGGAACCTCTTTTCCAAGAAACACAAACGTTCCACTGTGCAAGACCCGCTAGGATTCGACCAGATACCATGCAAAGATTGTAACCAAGTATACATTGGCCAGACAAGTCAAACACTATTCACGAGAATCATCGAACACCAGAGTGTAATACGTTATGCACTTGATAATTTAGCCATTTATCAACATGTTAGCATTAACAGTCACAATATTCATTGGGAAGCTGCCACAATAAAACACAAATGACACTGGAGCTACGAACGCAAAATCATGGAATGTTCCCTTATAGCTGCCACCCACAATTTCAACATCTCACAGGGACAATCGAAACCGAACGTCATTTAAAAATTCGCCCTCAAGAAATACATACTGGCGCCCAACCTAACACAGAAAGCCACCATAAGAACACGAATCACACATCGCAAAGGAACTTCCTACCGAAAATATTAGTAACTCTACATAACCTGTTTTTTCACTTCCTTCTTGACTAATCAACCTCGTGTCTTCCTGTCTCCATGTGGATTATTACTGAGCAATAATAAGTGTCCATTACGCTTTAGATATTCATATTGACTTATAAATATATTTATATAATTTTTTGTCTATGGTGATGATCATCTAATTGGAATGCAAACATAGTCAGAGTCTCACTTACGTAGGTGTACTGACTCTCGCATCCACAACTCAAACCACACCATGGGCGGGGATAGAACCCAAGGTCAGAGTGTCATGACTCACCGACTCACCGACGCGTGCATCATGATCCACGACTCATTCGTTAATAGAGGTAGAAGAGGTAAGGCTTCGTTAGCTTGTAAAAACTTACAAATACACATTCTCAACTTAAATCTAGACAGGTTAACCATTCATCCATTTGCTATAGGCATCGCTAACATGTCTAGTAAGACGAGTTTCAGATCAAACAACGTTTACATCTAAGCCTTAATCTCTCAAACTATACCACGGGTGGGGGTAGAACCCGCGATCAGAGTCTCTCTGGTCGCGGGTTCTATCCCCGCCCGTGGTATGGTTTGTTTGAAATCGTGTCATTACGATTTTTATATGCATATTTTATATAAAATAATATTTATACGTCTATTCCAAAATGAAATTTTAATTAATGTGAATGTTAATATAATCGAATATTATATACTTGAGAATATTATTTCTGATCAAAAACATATTTTATGAGTGAAGGAAATTTACGAAATTTAAAATAAAATTTTCAGTTTTATTGTGACATTTCCAAAATTTCCAACATTTTCAGTTATTTTTATAAACTAGACAAAAGATTACGTTTAATGGTTCCCTTTGACTCTCTCTCTCTCTCTCTCTTTCTGTATATCTCTTTTTCTTTCTGTTTTCTGTTTCATTTTGGCTTTCGGCCTCTTTTTGTCTTGTGTCTGTCTTGCAATATTTTCCTTTCTCCATCTTCCCCTATTTCTGTCTTTTCCGTTGTCTGTCAATTTCATTGTTATATTGTGATTGTAGTTTGTTATCTCTGACAAAGAGAATATATAACCGTTACCGGTGTTATCTTTTCTTTTCCTGTAAAATATTTCTTTATATCTTAAAACTGCATTTTCTTTCCATCGGGTTTAAATTTTCGACACATGTGAAGAGTATGTATGGAATGTTTTATGATATTGCTGGAATTTGCAGGTGTTTATTAAACAGTTGCATTGATCAAGAGGTGGTTTCGATTTCTATATGATAGCTTGAGAACTCCTCATCTAATCGGCTTCAAACTTTAAGCACAGTAGTATCGTATACATAAGAAATTTTGAAATTTCATAATTCTTAAATTTCGTTTTAAAATTATGTGGAAAAAAATTCCTTGAGGTTACTTAAAAGTTTAATTTTTCAGAGTTTCAAGATTTAGTGGCAGATGCGTCTAAACAAAGGTTTTATTAAAGTTTCAAAGTTTAGTTATCTGAAGTTCAAAGTTCACAGTTTTGTAACACATGATAATGGATAATTCCTTTTCGGAGTGGCTACTGGTATCAATATTGATGCATATAGTTAAAAAGAAGGATTTGGTAAATATGGGGTGGTTTAAATTTTTTTTTGCTAATTTAACAAATTAACATGTTTTTCCATCCAGTAAAATAATCGAAGGATGTCTTTCCTGGTCAGTTTCAAACCCTGAATACTGGCATATAATTCAACAAATTCTGAATCAAATTATATTTTTTTTTAAGTGGGAAAATTGGAAAACTAACTAGTACCATGCTAGTACCATGCTAGTACCATGTTCAATCAGGTTCAAACCTTCAGTCAAGTTGTCTTAATGGAGGTTTCGGGCTGTGAAGGTGCTAATTTATATACATAAAATCAGGTTCTACACCCCGTCATGTCAGTCTGTGTCGCAGTTCTTAACTCTCATGTCAACGCCAGTTTCTCCAAGACAGGCAAGTGTATTCTAATTACAGGAATTATAAGAACATAAGAATGGAGGAACACTGCAGAAGGCCTACTGGCCCATGTATATTTTAATTTAAAAATTGAGAGTAAGACACTTGTGCAACATCTGGGTATCTTTATTGTAGACGTTTCGCCATCCAGTGGCTTTATCAATACAAATTCTAGGACATAACTTGAAGACAGTAGAACTATGTACAGAAGATGAGGTAATCAGTCCCTCAACCTAGGAGTAGGTGCGAACAGCACCATAGTCGTGGAGGTCGAAGTTGGTGAAATAGACACCCCGAGTTTGATATCGCAATGGAACGGTTCAGTTAATAAGACTATCACTGACGGACCTGAGAACAAACCTTTGAGATCTTCTCTGCCTCTTAGAGGTCAAGTAGGTTCAACTCCGTTGGTCATGCAAGGTGAGCCTGACTTTAAAGTTACTGAACATCCCTTTCCAAATTACCAGCCTAGTTTGACAAGAACCTGCGCCTGCCCGAAGAGATTCACAGACAATCCTAATGTTACCCCCTTTTCCTCTTTACCTTTTGGACATTTGTCCCAAGAGCAATTTGAGAAAGATGAGCGTCTCCTGCTGTTGCAGAGTGCACAGATTAAGGCCCAACGTCTACTAAGAGAGGAGGAATTCCGTAGGGAAATAAATCCTTTGAATGGAAAGGCTAAGGCAGGAACACTCAAGGGGAAGGGGGATGGAATAAGGAAAAGGTTCAGGTAACCTTCGATTTACAAAAGGCGGCGGTCATGGTGCCTAGATTCAATGACCAAGATTTTGATATATTTCTCGAAGTATTCGAAAATCAGTCCCTTGCACATTGGGCCGCTTCACTCCATACGACGTTGTATGTTGAAGCCAAAGAGCTTGTACCGCCTCCCTTCCGTGCGAGCAATACGTGCGGTACGACTTTATAAAGAAGGTCCTCTTGGAGACATACGACTTATTAACCCGTTAGCTATCTAAACGCAGCAACCATCCCAGTCCTATGTCGATTTTGCGCGACAAAAGACAGTGGCCTTCGACCCTTGGTGTAGGGCTTCTGAGGTAATTCCCTAGAAAGTCTAACACACGTGATATTATTAGAGAACTTTTATACTAACTTGCCAGAGGACTTGCATAAGTACCTGATTTGTCATCCTAAGACAAATTTAGTAGAGACCGCAGCTTTGGGGGATAATCATGAGGTCCCCCAACTACTTGTTCGAAGGGAAAGAGACAGGGAGCCGGAAAACCCTGTTCCAAAGAAAGAACAGGCGAAGTAGTTAGTTACATAACTAACCCTTCGACAGGGGGTTACCGGTTTACACTGCCGACAAGTAGACTTGGTTATCAAACCGACTCGGCTAGCAACCAAGGAAAATCGAAGGAATTTGTAAAGTGTTCCTGTTGTGCAAGAAGAGGGCACTCTAAAATTCATTGCTCTGAACGAGAAAGGGACTTGAAAAGTACACAAAAATTTTGTCTCCCTAAGCAGATCATATCATCGTCTGAGTCTAAAGGAGCTTCTAAACTTAGTTCCCAATACGATTCCCAAGGATCGAAAGATCATTGTGCTAGGTAACTAGGTACCAAACACATTTCCAAGCAAAACGTGCCTCGTGCTATGAGTTCTTACATTTCATTTAGTGGAAATGAAGTCCTTTAGAGACACTGGACATTATTTAACCTTGCTAAAGGAAGACGTACTACCCCTCTCCCAAGATTCATATGCCCACCCTAATGTCTTACTGGAGGCTTAATTCGGTACTATAATTGAAGTCCATATTCATAAGGTTTTTCTCCAGACGACATTATTTCACGGCTAGGTTTCCATCGGAATATCATCAGTAGAGTTCTCAGTTAGTGGAGTAAAGTTACTTCTGGGCAATGACTTTGAAAATCAAGGTGTACCCAAAGAGCCATTGGTTTTTTATAATCCCTCCATGGCTCGGAGCTCCAAAGTTTCCCTGGATTCCGAGTCTTCCCCCACCCCCAGTTGGATTAGGATTGGATGTCCTTTTTAAGGAATCTGCAGACTCCGAATCTCGGATTCTTAAAATTCCGGTCTTGGACTCTTTCTTGATCCGTCAGGAGTAGACTTCTTATCAAGAGACGACTTGGTAAGGGATCAACAGACCCCTTCTTGGAAAAGATCCGTGTAAGAGCGGTTTCCGAGGACGAAGCCAAGTGCCCGAGTAGTTATGTGAAAGATCAGATATTATGGAAGTAAGAAGTTAGTAAAGTGATGGACGGTAAAGTAGCACTCGAAGTGAGACATCTGATCGTCCTACCCTACATCTTCAGGGATCTTACCTTCAAGTTTGCACATTACAGTCCTTTGGTAAAACATTTGGGTTGAAAGAAAACATTATGGAAAATAGGCAAGCATTTCTCTCGGCCAAAAATGAAGGAGTGTCATGTGTGTCAACTCAGTGACAAACTTATTCACGATCCACCCCTGGCACCCTTAGTTCTGATCTCACGTAAAGGAGAACCCTTTTCACGTCTTGTGTTAGACTGTGTGGGGCCATTACTCAAAACCAAACATTAGAATCAGTATTTATTCGCAATAATGGATACGGTTACACGATACCCCGAAGCAATTCCTTTAAGAAAGATCAGTGCTTGAGTTATTATAGGTGTTCTGCTAAAGTTACTTTCTAATGTCGGACTTCCAAGGGTGATTCAATCGGACCAAGGGTCATATTTTGCATCCAAACTCTTTCGTGACACGTTATCTTGATTGTGAATTAATTCTGTGTTCACGTCTACCTGCCGACCTCAGAGTCAACGGGTACTGGAATGTTTCCACGAAACGTTAAAATCCATGAAGAGATATTGTCTCCAATATTCTCAGGACCGGGATGAGGAAATTCCCGTCCTCTTATTCGCGTTAAGGGAGAGTGAGCAAGAGAGATGGCGGTTGTCACCCTTTGAATTAATCTATGGGCACCGAATACAAGGCCCAGTGGCTGTGCTTAAAGAAGCCTGGGTAGGGACAGACCAACCACCTTCTAGAACTTATTATGCCCTAATGAAAGAACGTTTATCTACAGCACGAGGGATAGCGGCCAAAAACTTGCTCCTAGCTCAAAGGAAGATTAAACGTCTATACGATAAACGGACCCAACACCGTTCCTTTAAGCCGAGTGACAAAGTAATGGTGCAGAATTTTGCCCCAGGACATGCTCATCAACCTAAATATGAAGGACTTTTGAAGGTCGTCAATCGGGTAAATGACGAGAATTACGTGGAAAGAACCCCTTGAAAAAGAAAGTCCGAGCAGAACTGTTACATTAATCAGACTAAAATAGTCCATCCCTCTGTAATTGCTATGCTCTTTCCTGTGACTCAGGAGGACGATACAAGAACTATTGGAAAATCAGGGGTAACTCAAAATCGTTTAAAGAATTTCGAATCATTGAGAGCTTTAGATGGTCTTCTTATAGGGATAGTGGCTGAGAAAAAACAAAACATTAAAGCTCTAATATAACAATTTGACACCTTGTTCCGTGATGTCCCGAGACCATTATACTTAGGATTTCATGATGTGGACGTCCAGGAAGTAAGCCTCTTAGAACTGTCTCCATACAGAAGAAGCCCTAAGAAACAAGAAATACTAGAAGAGGAAGTAGATTTCCTGTTATCCCATGGACTCATAGAACCGAGCAAGAAAGGTGTAAGGCGAGGAGGAGTTTGAGATAATCAATCCCTCAGCCTGGTTATTTCAACATGTCGGTTTTTAAACCATTTATCACATCTGTCAGACACTGCAACATCATGGGATCTTGATACAAGTAATTCTTTAATGCTTGTCCAACCTTTGGACAAAGACCTACTTACACTAGTGGATGATTCCACTGCGATCCCCCCGCCTCCTCCTGCTTCGACTCACCTGTCTGCAGTACATAAGCCACTTCTCTGGCCATATGCTGTAATTCCTACATGAGTGATGGACTGAACACGTCGATTCCAGGCTGAGGGACTGATTACATCAAACTCCGCCTCGCCTTGCATCTTTCTGCTTTGTACTGGGCTGATGAAGCCACTGTGTGGCGAAACGTTTCTTCAATAAAGATTTCCATGTATTGCGTAAGTGTCTCAATCTTCAACTTGTCGGTTTTTAAACCAGTTATCACAAAGAAAGAGATATAAGAAAATAAGCCATAAACAAATAAGCAAGGGTAAAGAGAGAGGTGAGTGACAATTTGACAACGACATAGTAACAATGGCAAAGACTAAATCAAAACTGATTTACAGCTACAGCAGGAGAAAGACAACAGAAATAACAAGGTAAATAGACTCAAAAGGGAAGGAGAACTTACCCAAAACAAGAAGGAAGTTTGTAATTTGCTGAACAAATTATTTAAAAAGGCCTTTGCAGAGGAAACATCTGAAATACTTGAAAGTCTGGGGTAAAAGGTACACAAATGAACAGGTACGCAATTGAAAAGGTACTGGATACCATACACACAACATGGAGAGGGGAAATTTTATCATAGAGATGAACACATCAAAGGCAATAGAAGACAACTGCGTGATGCTATTGAACTGCCAGATGACAAGCGTTGTCTGACCCACTAACCAAGATGTACAACAAGTAAATGGACACGGTACAATTACCAGAGATTTGGAAGACAGCAAATTTAGTTCCTGTATTTAGGAACGAAGATATATAGGAGGTGTTGGACAACAGTCCAGTGTCCCAGACATGTTTGTAACGCAATGTGAATAAACTGGAGGGAGCAGTTTGGCACGTGAAGGTAATTTCATTAATAATAACCAGCGCAGATTCAGAGATAACTTTTGTCATACTGTCCTGTTAAAATTTTTGCATAAAGCTACAGAACAGTGACAGGAGGGAAGGAGGGAGCGAGCGAGCGAGCGAGAGAGAGAGAGAGAGAGAGAGGGAGGGAGAGAGAGAGAGACAGACAGACAGAGACAGATAGACAGAGAGAGACATAAGTGGATTACATTTTATTAGAGCGCAAGAAGGCATTTGATGCAGGAGGATCCAGAGGATCAAAGAGTTGAAAACTGGGAAAGGAAGGAAAAATTGTTAAGGAAGAGATCTCAGAATGGGACAGTTTTTCAGATTTTTCAGAGGTCGATAATAAATCCAACATTATTTCTGGTTTACGTATAGAATATACTAAAATAGATTCATTCGAATCCAGGTTTAATGATGAAGGCAATTTAACGAAAATAAAAATAGACAAGAGAAGAGAAGGCGCAAAAATGGTCAGGTAAGAGGGTCTTTGAATTCATTCTTAGCTATAGTTTTTCCCTTCAACCGACTTTCCTGGATTTCGTACTCATTTCCGCAATATTACAAGATCTTCGTAAAGTGTTGACTGCAATACAAAAGGCCCAGAGCGTGGTTGTTTTCAAACAAGCAATACAAGAAACAAATCAACCTCTTTTGTATTTTGTATCGCTTGTTTGAGATTCTTGCTTAATATATATATATATATATATATATATATATATATATATATATATATATATATATATATATATATATATATATATATATATATATTATATATATATATATCCTCTTCCATAGCATCAAACGAGTTGATAAGACAAATTCTTCCTGATACCCTCAGTGACTCAGTAGGAATAGAAGACCCTAGCTATGCCAGTGCCATCACTGAATGGGAGACTCTTGCTGCTCCAGCACCAAACCCTAGTGCAGCACTGGCTCACAAACAGTGAAGCTGGGATGGCCCGATTGCTGAAAAGGTGCTTACCAACATGCTCAGTTCTGCAACATCAGATAGGGAGACTGCCCGTCTCCAGGCTGTGAGCGCACTTCATTCCGGGGACTTCCTCCAAAGAGTTCCCATATCGGCAATGGGAATGCGACTCGACTCTAAGACCCTCCGTATTGCAGTGGCTCTTCGCCTTGCTGCCCCAATTCACACAAAATATATGTGTAATTGCAGTGAAGCGCAAGCAGACCAATACGGTCTACATGGCCTTAACTGTTCCAAAAACAAGGGCTGGCATGCAATACACAATGAGGTCAACGACATCATTAAGAGAACCCTTGCTACAGCTGGATGCCCAATCGAGAGGGAGCCCAGATCACTAGCAGCTAACAATACCTACAACCCAGCAAACCGCCCTGACGGGATCACCATCTATCCTTGGAAGAATGGCAAGCTCTTAGCATGGGACTATACCTGTGTCTCCACACTGGGTGACACCTATATCCATCACAGTGTGGGGGCGACAAGGAGGAGCTGCTGACCACAGGGAGGAGTACAATATCAGCAAGTACAGGGACATAAGCCAGCAGTATCAATTTGTTCCAGTGGGATCAGAGACCTTGGGATCATGGGGAAAAAATGTCACACGTTTCCTTAAAGAATTGGGTTCCAGACTCATCGACACCACCAGGGACCCAAGGGCAGCCACTTTCATGTTCCAGCGCCTCAACGAAGCCATCCAGAGGGGAAATGCTTGCTGCATACTTGGTTCACGTCCAGCCTCGGAGGAGCTGGAGGAAATTCATGATCTTTGATATATTGTGCCATTGTATTCATGTTTATGTTTTTCTGTAAATGTATTTTGTTTATTAATAAATGTTCACATAGAATAAAAAATATATAGGGGTGGTAAGAGAAGAAAATATTCAAACAGCTCCGGGGAGAACCTTGAGTTTTCTCTGAGGTACGTTTATTGTCTTCTCTGAGGATGAGGGTCCCCATTCCAGCTATAGAGGTGGTACTTCCCTATATATAATTAAAAAAAAAATAATATATATATATATATATATATATATGTCGTGCCGAATATGTAAAACTAGTCAATTAGCAAGAACTCATTTAAAATTAAGTCCTTTCTAAAATTTTCTCTTATATGTTTAAAGATATATTTTTTTCATTAATGTTGATGTAAAAATTTATAATTTTGCACCAAAAGGAACTTAGAAAACTTACCTAACCTTATTATAACAAGAACAATTTATTTTAGTCTGACCCAACTAAATATATTTTAGATTTGTTTACAATAATTTAATACTAAACAAACACAGTGAAATATATTTTTTTCGTTAGGTTCAGAATGATTTTGGCGAAATTATTGCATACACAAATTTACACTTGTCCTATATGGCAAGATGAGCGTTGCTATTTAAGCCAAGATCGCAAGTTCTGCCTATTCGGCACGACATATATATATATATATATATATATATATATATATATATATATATATATATATATATATATATATATATATATATATATAATATACATATAAATATATATATATATATATATATATATATATATATATATATATATATATATATATATATATATATATATAATATATATATATATATATAATATATATATATATATATAATATAATATAATATATATGTATAATATATATATATATATATGTATATATATATATATATATATCGTGCCGAATAGGTAAATCTTGCGATTTTGGCTTAAACACCAACGCTCTTCTTGCCTAATACGGCAAGCGAAAAATTGTGAATGCAATAATTTCGCAAAAATTTTTTTGAACCTAACGAAAAATATATTTTGTGTTAATTTATTTTTAAATTATTGTAAACATATCCAAAATATATTTAGCTGAATTAAGCTAAATTAAATTGCACTTGGTATAAGGTTAAGTAAGCTTTCTTTTGTTCTTTTGGTAAATTATTATTTTTTACATTAATATAAATGAAAAAATATATCTTTCATCCAATAGGAGAAAATTTTGAAAAGATTTAAATTTAAATGAGTTATTGCTAACTGACCATTTACACCTATTCGGCACGACATATACATTTCCAGAGAGCCCCACAGGGAAATGTGGAACGCTTGTACCAATAGTGTGTTTTGTTGACAATGTTCTATTAAGATCTACCTTCTATGGGAAGAGGAACTACATTTGCCTCATAAAACAATACTGATGGAGCTGCTCTGAACATCTATACAGCAATTTTGCCTCAACTTATCTGGGCATACAGTCTTTTCTTGATGCAGCTATTTCAGGTGGAGATATACTCCATCTTGCTTTATTGTCACTGCTGAGTATCTTGATACAGCTCTTGTACCTACCAAAGAAGGTTTCCTTGTAGGATCAGGAACTTGCATCTTGGCAATAAAGTGTTTGGCAATGAGTCAGATTTCTCCTGACTGTTAATACAGACGGTCTCATCCTGCCGATTTAGAGGTGGAATAATTTTACCAGGTGAATAACCTTATCGGTCTTTGACCAAAGACCACCAGAATTTAGGCCCACTCTACCTGATACCAATCTCATTGTGAGTATTCCAGGCCTTGTTTAGTGTCAGTAACAGCTGGGAAACATGTGTCTCCTAATGTTGGTCAGTTCTATTTAACTACCATAGTTGGAATTATACCTAATTATTGTAGATGATTGCCAGGTTATTACCTTTGATGGATTAAATAACACAATCCAGTAGGGAAGTCTTGATTGTTCGAGTGGAGTTCCAGACAATCCTCTAGACCCTCATGTTGTGGCACCCGGGTCCTTTCTGGCACATACGTCACAGTATCTTGGGTATCTTTCATGCTCCTGAGATGATCCACTTGGCTACAACAAAAGACGCCATCTGCTGTTCAATCTGTCTGGCTGTAATTGAAAATTTCTCTCTCTCTCTCTCTCTCTCTCTCTCTCTCTCTCTCTCTCTCTCTCTCTCTCTCTCTCTCTCTCTCTCTCTCTCTCTCTCTCTCTCTCTCTAATCAGATATATAATCATAATAAAATTAAATGATGAAATTAATCGGTAAAATAAAATGATAAAACTACACAAACCGTTACTGTCAAACTAATGAAATTATAAACCTCATCTCATTTTTCCAGAGTATTGTTAAACTGGCCAACGTTTCCGTGTTACTACAGTTAAACTCTCAAGTACTACGACCGCTGACACTCTCCTAGGACTGGACAGTGAAGATAAAAACATGAAACACTGTTGTTAGTTGTGTGTGTGTGTGCTCACCTAATTGTACTCACCTAATTGTGGTTGCAGGGGGCGAGACTCAGCTCCTGGCCCCGCCTCTTCACTGATCGCTACTAGGTCCTCTCTCTCTCTCTGCTTCCTGAGCTGTATCATACCTCTTCTTAAAACTATGTATGGTTCCTGCCTCCACTACTTCACTTGCTAGGCTATTCCACTTGCTGACAACTCTATGACTGAAGAAATACTTCCTAACGTCCCTGTGACTCGTCTGAGTCTTCAGCTTCCAGTTGTGACCCCTTGTCCCTGTGTCCCCTCTCTGGAACATCCTACCTCTGTCCACCTTGTCTATTTCCCGCAGTATCTTGTATGTCGTTAACATGTCTCCCCTGACCCTTCTGTCCTCCAGTGTCGTCAGTCCGATTTCCCTCAACCTTTCCTCGTACGACATTCCCTTGAGCTCTGGGACTAGCCTTGTTGCAAACCTTTGTACTTTCTCTAACTTCTTGACGTGCTTGACCAGGTGTGGGTTCCAGACTGGTGCTGCATACTCCAGTATGGGCCTAACATACACAGTGTACAGTGTCTTGAACGATTCCTTATTAAGGTATCGGAACGCTATTCTCAGGTTTGCCAAGCGCCCGTATGCTGCAGCAGTTATTTGGTTGATGTGTGCCTCCGGTGATGTGCTCGGTGTTATGGTCACCCCAAGGTCTTTCTCCCTGAGTGAGGTCTGTAGTCTTTGTCCACCTAGCCTATACTCTGTCTGCGGTCTTCTTTGCCCCTCCCCAATCTTCATGACTTTGCATTTGGCTGGATTGAATTCGAGAAGCCAGTTACTGGACCACATGTCCAGCCTGTCCAGGTCTCTTTGCAGTCCTGCCTCATCCTCGTCCGATTTAATTCTTCTCATCAACTTCACATCATCTGCGAACAGGGACACTTCAGAGTCTATTCCTTCCATCATGTCGTTCACATATATCAAAAATAGCACTAGTCCTAGAACTGACCCCTGTGGGACCCCGCTCGTAACAGGCGCCCACTGTGATACCTCTTCACGTACCATGACTCGTTGTTGCCTCCCTGTCAGGTATTCCCTTATCCATTGCAGTGCCTTCCCTTTTACATGCGCCTGATCCTCCAGCTTCTGCACTAATCTCTTGTGGGGAACTGTGTCAAAGGCCTTCCTGCAGTCTAGGAAAACGCAATCTACCCACCCCTCTCTCTCGTGTCTTACTTCTGTTACCTTGTCATAAAACTCCAGGAGGTTTGTGATACAAGATTTGCCTTCCATGAACCCAAGCTGGTTTTCATTTATAATCTTGTTCCTTTCCAGGTGTTCGACCACTCTCCTCCTGATAATCTTCTCCATGACTTTGCGTACAATACTTGTCAGAGACACAAGTCTGTAGTTTAGCGCCTCGTTTCTGTTTCCTTTCTTAAATATGGGGACTACAATAGCTGTCTTCCATTTATCAGGTAGTTGCCCAGTTTCAAGGGATGTGTTGAAGATTGTGGTTAGAGGCATGCACAGCATCTCTGCTCCTTCTCTAAGGACCCATGGGGAGATGTTGTCCGGTCCCATCGCCTTTGAGGTGTCAAGGTCACTTAGGAGCTTCTTCACCTCCTCCTCAGTTGTTCGTATGTCATCCAACACTTGTTGGTATATTCCCTCTTGATGTTCCCTTCTGTGCTGTCTTCCCACCGCCCTTCCTGTCTACTGAAAAAGACTTCCTTCAATCTCCTGTTCAGCTCCTCACATACCTGCTGATCATTTCTTGAGAGTTCTCCACCTTCTGTCCTTAATCTGATCACCTGGTCTTTGACTGTTGTCTTCCTCCTGATGTGGCTATACAACAGTTTCGGGTCAGTCTTGATTCTCGATGCTATGTCATTTTCATACTGTCGCTGGGCCTCCCTCCTTACCTGTGCATACTCATTCCTGGCTCTGCGACTGATCTCCCTATTTTCGTGTGTTCTCTGCCTTCTGTACTTTTTCCATTCTCTATTGCACTTAGCTTTTGCCTCCTTACACCGTCGGGTAAACCAGGGGCTCGTTCTGGTCTTCCCGTTGTTACTGTTGCCCTTGGGAATAAACCTTTCCACTGCCTCCTTGCATTTTGTTGTTACATATTCCATCATTTCATTTACTGGCTTTCCTGCCAGTTCTCTGTCCCACTGGACCTCCCGCAGGAAGTTCTTCAACCCTATGTAGTCCCCTCTTTTATAGTCAGGCTTTTCCCATTCAACTCCTGTTATTCTCTCCACTTGCAGCTCTACAATGTATTCAAATCACAGAACCACGTGGTCGCTAGCGTGTGTGTGTGTGTGTGTGTGTGTGTGTCGAGTCACAGCTAATGGCACCGCCTCTTCCTGCTCCATGAGCTTTATCTTGTCTCTGTCCTCCTTGTCAATTCTTCTCAGTATTTTATATGTCGTTACCATATATCCCCCATCTCTCCTATCGTCTAGCGTTGTCAGGTCGATTTCCCATAACCTGTCTTCGTAGGACATGCCCCTTAGCTCAGGGACTAGTCTTTTTGCAAACCTTTGCACTACCTCTAATTTCATTACATGCTTTGCTAGGTGTGGGTTCGTATTCCAATATTCGTGGCTGCGTATTCCAATATACGCCTGACATACACGGTGTACAGGGTCCTGAATGATTCCTTATTGAGATGTGGGAGTGCTATTCTTAGTAAGTTTCCCCATGAATTTCGTGGAGCCCATAAACAAACACTGATCTTTCATTCATTCTCCCACTGCATATCCCCATGTATTCCCTGATTCGACTTAGTTGCCCCCAAAGCAGCTTTCCTTTCTTCAATCTCTTCACTATCTGTTCTCCCCAGGCCTAGTGGTCTGTCATTTTTCCCTTCTCAGCTTTCCCTGGGCACCGATGTGGTCTGTTAGTGCCTCTACACTTTTCAGCTCGTAACTTCTCTTCTTTCCTTATTTATGACACGCAACCTGACTATGGCAGTATCACTACTGATATGCCAACCTTCAACTTGACTTACACTTGCCTTTGGGTTTAATTGTCCTTTTAAGTTGACTATTTGTAACTCTGTGGCAGCAGGTGCCTGCTAGGCCTCTAACAGGCTTTGAGACATTCATCTTTTTTAATTTCCTGTGTGTGTGTGTGTGTACCTATTTGTACTCACCTATTTGTGGTTGCAGGGGTCGAGTCACAGCTCCTGGCCCCGCCTCTTCGCTGATTGCTACTAGGTCCTCTCTCTCCCTGCCCCATGAGCTCTATCATACCTCGCCTTAAAACTATGTATGGTTCCCGCCTCCACTACGTCACTTTCTAGGCTATTCCACGGCCTGACTACTCTATGACTGAAGAAATACTTCCTAACATCCCTTTGATTCATCTGAGTCTTCAACTTCCAATTGTGACCTCTTGTGTCTGTGTCCCATCTCTGGAACATCCCGTCTTTGTCCACCTTGTCTATTCTGCGCAGTATTTTATATGTCGTTATCATGTCTCCCCTGACCCTCCTGTCCTCCAGTGTCGTCAGGCCGATTTCCCTCAACCTTTCTTCGTAGGACAATCCCCGTAGCTCTGGGACTAGTCTTGTTGCAAACCTTTGCACTTTCTCTAATTTCTTGACGTGCTTGACTAGGTGTGGATTCCAAACTGGTGCTGCATACTCCA
Organism: Cherax quadricarinatus; assembly: GCF_038502225.1. Taxonomy (NCBI): domain Eukaryota; kingdom Metazoa; phylum Arthropoda; class Malacostraca; order Decapoda; family Parastacidae; genus Cherax; species Cherax quadricarinatus. The sequence continues at coordinate 52,257,290 of NC_091301.1, forward strand.
GTATGGGCCTGACGTAAATGGTATACAGAGTATTAAACGAATCCTTACTGAGGTATCGTAACGCTATCCGTAGGTTTGCCAGGCGCCCGTATGCTGCAGCAGTTATCTGATTGATGTGCGCCTCAGGAGATATGCTCGGTGTTATACTCACCCCCAGATCTTTTTCCTTGAGTGAGGTTTGCATTTTTTGGCCATCTAAACTATATTGTGTCTGCGGTCTTCTTTGCCCTTCCCCAATCTTCATGACATTGCATTTGGCAGGGTTAAATTCAAGGAGCCAGTTGCTGGACCAGGCTTGTAGCCTGTCCAGGTCTCTTTGTAGTCCTGCCTGATCCTCATCCGATTTGATTCTTCTCATTAACTTCGCATCATCTGCAAACAAGGACACTTCTGAGTCTATCCATTCAGTTATGTCGTTCACATATACCAAGAACAGCACAGGTCCTAGGACTGACCCCTGTGGAACCCCGCTTGTCACAGGCGCCCACTCTGACACCTCGTCGCGTACCATGACTCGTTGTTTCCTCCCTGTCAGGTATTCTCTGATCCATTGCAGTGCCTTTCCTGTTATGTGTGCCTGTTCCTCTAGCTTTTGCAATAACCTCTTGTGAGGAACTGTGTCGAAGGCCTTCTTGCAGTCCAAAAATATGCAGTCGATCCACCCCTCTCTCTCTTGTCTTACTTCTGTCACCTTGTCATAAAACTCTAGTAGGTTTGTGACACAGGATTTTCCTTCCCTGAAACCGTGCTGGTTGTCAATTATACACTTGTTTCTTTCCAGGTGCCCCACCACTCTCCTCCTGATGATCTTCTCCATGACCTTGCATACTATACACGTTAGTGATACAGGTCTGTAGTTTAGTGCCTCATGTCTGTCTCCCTTTTTAAAAATTGGGACTACATTTGCCATTTTCCATACCTCAGGGAGTTGCCCAGTTTCAAATGATGTGTTGAAGATCTTTGTTAATGGCTCACACAATATCTCTGCTCCCTCTTTAAGGACCCATGGAGAAATGTTGTCTGGTCCCACCGCCTTTGAGGTGTCAAGTTCGCATAGCAGCTTCTTCACCTCCTCCTTGGTTATATGTACCTCATCCAGCACTTCCTGGTGTGCCCAGCTGTTCTGATTTCCTGGAGTCCTACTGGTTTCCACTGTAAATACCTCTTTAAATCATGTGGTGAGCTCCTGACATACCTCTTGGTCGTTTCTTGTGAATTCCCCATCACCCTTCCTCAGTCTGATTACCTGGTCCTTGACTGTTGTTTTCCTCCTGATGTGGCTGTACAACAGCTTCGGGTCAGTCTTTACTTTTGATGCTATGTGATTTTCATATTGTCTCTGAGCCTCCCTTCTTATCTGTGCATATTCGTTTCTGGCTCTTCGGCTGATTTCTTTATTTTCCTGAGTTCTCTGTCTTCTGTACCTTTTCCATTCTCTAGTACACCTAGTTTTTGCCTCCCTACACCTTTGGGTGAACCAAGGACTCGTTCTGTTCTTCCCATTATTTCTGTTTCCCTTGGGAACAAACCTCTCCTCTGCCTCCTTGCATTTTGTTGCTACATTGTCCATCATTTCTTGTACTAGTTTTCCTGTCAGTTCCCTCTCCCACTGAATGTCTTGAATGAAGTTCCTCATGCCTGAGTAATTCCCCCTTTTGTAGTTTGGTTTTTCCCAGCCTATTCCTGCTACTCTCTCCACTTGGAGCTCAACTATGTAGTCGAAGCACAGAACCACATGATCACTAGCTCCCAGAGGCCTTTCATACATGATACCCTCGATGTCCGAACTACTCATGGTGAATACAAGGTCCAGTCTTGCTGGTTCATCCTCTCCTCTCTCTCTGGTAGTGTCTCTAACATGTTGATGCATGAGGTTTTCCAGTACCACATCCATCATCTTGGCTCTCCATGTTTCGGGACCCCCATGGGGCTCCAGGTTTTCCCAGTCAATCTCCTTGTGATTGAAATCACCCATAACTAGTAACTTTGCTCCCCCCATGTGTGCTCTCCTGGCCACCTCGGCTAGTGTGTCGATCATTGCTCTGTTGCTCTCATCGTATTCTTCTCTTGGCCTCCTGCAGTTCTTTTGTGGGTTGTACATTACTGCAATTATCACCTTATGTCCCTCAGACTGGATTGTTCGTACTAAGTAGTCCCTTTCGCCCATGCCATCCATTCCTTCCATTTTCTCAAAATCCCACTGGTTTTTAATGAGCAGTGCAACTCCTCCTCCCCCTCTCCTCCCTCTGTATTTCCTGAGGATTTGGTATCCGGATGGAAAGATTGAATCTGTTATTGTTCTGGTGAGTTTTGTTTCTGTGAGTGCTATTATGTCTGGGGATGTCTCTTTGATTCTTTCGTGCCACTCCTCATACTTGTTTGTTATTCCATCTGCATTTGTATACCACACCTTCAACTTCTTTTCTAAGACTGTGGTCTGGGAGGTATATTGGGGTTGGGGAAGTGGGAGACCTGGTAAGGAACTATGGGTTGTTGCTGTGGGGGTGGAGTTTGTAATGTAGTGGGTGGGGGCATTGGATGTGGCATGGGTGTTTTGGTTTAGAGTGTTTGGTTGCACTGGGGTTGACCTGGTTGGGAGGCTTCTATAGGAAGTTGTGAGGGAGGCTGTATTTGATCTTCTTCCTGGGTCTGGAATCTCCTGTCTGTCTTCTCCATCCCCTCTCTTTCCTCCTTTCGCCTTTGTACCATCTCTCTCAGTTTCTGCCTTTCGTCTTGTGTTCTGTCGTGGTCGAGATACACCTTCCTGTATGCTGGCATGTCCCTTAATCGTGCTTTCTCCTGCAGGATCCTGGTCCGAGTCGCTTCTGCCTTGAAGGTCACTTTCACTGGCCGGGTTCTTTTTTTTACAAACCCCCCTATTCTCCGAAAATTTTCCAGCTGGGTCATGTCGTCTTCTCCTATTGCTTTCATGATACTTTCAATTGCTTTTTTTCCTCTTGTTTTCTTGCTTCATATGTTTCCCCTTCAACTTCCTGGAGCCCATACACAAAGACTGACCTCACCCTTTCATTCTCCCACTGCGTATCCCTGTGTATCCCCTCATTTAATTTGGTTTCCTGCACTGCAGCTTTCCTTTCTTCAATTTCACTGGCTAATGTACTTGGGCTCAGTGGCCTGTCATTTTCCCTTCTCGGCTTTCCTTGGGCTCTGTTGTTGTCTGTTAGGGCCTCCACATAAAGCTTAGCTCTTTCATTTACTACAGTCTCCTCTGATAGAGCTTCCCCATGCAGTTGTGCCCCTTCTTTCTGTACAGTCCCCTTATTTGTGGCTGAGGTAGCAGTCTCTGTTGTCAATCCCAAAATGTTCTTTAGTTCTTTAGGCTGTTTCAGATTTTTCAGTTCCTCTTCTAAACTCTGTATCCTAGCCTCTGCTGCTTTGACATGCAGCTCCCACTTCCTGCTTTCCATATCTATCCTCTCTTCCATTCTCATGCTAAGTTCTCCTAGTTTCTTTTCCCATTCATGATCTCTTTTTATGAGCTCTGCTGCCCAATCTTCCTTTGCAGTTTCCTCCTCCTGTCCCTTGGTTTTTCTTGTTGCTCTCTGACAACCCATTTTTGTTTTATCCTGATTGCCTCAGAGTGGGAAACCTATGTAGTTCTGTATGTTAGGTTAGTAGTGTGTATGTCAGAGTGTGGGGGGGGAGGTAGTGGAGGAACTGTGGCTATGTGGGAGAGGAGTGGGAAGGGGTCGGGAGGGTCTGGGTGAACGGGGGAGGGGAGGGTGATCGAGGGAGGGGAGGGATCAGGGGAAGTAGTGAGATGTCGGTGGTGAGGGGGGAGTGTATGTGTGTCTGGATATGTGTGTGTGTGTGTGTGTGTACTCACCTAGTTGTACTCACCTAGTTGAGGTTGCGGGGGTCGAGTCCGAGCTCCTGGCCCCGCCTCTTCACTGATCGCTACTAGGTCACTCTCCCCGAGCCGTGAGCTTTATCATACCTCTGTGTGTGTGTGTGTGTGTGTGTGTGTGTGTGTGTGTGTGTGTGCATGTGTGTGTATGAGTATGCGTGTCTGTGAGTGACTCAGTATGCGGTGCTCAGTATGCGTGTATTATGTGTCATCAGGGTGTGGAGTGTGGGTGTAGTGTTATTATTGGTGCTGAGATAGACTTGAGACAAGACAGTTGGAGAACAATGATGGAGACTTGCAGCATTAATTACCTCACAGGAAGTTCTCCCTCAGTACACCGCAGTCACTGTTTGTTATTGATGGTTGCATCACTGCTTGAGGACTCCCTCGAGCCAGGTGATTGTTGGTGTTTCCTCTACGTCACCTCCTGATTGACAGCGCTCAATCTCCTCCACTCATGTTTGGCAGTGTTCTCCCTCCATCATCACCTGAATGACAGTGTTTTCCATTGATCATTACCTGACTGACAGCGTTCAATCTCCTCCCCTCATGTTTGGCAGTGCTCTCCCTGCTAGTGTTCTTCCTTCACCACCTCATCAGGCTTAGTACTCCCACCCCTCTTCCACCTGATTGAAAGTATTCCCCTTCCACCATCAAGTGATTGGTAATGCTCTCTCTCAACCATCAACTGACTGGCAGTATTCTTTTTCCATTATCAACTGACTGGCAGTATTCTTCCTTCACCATCGCCATCTGGTTCGTAGTGTTTCTCTCTCCTTCAACACCTGTTAGTGAGGAGGAAGAAATGAAGAAAAGGGAGGTGTAAGAGATAAGATTTAATGAACGTTTTAGGCACAGGTAAATCCTGAGAATAATTTACCTTCAATCCCATGTAAGCGTGTTGCAGGGAAGGGTGGGCGTGTTGCAGGGAAGGGTGGGCGTGTTGCAGGGAAGGGTGGGCGTGTTGCAGGGAAGGGTGGGCGTGTTGCAGGGAAGGGTGGGCGTGTTGCAGGTGAAGGTGAGGCTGTGAATAAATAATTTACAAAACCATTAAGTAGATAAATGAGATACTTATGCAACATTTGGGAATCTTTATTCCTGAAACTTATCTCCACACAGTGGCGATAAGTTCAGTCCAATGCAGAAAAAGGTGGAATATTTATGAGTAGTTTGATGTAATCAGTCCTTCAGCCTTGAGTCGATGTTTTCAGTCCACCAGACTTGACAAAAGTGCAGCATATTCGCAAAGATATGGCTTATATACTGATGGCAGATGAGGTGGAACAGTGGCAGGTAGAGTCACCGGTCAATTAAGCCACTAGTGCAGGGGTCGGCGAACTTTTTTGGGTATTACCCCAAAACAAATTTGTGTCCATAGAATCCGGGTAAAACACAAGGAGCATTCAAATTCAAAATAGTTTATTGAATCCATTTGTATGGAGAATAGTCATTCAAACTGAAAAATGTATATATGACACGCGATAAAGCAACTTTAAAAATAGAACACAAAATCAACAATATAATAAAATGAAAAATAAACTGCATGAAATAAGAAACGTAACGGGCAAATTTAATAAAAATCTCCTTAAGGAACTAAAGAATTCCATTGAAAACATTTTCACTTCAGGTTTTGGAACAATAATGTTGCTTCATTTGATACATCAAAATTAGGGCTTTTTGAGGTTAGAGCAATTTGAATACCGCCTTCGGCGTTCAGCCGATTTCTGGACTTTGTTTTCAAGTTAATGAGAGTGAATAATCCTTGTTCGTAAAGATAGGTAGTTGTAAATGGCAGCGGTATCTTTACTGCTTCGTCATGTGCGATTTTGAAAGCCTTTACAGCCCTTAACACCCAAATAATGTACAGGTCTGCATTGTTCTGAAATTCACCGAGTGCTTCATTATATTCAATGTGTGCTTACATTGAACACTCCTAATTGATATGACAAATCATAAAACACTACCTTACCATTGTCATCGACAGTCTTAAACCCAATTAACTTATGACTGCAAGCAGAGACAATTATTGATAGCAAAATAGGACACTAGGCCAAAAGGTAGCTGATTATGTGTCAATGGGAGGTGTGGTTGTCGTGCCGCCTCCCGAGTTATTGCTGACACTTGCGGTGTTGCCAACTGCTGCAGTCCTTACCTGATTTACATCATTGCCAAATTAAGAAATGGTCCCTACGAATTAGATTTTTAATTTTATTAAGAAACTACAAATTACTTGCTTGAAAAAATTTAACTTTCGTTATTTGCCTCATTTGTTAAGTAATAAATTCTTCTGCAATTTTATATAAATGTTTACTGAGCCTTCATTATCCCCGAGATTTTCATTTTTACCCCTTTTGGGGTAATTCTCCGTAGTTGCCCTACCCGTGCACTAGTGGAAGTAGGTCGTATCGCTAGGATAGATAAGTTCTGAAGAAGTCCCTGCATCAAGATCCCAAGATGTTGCTGAAAGGATGTGAGCTAATATGCTGCAAGTTTGTCAAGACTGATAGACTGAACACGTCGACTCCAGGCTGAGGGACTGATTACCACAAACTCCTCTTAAATCTTCTACCTTTCTCTGGATTGGACTGAAGAAGTCACTGTGTGGTGATAATTTCCAGAATACAGATACCGGAATGTTGCACATGTGTCTGATTTATCATCGACGGCAGGTGGAGTATTGCAGGTGCTGGGCGTATTGCAGGTGGTGGGCGTGTTACAGGTGATGTTGGGCGTATTGCCGGTGATGTTGGGCGTGTTGCAGGTGTTGGGCGTGTTGCAGGTTTTGGTGGGCATATTGCAGGTGGTGGGCGTGTTACAGGTGATGTTAGGTGTATTGCAGGTGGTGGGCGTCTTTCAGGTGATGGTGGGCGTATTGCAGGTGGGTGTGTTTCAGGTGATGGCTGTATTGCAGGTGGTGTGAGTGTTTCAGGTGAAGGTTGGCGTATTGCAGGTGATGGTGGGCGTATTGCAGGTGGTGGGCGTGTTTCAGGTGATGGGCGTTTTTCAGGTAAGTGTGGATATGTACCAGAAAGGATGGGCGTTTTGCAGGGAAGGGCGGCCATGATACAGGGAAGAGTGGACCGATTGATAGACTGAAGCAAAATAAGTCGCCGGGTCCTGATGAGGTTTTTTCAAGGGTTCTTAAGGAATGCAAAATGGAACTCTGTGAACCATTAACTAATATTTTTAATTTATCTCTTCAAACAGGTGTAGTGTCTGATATGTGGAAGATGGCTAATGTAATTCCTATTTTTAAAACAGGGGACAAGTCGTTACCGTCAAATTACCGCCCAATAAGCCTGACCTCAATTGTAGGTAAATTACTAGAGTCAATTATAGCTGAGATTATAAGAAGCCATCTCGATAAGCATAGCTTGATTAAGGATACTCAGCATGGATTCACAAGAGGCCGGTCTTGTCTAACTAATTTATTAACTTTCTTCAGTAAAGCTTTTGAGGCTGTTGACCACGATAAAGAATTTGATATTATTTACTTAGATTTTAGTAAGGCTTTTGATAGAGTTCCGCACCATAGACTGTTAAAGAAAGTGGCAGCTCACGGCATTGGGGGAAAAGTGCTCTCGTGGATCGAGTCATGGCTCACTGACAGGAAGCAGTGTCCATAAATGGGGTTAAATCCGAGTGGGGATCTGTAACAAGTGGCGTTCCACAGGGATCAGTCTTGGGCCCGTTGTTGTTTATAATATATATCAATGATCTTGATGAGGGAATTACTAGTGATATGAGCAAATTCGCCGATGACACAAAGATAGGTAGGATAATTGATTCAAACGTAGATGTTATAGAACTTCAGGGGGATTTAAACAAACTCTCTTCTTGGTCAGAAAAGTGGCAGATGCAGTTCAATGTAGATAAATGCAAGGTTCTGAAGCTTGGGAGTGCCCATAACCCAAGTACTTATGAGTTAAATGATGTAGAACTTAGCCATACAGATTGCGAAAAGGACTTGGGGGTTATGGTGAGCAGCAACCTTAAACCAAGACAGCAATGCCTAAGCGTACGTACTAAGGCAAATAGATTACTGGGATTTATATCAAGAAGTGTAAGCAACAGAAGTCCAGAGGTCATACTGCAGCTTTATACATCATTAGTAAGGCCTCACCTAGATTATGCAGCTCAGTTCTGGCCTCCATATTACAGAATGGACATAAATTCGTTAGAAAACGTTCAGCGTAGGATGACTAAATTAATACATAGCATTAGAAATCTTCCTTATGAAGAAAGATTGAAGACTCTTAAGTTACATTCACTTGTTAGACGAAGAATGAGGGGAGACCTGATCGAAGTGTATAAGTGGAAGATAGGTATTAATAAAGGGGATATTAATAAGGTCTTGAGGATGTCTCTCCAAGAGAGAACCCGCAGTAATGAATTTAAATTAGATAAGTTTAGATTTAGAAAGGACATAGGAAAGTATTGGTTTGGAAATAGGGTAGATGATGAGTGGAACAGTCTACCTAGTTGGGTTATTGAGGCTGGGACTTTGGGGAGTTTCAAATTTAGGTTGGATAAGTACATGAGTGGGAGGGGTTGGATTTGAGTGGGACTTTCACATCATACTGCATTTGTGTTTATATTTCCATTGTGTCGGTATTTTATACCATTTATTTCCTTCTTGGGTAGCATTGAAAATTGGGTTGGGCAAATGTTTTGTTAGTGGGATGAATTGTAAAGGGCCTGCCTAGTGTGGGCCAACAGGCCTCCTGCAGTGTTCCTCCTTTCTTATGTTCTTATGTTGATTGCGGGCGACGGTGGGTGTGTTACAAGTGATGGTGAGCGTGTTACAGGAGTACTGTGGAACTGTGTCAAACGTCTTCTGACAGTCAAAGAAAACGCAATCTACCCACCCCTCTCTTTTTGTCTTACTGCCCTCACCCTGTATGTACTCACCTATTTGTACTCACCTATTTGTGGTTGCAGGGGTCGAGTCAGAGCTCCTGGCCCCGCCTCTTCGCTGATTGCTACTAGGTCCTCTCTCTCCCTGCCCCATAAGCTCTATCATACCTCGCCTTAAAACTATGTATGGTTCCTGCCTCCACTACATCACTTTCTAGGCTATTCCATAACCTGACTACTCTATGACTGAAGAAATACTTCCTAACATCCCTTTGATTCATCTGAGTCTTCAACTTCCAACTGTGACCTCTTGTGTCTGTGTCCCATCTCTGGAACATCCCGTCTTTGTCCACCTCGTCTATTCCGCGCAGTATTTTATATGTCGTTATCATGTCTCCCCTGACCCTCCTGTCCTCCAGTGTCGTCAGGCCGATTTCCCTCAACCTTTCTTCATAGGACAATAACCGTAGCTCTGGGACTAGTCTTGTTGCAAACCTTTGCACTTTCTCTAATTTCTTGACGTGCTTGACTAGGTGTGGATTCCAAACTGGTGCTGCATACTCCAGTATGGGCCTGACGTAGATGGTATACAGAGTCTTAAACGAATCCTTACTGAGGTATCGGAACGCTATCCGTAGGTTCGCCAGGCGCCCGTATGCTGCAGCAGTTATCTGACTGATGTGCGCCTCAGGAGATATGCTCGGTGTTATACTCACCCCCAGATCTTTTTCCTTGAGTGAGGTTTGCAGTCTTTGGCCATCTAAACTATATTGTGTCTGCGGTCTTCTTTGCCCTTCCCCAATCTTTATGATTTTGCATTTGGCAGGGTTAAATTCAAGGAGCCAGTTGCTGGACCAGGCTTGTAGCCTGTCCAGGTCTCTTTGTAGTCCTGCCTGATCCTCGTCCGATTTGATTCTTCTCATTAACTTCACATCATCTGCAAACAAGGACACTTCTGAGTCTATCCCTTCCGTTATGTCGTTCACATATACCAAGAACAGCACAGGTCCTAGGACTGACCCCTGTGGAACCCCGCTTGTCACAGGCGCCCACTCTCACACCTCGTCGCGTACCATGACTCGTTGTTGCCTCCCTGTCAGGTATTCTCTGATCCATTGCAGTGCCTTTCCTGTTATGTGTGCCTGGTCCTCTAGCTTTTGCAGTAACCTCTTGTGAGGAACTGTGTCGAATGCCTTCTTGCAGTCCAAAAATATGCAGTCGATCCACCCCTCTCTCTCTTGTCTTACTTCTGTCACCTTGTCATAAAACTCTAGTAGGTTTGTGACACAGGATTTTCCTTCCCTGAAACCGTGCTGGTTGTCAATTATACACTTGTTTCTTTCCAGGTGCCCCACCACTCTCCTCCTGATGATCTTCTCCATGACCTTGCATACTATACACGTTAGTGATACAGGTCTGTAGTTTAGTGCCTCATGTCTGTCTCCCTTTTTAAAAATTGGGACTACATTTGCCATTTTCCATACAACAGGGAGTTGCCCAGTTTCAAATGATGTGTTGAAGATCTTTGGTAATGGCTCACAATATTTCTGCTCCCTCTTTAAGGACCCATGGAGAGATGTTGTCTGGTCCCACCGCCTTTGAGGTGTCAAGTTCGCATAGCAGCTTCTTCACCTCCTCCTTGGTTATATGTACCTCATCCAGTACTTGCTGGAGTGCCCCCCTGTTCTGATTTCTTGGAGTCCTACTGGTTTCCACTGCAAATACCTCTTTAAATCTTGTGTTGAGCTACTGACAAACCTCTCGGTCGTTTCTTGTGAATTCCCCATCACCCTTCCTCAGTCTGATTACCTGGTCCTTGACTGTTGTTTTCCTCCTGATGTGGCTGTACAACAGTTTCGGGTCAGTCTTTACTTTTGATGCTATGTCATTTTCATATTGTCTCTGAGCCTCCCTTCTTATCTGTGCATATTCGTTTCTGGCTCTTCGGCTGATTTCTTTATTTTCCTGAGTTCTCTGTCTTCTGTACCTTTTCCATTCTCTAGTACACCTAGTTTTTGCCTCCCTACACCTTTGGGTGAACCAAGGACTCGTTCTGTTCTTCCCATTATTTCTGTTTCCCTTGGGAATAAACCTCTCCTCTGCCTCCTTGCATTTTGTTGCTACATTGTCCATCATTTCTTGTACTGGTTTTCCTGTCAGTTCCCTCTCCCACTGAATGTCTTGAAGGAAGTTCCTCATGCCTGAGTAGTTCCCCCTTTTGTAGTTTGTTTTTTCCCAGCCTATTCCTGCTACTCTCTCCACTTGGAGCTCAAATATGTAGTCGAAGCACAGAACCACATGATCACTAGCTCCTAAAGGCCTTTCATACATGATACCCTCGATGTCCGAACTACTCATGGTGAATACAAGGTCCAACCTTGCTGGTTCGTCCTCTCCTCTCTCTCTGGTAGTGTCTCTAACATGTTGATGCATGAGGTTTTCCAGTACCACATCCATCATCTTGGCTCTCCATGTTTCGGGACCCGCATGGGGCTCCAGGTTTTCCCAGTCAATCTCCTTGTGATTGAAATCACCCATAACTAGTAACTTTGCTCCCCCCATGTGTGCTCTCCTGGCCACCTCGGCTAGTGTGTCGATCATTGCTCTGTTGCTCTCATCGTATTCTTCTCTTGGCCTCCTGCAGTTCTGTGGTGGGTTGTACATTACTGCAATTATCACCTTATGTCCCTCAGACTGGATTGTTCCTACTAAGTAGTCCCTTTCGCCCGTGCCATCCATTCCTTCCATTTTCTCAAAACCCCACTGGTTTTTAATGAGCAGTGCAACTCCTCCCCCTCTCCTCCCTCTGTCTTTGCTGAGGATTTGATATCCAGATGTTAAGATTGAATCTGTTATTATTCTGGTGAGTTTTGTTTCTGTGAGTGCTATTATGTCTGGGGATGTCTCTTTGATTCTTTCGTGCCACTCCTCATACTTGTTATTCCATCTGCATTTGTATACCACACCTTCAGCTTCTTTTCTAAGACTGTGGTCTGGGAGGCATATTGGGGTTGGGGAAGTGGGAGACCTGGTAAGGAACTATGGGTTGTTGCTGTGGGGGTGGAGTTTGTAATGTAGTGGGTGGGGGCATTGGATGTGGCATGGGTGTTTTGATTTAGAGTGTTTGGTTGCACTGGGGTTGACCTGGTTGGGAGGTTTCTATAGGAAGTTGTGAGGCTGTATTTGATCTTCTTCCTGGGTCTGGGATCTCCTGTCTGTCTTCTCCATCCCCTCTCTTTCCTCCTTTCGCCTTTGTATCATCTCTCTCAGTTTCTGCCTTTCTTCTTGTGTTCTGTCGTGGTCGAGATACACCTTCCTGTATGCCGTCATGTCCCTTAATCGTGCTTTCTCCTGCAGGATCCTGGTCCGAGTCGCTTCTGCCTTGAAGGTCACTCTCACTGGCCGGGTTCTTTTTTTTACAAACCCCCCTAATCTCCGAAAATTTTCCAGCTGGGTCATATCGTCTTCTCCTATTGCTTTCATGATGCTTTCAATTGCTTTTTTTCCCCTTGTTTTCTTGCTTCATATGTTTCCCCTTCGACTTCCTGGAGCCCATACACAAAGACTGACCTCACCCTTTCATTCTCCCACTGCATATCCCTGTGTATCCCCTCATTTAATTTGGTTTCCTCCACTGCAGCTTTCCTTTCGTCAGTTTCACTGGCTAATGTACTTGGGCTCAGTGGCCTGTCATTTTCCCTTCTCGGCTTTCCTTGGGCTCTGTTGTTGTCTGTTAGGGCCTCCACATAAAGCTTAGCTCTTTCATTTGCTACAGTCTCCTCTGATAGAGCTTCTCCATGCAGTTGTGCCACTTCTTTCCCTACAGTCCCCTTATTTGTGGCTGAGGTAGCAGTCTCTGTTGTCAATCCCAAAATGTTCTTTAGTTCTTTAGGCTGTTTCAGATTTTTCAATTCCTCTTCTAAACTCTGTATCCTAGCTTCTGCTGCTTTGACATGCACCCCCCACTTCCTGCTTTCCATATCTATCCTCTCTTCCATTCTCATGCTAAGTTCTTCTAGTTTCTTTTCCCATTCATGATCCCTTTTTATGAGCTCTGCTGCCCAATCTTCCTTTGCAGTTTCCTCCTGTCCCTTGGTTTTTCTTGTTGCTCTCTGGCAACCCATTTTTGTTTTATCCTGATTGGCTCAGAGTGGGAAACCTATGTAGTTCTGTATGTTAGGTTAGTAGTGTATGTCAAAGTGTGGGGGGGGGGAAGTAGTGGAGGAACTGTGGCTAAGTGGGAGCGGAGTGGGGAGGGGTGGGGAGGGTTTAGGGTTAACGGGGGAGGGGAGGGTGATCGAGGGAGGGGAGGGATCAGGGGAAGTAGTGAGATGTCGGTGGTGAGGGGGGGAGTGTATCTGTGTCTGGATATGTGTGTGTGTGTGTGTGTGTGTGTGTGTAATTTTGTGTGGAATTATGTGTGGGTTTATTATATACTGAAAGGTAGGTGGCTTGTGCGTTGTAATGTAAGTCTCAGTGGTCCTTGGCTGCCCACACCTTCTTGTGACCTGACCCCCAACCTCCTGGGACTTACCAGCACTTACTTACAGTGTGTGTGTGTGTGTGTGTGTGTGTGTGTGTGTGTGTGTGTGTGTGTGTGTGTGTGTGTATGTGTATGTGTGTGTGTGTGTGTATGTGTGTGTGTATGTGTGTGTATATGTGTGTGTACATGTGTGTGTGTGTGTGTGTGTGTGTGTGTGTGTGTGTGTGTGTGTGCGTGTGTGTGTGTTTGTGTGTGTAATTATGTGTCGAATTATGTGTGGGTTTATTATGTGTCTGAAAAGTAGGTGGCTTGTGCTTGGAGTGTAATGTAGATTCTCAGTTGTCGCTTGTGTCCACAACCTCTTGTGACCTGACTCCCACCCTTACAGTGTTGCCTATGCTCGACCTGCTTATAGTGAGTTAATCGCCTTGTTCAATGGATTACCATTTGCTAAACCTTATTGAATACTTGAGTGCCTATTCTTTATCGTGCTATGAGAGTTAGACCATTCACATTCAGCTTGGCGGTTAATTGAAACCTGGAACCCCACACCCAAACAACCACTCATAGGTGATACAGTACTTGTAGTGCAGCTGTAGCACTGTAGATTGTCCAGGTCGATGTGACGTCCTGGCGTAGATCCAGCTCGATGTACATCCTGGCGTAGATCCACCTCAATTTCTTCTCGTTAATAATTACCCTATTAACTGTATTTCTTTCACTGGTCACACGATTGTTTCACTTTATTATCTTTCTTGGGTGACACTTGACAACGTCGCCTTACACACTAGCCTGCCCACTCTGCGCCAAAACGTTTTTATTTTCTAGATCACTTACAAAATTGTGGCTCTCCCTACATTTATGTGGCTCAGGCAGATTAAAAATCACTTCTGGGATTGTTCACTACCCTGACACACTTAGCTAGCCCTCAAAAACACTTATATTCCCGGAGCACGGAAGGCGTGACTAGCGCGCTCGCTGTCCCTACTGTGTGTGTGTGTGTGTGTGTGTGTGTGTGTGTACTCACCTAACTGTGGTTGCAAGGGTCGAGTCCTAGCTCCCCCTCTCAACTTGTTTCGTCTGACTTTCACTCAAATTCTTGCGTAAACTAATGACTCTGCCTTTAAACCTCAAAGAATCAATACACCAATAATAACTTGCACATTGGAGAGATGAGCCGATGGCCGACTTGGACCAAGTAGGACAGAAACGCCATGGTAAGCTTCTCTCTCCTATATGAGGATTATTTTTGTATTTTTCCAGTCACGGTATTGTGCCTTAGTGTTCTTAAGAAGCTACGAAACAGCATAACACAAATCACTTAGTTCATGTCTAATGAATAGAAAGACCAGACAACTTTCTAAAACTGAATCATATTCTTACAAAGCCACATCTAACTACACATTGTATGGACATCAAAGACAACTGGAAATTCAAATATAAAATCCTTTCATCTTAATTTGATGCAGGAGTCTCGAAATATAACTTTAAGCCAGGTCGGCGAAGTCTTCTATATTTTTATCAACGACGTCCTTTCACCTCCCATCAGAAGCTCTTAAAGCTGCCTTAGTGGTAGCTTTTAGTGTTTTGTGTCCACACACTTCCTTACAGTCACGCAGAGTGTGACTCCAAAGATTTTGCCTTCGGAAAGTTGTGTAAATGAGGATAATGCTAAACTGAGGAGGAAGAGGAGGAGGAGGAAGAGGAGGTGGAGGACGAGGAAAATAAAGAGGAAGAGATGGAGGTGGAGGAGGAGGCGGAGGAGGAGACGGAGTAGAAGGAAGAATATGAGGTTGGGGAAATGGAAGAGAAGATGGAGGAAAAGGAGAGGGAGGAGATGGAGGCGGAGGAGAAGAAGAAAGTGAGATAAAGGAAGGAGATGATTGAGGAAGATGTGATGCAGCAATAGGAGAAGAAAGAAGAGGAGGAGAGAACAGAAAAGATGGACGAGGGCAAGTAGACGATGAAGAAGTAGGAGACAAAAGAGGATGAGGAGACGGAGGAGGAAGAGGAGGAGGAGGAGGAGGAGGAGGAGGAAGAGGATAACACAGACGAGAAGGAGGTACAGTAGGAGTTGTTGAAGGAGATGGGGAAAGAGTAGGAGAAGGAGGAGGAAATGGTGAAGGAGTAAATGGAGGAGGAGGAGATGTAGAAGGAAGAAGAGATGGAGGAGGAGGTAGAGAATACATGTAATATAGAGGAGGATGGTGTAAACATTGCATCTTAAAACAAAAACGAACATCATTTAATTAAGCATCACAGAGAAGCATCACTGTAGGACCCATACGGGTTACCACTCCAAGAATGTATATTCTTTCTGGTTAATGACACCTCATCCTTCACCTTCCACGGATGGACTCTAAATAACACTCTCGCCCATCTCTCCTATTTTAGCATTAAAAACAATAAGTTTTCCGATATCTCTGAGTATTTGTTAACGTTGTTATAGCATTTCTCTAACGACGGTGCTGCTGCGGCTGTTATATCAAAAATTAATTATTCATAAATTACTTGGAAATTACTTAGCTTACTGCCCAGAACCCAACCTGTTTGACAGTAATCTGGAGAGTCTATGGTAATGAGGTGTTGCTGCCCAAGAGTAAACCCATTCTGTTAGGACCTGTTTACCACCCTTCCACTATTGATATCTCTTACAATACTTTACGAGATTCTTGTCCAGGACTGAGCACCACTGTGAGTACAACTACACTGAGTTTAATATCTATAATTAACAATAAAACAAAGGACTTTGTAAGAAAGAAACAATTCCTGGGATTAGTTTCTCTCAATAAATTAGAACATACGAACATAAGAAAGGAGAAACACTGCAGCAGAACTACTGGCCCATGTGAGGCAGGTTCAAGTCTCCTACCAGCTTAAGCCAGTGCCCTAACCTCGTTAAATCAGGTCACATTCACTTAAGGAACGAACACGGCATCTGACCTAGTAGCACAAGCTAGTCAGGTCTGATTCGCCCGCACCCACTCAAGTATTTTTCCAGCCTATTTTTAAAATTACACAACGTTTTAGCCTCTATAACTGTACTTGGGAGTTTGTTCCACTCATTCACAACTCTATTACCAAACCAGTGCTTTCCTATATCCTTCCTGAATCTGAATTTTTCCAACTTGAAGCCACTGCTGCGAGTTCTGTCTTGACTAGATATTTTTAGTACGCTATTTACGTCCTCTTTATTTATTCCTGTTTTCCATTTAAGCACCTCGATCATATCCTCCCTAATTCTACACCTTTCGAGAGAGTGCAGATTCAGGGCCCTCAGTCTATCCTCATAGGGAAGATTTCTGATACATGGGATCAACTTTGTCATTCTCCTTTGTAGGTTTTCCAGAGCATTTATATCCATTCTGTAATACGGTGACCCAAACTGTGCAGCATAATCTAGATGAGGCCTAACCAAGGATATATAGAGTTGAGGAACAACTTGAGGACTTCTATTATTTATACTTCTAGATATGAAGCCAAGAATTCTGTTAGCTTTATTGCGAACACCAATGCACTGTTGTCTTGGTTTTAGATTACTGCTAACCAGAACTCCTAAACCCTTTTCGCAATCAGTAGTATTAAGATCTACATTATTTAGTTTATATGTGGCATGGTTATTTAACTGTCCAACATTTAGAACTTTGCATTTGTCTATATTAAACTGCATCTGCCACTTCTCCAACCATTGCATCAGTCTATTCAAATCATCCTGGAGTACTCTGTCCTCATTAGAATTAATTAGATGGCCTATTTTGGTGTCATCAGCACATTTGCTTATGTCGCAGTTTATTCCCTCATGTAGGTCGTTTATGTAGATTGTGAACAAGAAGGGGCCCAACACTGACCCCTGCGGAAGACCGCTTGTGACGTGCACCCATTCTGATTTCTCCCTATTTATGCAAACTCTCTGCTGCCTATTTGTCAACCATGCCTCTACTCAGGAAAAAATTTCTCCTCCTATTCCGTGTGCCTTAAGTTTCCTCAATAACCTCTGATGTGGAACTTTATTAAAAGCCTTACTGAAGTCAATATACACAATATCATATTCATGACCATGATTTACCTCCTCAAACACCTTAGTGAAAAAAGTTAGTAAATTCGTTAGACAGGAATGTCCCTTTGTAAAACCGTGTTGAGATTCATTAATCAGTTTGTGCCTATCAAGAAGGCTACGAATTGTTTCGGCAATTATTGATTCCATAAACTTTCCCATGATGGTGGTAAGGCTTATTGGTCTGTAGTTCGAAGCTAAGGACCTGTCACCTGCCTTGTAAATAGGTAATACATTTGGCATTTTCCACTTATCACTACAAACTGGCATAGTGCCTGACATGTTGAAAAGATTAGCGAAAGGTTTGCTAAGATCCTCTTTACATTCCTTTCACACTTTTATATGGTGTGTGGACTGATGACATCGACTCCATGCTGAGGGACTGACTACCTCGAACTCCTGATCTTCCCCATTTTTCTTTGTATAGGACTGATGAAGCCACTGTGTGGCGAAACGTTTCCTCAATAAAGATTCCCACCTGTTGCACATGTGCCAAATTTATTAATAATTTTGCAGTGACTGCAGTAGGTATCCACCTTCTGCTACACAGCAGTAAAAGACCTGAACGGGCTGACTGACTATGCCAGTTGTAATTTCAGAAAAGCCAGTTTAAGAAAGAACTAGAAAGTACCTGATGAGTAGAACCATAAAAGAAGAGGAATGTAATCTCTTCGTTTAGCTAGTGTATTCAGATGATTTCTTCTATTTATGTTTATGTAATTCATTCTGATGTAGTTTATATAATATAATTTATTACTTTTGTATCTCTTCTCATAGTAATTCATCTTCATACATTTGATTTACTTAGTTGGTTTCAGTTATATTGTTATTAATCGTGAATTTAATACCTAGTCTGCTAAAAGTAAAGTATTACATAGAACCCAATGGAAATAAGTTACATTGACTGTTTCTGGGTTACCAAAGGTAATTTACTTTTGTAAACTTGTACGTAAACAAAGTTTTTTACTTACCATTTATCGTCATGTCAGATGGTCCACTAGCGCAGGTGGGACTGCTTCTGCAGATCCAAGAATGAACATTAAAATGGTATAAAATACCGACAGATTGTTAGGTAAGACACATATGCAACAGTTAGGTATCTTTATTTCGAAACGTTTCGCCTACACAGTAGGCTTCTTCAGTCGAGTACAGAAAAGTTGATAGAAGCAGAAGAGACTTGAAGACGATGTAATCAGTCCATCACCCTTAAAGTTTTGAGGTGGTCAGTCCCTCAGTCTGGAGAAGAGCATTGTTCCAAAGGTTGAAACATATTGTTTCAACCTTTGTGCTACAGTCCATGTTGTTTTATGTTTGATTTAATAAATAGTGTTTATCTTTGTGAATTACTATTTCTTTTTCTATTCATTAATTTTCCTGAGGAGGAGCCAGCCTGAGTAATACTGTCTGAAGTTGTTACAGGGCTGAGTAAGCCTTCACATTCCTTATTACTGAAATTCATTCCCATTTGTCATCATTAATTATTAAATGATGGATGTTAGTCCAGTTGGTATATCAGATTTAACAAGAAGTTTTTGTAAGACTCGGTTAATTCTCAAGGTGTCATCCAGGTCGAGCATGACCGTTAAGGTTTCTTGCTAATGAGCAATAGCCACCTGTTCGTAGGTGCAACTGCCCCGCTCTATGCAGCTTCTGGGATGCAGCTGTGTAGAGCACATTCTATCAGCTTGGCGACAGCTTCAGTTACTGTGATGCCTGCCGGGATTCCTGGGAACTTTTGGATAAGTTTCCTAACAATAATAATGTAATGAAAATGTGGAATGTTCATGGTTATTTTATCTAAGTGTGATAATATTTACTTGTTTGTATTTTATTGTTTGTTAAAGTTCCTTAGTTTTTACTGTTATATAATTTTTATAGCTAAATGCGCTGAATGACATACACTCAAAACGCTCTTAAAATATCAAATCTTCTGCTTTTGTTACGTAGCACTGCAAGTTTTATTAAAAATAATAGTGCTCAGGACACCTGTGCTACTTTTGTTTAATTGTCGTACTTGTTATAACCTATCATCACAATCTTTGTCCTACTGCAAATGTGAACTTCTTTGTGGTCTTCCACATTGTGATAGGAGGTTTCGGGATACCACTGATAAATACTGGATCGTTTTTAAGACTCGGTCCATTGTGGTTCTGGGTCGTCTCAGAGGTACACTCATCCAGTGTCCATACTTTTTCATGGCCTCGACTTCTACCTCCACTCACTATCGCAAAACAATTGCTTGCTAATTTTACCTCTCAGCGTCTTGCCCTGCTACTGTTGCTGCCTCCGTGTTGACGGCTTTGAGGGGACTTGAGCTAGAGTTCGTCACGGCCATGCTAGCGGGAGATTCGCCTGTTAAAGCTTGCATTTGTGGTCACAGTGGTGCCTATGCTAACCTTCCTATGGTGTTGAAATATACTTAATTGGGTGGATCTTATTGAAGCTAGCTGGCCCAGTGGCTAACGCGACGGTCTGGAGTTTTGAGACTCTGTGATCGCGGGTTCAAACCCCACCCGTGGTGTTTTTTTTTTTTTTTTTTTTTGCAAATCGCGCCATTACGATTTCGTTAGTCATCCACTTATGATACTTCAGAAAAGTTTCGTCATCTTCCTTACCACAATCCTGTAAAGTTTTCTCAGTGGACTTTGTCGTTTATGATATTCACAGGCCACCTTCTACGACCGACCCTGTGACTTGGTACAGAAGATTGATATTATTGACGCTGCCCGAGTGAACCAATTGTCTTGCCTTCAATTTGCCGATGCTATACTAGCAAGTGCTCACACGAAGGTTGTTCCAATCAGTGTAGAGCAACTGTCGTCCTTCAACGAGTAGTTGTATACATGAACGTTTTCCCTAGTTCTAATATGATACACCCTTTCAGCTCGACCTCAACCATTTTCCCATCATATAAACTGACACCTTCATTTAATCTCTGCACGGCTATGGGAAATACTCAAGCAATATATGCATACTCATATTTGGCAGCTGCAAGCTCCCCTCTGTCTTGGCCATTGCTTGCTTGCACAATAACTGTTGCTTACCTGTCGTTCACGTGCTGAAGGTCCCGTTCGTTACAGCATAAGTAATACGGATTGCTTGCATAAGTGATTCACTCTTAATTGATGAAATTACTCTTCGGCTCATCACTTTAATTTCCATTCGTGTCTTTTATATATTAAGGAGCACGAAATTTGATGTCTGAAAGTAAATGAGGAAATGAAATGTGGATCAACTTATTCATATATTTTCCCTACTGGAAGTTACTGATGGTACCACAACGTTTGAGTCGTTTTTCATATATAGCATTGTGACTTTAATGCTCTCCAATATTACGAAGAATATTTCAGTAACTCGGCTTCTGTTTTTGCTCTCTGGTGTCCTCTTCTCTCTTTCCCCTCTGTCTCCATTCTACTCCACAAATCCAGCACACCATACGAGTACCTCTTCACATTTCCTTAATTACTAAAGTTCAGAATTCTTCCTTGGTCTCATCTTGTTCTTCAGCCCTCTCACTATTGTGTTTTTCTGGTCTTACTTTTGTCCCCGCTTTTTCCTACTCGCCCCTAACATCCCATGCCCTTTGAACTTACTCTTTGCATTATGTAAGTTCATGTCTCACCTATTTCTTTCATCTTAGCTTTAATACAGCGTTGGCGTGGTTTTGATGCAGCGTCAAAAAAAATAGATTACAAGACCCACACCTTCACAAGAAGCTCCCTAAGTTTATGTGATACAGTTAATATAACTTATAACAGTGATAAACGAATTTCAATATTATCTCGTATACAGAGGTCGACTGTGTACTGTTAAAAGATTGGTTATCTCCTGTTAAGAAGGAATTGTTTTTTTATTTTAAATAAATGATAATGTTTTTCAGCAATTTCACCCGTTATGTAACTGGCTCATTCTAGCCCCCTCACTCACCTGTATTTCTAATAATATGAGACTACTGACCTATGAGCCTACTCAAAAGTAACATACAGAAAGTCACAAGTTCTCTATTACAATGTCCAGCAGAGAAGTTACAGGTAATTTCATAATATACGAGTAGTCTACTACAAATTGGTCAAATGTATGTTATTATTTGTGGGTTATAAACGATGAGAAAATATATCTGGAAGGGGCAAGATAAATAATACAACCCTCTGAATAAGGCAGATAATAATGAAAAATATGGCACTGTGGTAACTGTATGAGGATTGCATTTGAATGGTTCAGAGAACCGACACGTTGATAACTTAGACACGTGTGCAACTCTTGGGTATCTTTATTGAGGAAACGTTTGGCCACACAGTGGCTTCATCAGTCTATACATAGGAGAAACTTGAAGAACAGGAGGAGAATGAGGGACTGATTACCTCATTCTCCTCCTGTTCAAGTTTATCTTATGTATGGACTGATGAAGCCACTGTGTGGCGAAACGTTTCCTCAATAAAGATACCCAAGAGTTGCACACGTGTCTAATTTACCAACTGTATGAGGAAATGGATCACCAAGTGCGTTATAATACTTAAACTCTACGTCATTATATGTAATATAAAGCCACATAGCAGGTAAGGTAGCTAGATATTGGCCAATATTACGTTGCCTTCCTGTAATAAGGCGTTAGGACATCACCTATGGACTAAAAGGGTAGGTGCTACTTATGTGTCTAATTATTATAATAAGATTAATTAATTAAAATTGTGTAAAACATAATATTTAAATCCGTCAAGTTACATAATTTCATTTATAACTTTTATAGTTATTAAATGTAGAGTTAGAGGTATTGGGAAGATGGAGGGAATATTTTGAGGAATTGTTAAATGTTGATGAAGATAGGGAAGCTGTGATTTCGTGTATAGGGCAAGGAGGAACAACATCTTGTAGGAGTGAGGAAGAGCCAGTTGTGAGTGTGGGGGAAGTTCGTGAGGCAGTAGGTAAAATGAAAGGGGGTAAGGCAGCCGGGATTGATGGAATAAAGATAGAAATGTTAAAAGCAGGTGGGGATATAGTTTTGGAGTGGTTGGTGCAATTATTTAATAAATGTATGGAAGAGGGTAAGGTACCTAGGGATTGGCAGAGAGCATGCATAGTTCCTTTGTATAAAGGCAAAGGGGACAAAAGAGAGTGCAAAAATTATAGGGGGATAAGTCTGTTGAGTATACCTGGTAAAGTGTATGGTAGAGTATTGAAAGAATTAAGAGTAAGACGGAGAATAGGATAGCGGATGAACAAGGAAGCTTTAGGAAAGGTAGGGGGTGTGTGGACCAGGTGTTTACAGTGAAACATATAAGTGAACAGTATTTAAATAAGGCTAAAGAGGTCTTTGTGGCATTTATGGATTTGGAAAAGGCGTATAACAAGGTGGATAGGGGGGCAATGTGGCAGATGTTGCAGGTGTATGGTGTAGGAGGTAGGTTACTGAAAGCAGTGAAGAGTTTTTACGAGGATAGTGAGGCTCAAGTTAGAGTATGTAGGAAAGAGGGAAATTATTTCCCAGTAAAAGTAGGCCTTAGACAAGGATGTGTGATGTCACCGTGGTTGTTTAATATATTTATAGATGGGGTTGTAAGAGAAGTAAATGCGAGGGTCTTGGCAAGAGGCGTGGAGTTAAAAGATAAAGAATCACACATAAAGTGGGAGTTGTCACAGTTGCTCTTTGCTGATGACACTGTGCTCTTGGGAGATTCTGAAGAGAAGCTGCAGAGATTGGTGGATGAATTTGGTAGGGTATGCAAAAGAAGAAAATTAAAAGTGAATACAGGAAAGAGTAAGGTAATGAGATAACAAAAAGATTAGGTGATGAAAGATTGGATATCAGATTGGAGGGAGAGAGTATGGAGGAGGTAAATGTATTCAGATATTTGGGAGTGGACGTGTCAGCAGATGGGTCTATGAAAGATGAGGTGAATCATAGAATTGATGAGGGGAAAAGGGTGAGTGGTGCACTTAGGAGTCTGTGGAGACAAAGAACTTTGTCCTTGGAGGCAAAGAGGGGAATGAGAGTACAGTTTTACCAACGCTCTTATATGGGTGTGAAGCATGGGTGTTGAATGTTGCAGCGAGGAGAAGGCTGGAGGCAGTGGAGATGTCATGTCTGAGGGCAATGTGTGGTGTGAATATAATGCAGAGAATTCGTAGTTTGGAAGTTAGGAGGAGGTGCGGGATTACCAAAACTGTTGTCCAGAGGGCTGAGGAAGGGTTGTTGAGGTGGTTCGGACATGTAGAGAGAATGGAGCGAAACAGAGTGACTTCAAGAGTGTATCAGTCTGTAGTGGAAGGAAGGCGGGGTAGGGGTCGGCCTAGGAAAGGTTGGAGGGAGGGGGTAAAGGAGGTTTTGTGTGCGAGGGGCTTGGACTTCCAGCAGGCATGCGTGAGTGTGTTTGATAGGAGTGAATGGAGACAAATGGTTTTTGATACTTAACGTGCTATTGGAGTGTGAGCAAAGTAACATTTATGAAGGGGTTCAGGGAAACCGGCAGGCCGGACTTGAGTTCTGGAGATGGGAAGTACAGTGCCTGCACTCTGAAGGAGGAGTGTTAATGTTGCAGTTTAAAAACTGTAGTGTAAAGCACCCTTCTGACAAGACAGTGATGGAGTGAATGATGGTGAAAGTTTTTCTTTTTCGGGCCACCCTGCCTTGGTGGGAATCGGCCAGTGTGATAATAATAATAAAAAAAATTTTTTAATCCAGTTCACACATATACAATAGCCAATTTTTCTGGCTGAAATAATCATCAGGAATCATATGTTCCTAATCTAAAGTACTGAAGCGTTGGGTATTAATGGAGGGACATTATTTGCGACCCCAGGGTCTCTGTGGTCCCACTTGTCTCCGAGGTATATTGTGACGGAAAGGTTCATTAAATAAGAGTGGAAGACTTAAGTGGAGGAGGAAGTATGACTGTTGGTATGATTATTCAGAAAGGGATATGTGAGCAGTTGACTTTATCCCCTTCCCCTTCTCCCTACAGATCTCCCATAAGTGTGATACAACTCTCTCGAAAACAATATACCGCACTGATAAACGGTTTAAGACCATAACCAACTCATCCTGCTTGCTGCCTTCTGACACTCCCAGCTCCTACCGCTGCCTTCGCCATCCTCTCCTAGTGAGCCAAGCAATGACATCAGTCAAGCCTCTCTATCTACGTCTCCAGTACTTTTGTACCACATGTCCCAAAGTGGTTGGGCCACTTGCCTTGATTCCTCCTCTTCCCCTCCTCCCCATCCTTTTCCAGTTATTTCCATCCTTCCTTATCCTTCTTCCTTCCCATCTTACGACAGCTCTCGTCGTCCTCGATCCGATCCGACCCTGCGGGAGTCAACAATGGACCCTTGCTAACGGAGGAGAGTCACTTGGCTTCCTGCTCTCATCAAGTCCGTAAACATGGAGCTGCACTCTATATTTGTCCTGCCTTTACTATAGTTACATTAATAATGTAATTTTTAGTCATTACCATTTCTTTTAAAGGCCTTCAGTCTATCATGTGAATGACTTCTTGTCCGGTTCGTAATTTCCTTATGATCTGATAATAGATTAGAAACCTGATATTTCATCATCTTGGGAACTCTGCTGGTTCTTCCCCGTTGCTTTGGATCTACACTCTTACATCATTACTACTACTGTGCAGGTCAACGATCTCATCAAAAGCCTCCTCTTGAGAACTCTGCTTTTCCTATACCACCAGAACAGAGCTACAGTTTCTGCCACATTCTCCAATTGGGGAACTTGGCCTGTTCTTTATACCTCTATTGCTGATCTCCAATTCTCTACCACTGACAGCAGCCAACTCCTTCAGCTAAGCTGTTAGCTGCACACCTTCGTAGGTACTGTTACTTTAATCCTTGTGTATATTCATGTAAACACTGTTTAAATAATTTATTACTAGTATTGACCATATTGTTTTAAAATCTCTAAATTCACTTCACGTAAAGAAAACAAACACGACAGTCGATGACACAGTTAAGCTGTGTTTGCTCTAGAAGTCTCAGTCTGTGACAAAATCACTTCTGATACTGTCACATATACCGTTATATCACTTCATTGACGCATTTACTAGATTTTTCGTTAATAGGTTTCACTTCCAAAATAGTTTATCATTCAGGTTGCCAAAAATTACACTGCAAATGAGAAAATCAGGTACCTGGTGCAAAATATGACCTGGAATGTTCAGAACTTGTCTGTAACGAGATAGAAACAGACAGAGGGAAAGAGAGAGAGAGGTGAGGGGGAGACAGAGAGCATTTATTTTAGATAACACTTTACTACTTAATTCAAACTAAAAGAAGAATAAACGTCAGAAACAAGAGAGAAAAGGGAACTTTTTCGCTCTGTGTAAATATGAAATATACATTTTCTTCGTGAGGTTCCGTGTGTGTGTCTGGTGTGTGTCAACAGTGTACACACGTCACCAAAGACGTCCCGCTCAGCAAGCGAACTTCACACGTCACCAAAGACGTCCCGCTCAGCAAGCAAACTTCAAATACTCGTACAAAGAAGATAATTTGAATGCAATTGAAGTTCTTTTCGCTTTTTTACCTCCTGGTCTAGAATTCATTGTATTTTATATAACTTTCTCTTTGCTAGAATTAACTCAGTTACAGAACTGGAATGTATTGGTGGTATTTAGCTGCCTTTAATCTTAATATGCTATAGTTTTATTCTAAATTTCGGCATTATTTTATCTTGATTAAACTGTTTAACAGCCGCTACAAGTTTAGCTTCTATTTTTAAAATTAAAAAACTGAGAACAGCATCAATGCTTAATGAGCGAATTATTTTAAGAAATGAAAGAAAAGACATCAATATTTTTTTTTGTTTTTTTTTTTTTTAGGTTGGCTTTGTACTTTTCTTGATGACCTTTTCTAAAAAAAAAAAAAAAAAAAAAAAAAAAAACTCTCCTTAATTTTACATTTCGTAAGTTTTTGAGAAATAAATCACTCTGACTATTTGCTTATCATGTTATATCTATTTAATGTTCATTTAATAAAACTCATTTATCAATTACTTGCATATTTACTTAACCTTAAAAACTACTAAAAGTTGGGATTTATGCTGACTTGTCTTGGTCCAATTTTCATTTATGGGAGAAATTTGGAAAAAACTGAAATACTGACTTTAGTAATAATAACTTGATAATGTAGATTTTGAGCTAGTCCAAATTAATGTGATGGTGTATTTTAGCATAATTTTTTTGATAGCCATAGAGTCACAATTTGTTAGAATTTGTTTAGCACTGTCCGTATAATAATTTGCAATTATAATTGAAAAAAAATGGGATACTGCCATCCATGTGATAAATAATCAATACTTAATTTGATTTCCTTCAGTTCATCAATGCTAATTCTTAAGATCATTATAAAATCATGTTGCAATCTGCACTAATATTTTTCGTGTGCACTGACATACAACGGCGTTGATGTTGTTCAGTACGAAGATACATTTGTCGGGTCGCTACGAGACTGAAATATATTTTTTTGATTATTATTTTTAATATTATTATTTCCGGTTCTTTACCCCTCTGTTCAGCATTAATAAATTCGTTCATTATCATATAGTTTCTTTCTTTTTTATTTCCGGTTTCTTTCTTTTCCCACCGTCACCTATATAATATAATATATATATATATATATATATATATATATATATATATATATATATATATATATATATATATATATATATAAACATTACATCAAAGTCCGCAGCAACATTAGGATATACACACTCGGCATCAAAGCACATAGTACTTACACTACTCGGCCAGATCCAAGATAAGCATGGGCACCATGTCGTAGATCAGCGGTCACTTCCATACCCCAGGATACCATGCCACTGTTATCTCAGTTAATCCTGCCACCTGTAGTGAACTTCGAAATGTATTCTGAAATGCTAAACAATTCGCAAATGGGCGTAATTATTTACAAGCATTATCTACGTTAAGTGCACGTGGCAGAAAATAATTAAATACCTTTGGCATCCACCAAATGCAACACGTCCACGCTCCCCTGCAACAAGCATATCACCTGCAACACGGTCACCACCACGTGCAGCACGCTGACCATCACCTGCAACATGCTCCATTACCTACAACACGCTGACCATCACCTTCAACGCACTCAATATCACTTACAACACTCTCACCATCGCCTGCAGTACACTCACAATTAACTGCAATCTACTCGCCATCAACTACAACACTACTACCATCACCTGTAACAGGCTCTATTACCTGCAACACGCTATCACCTGAAACACTCTCACCATCACCTGCATCACGCACACCATCACCTGCAATACACGCATCACCTGCAACACGCCCATCATCACCTGCAATACACACATCACCTGCAACACGCCCATCATCACCTGCAACACCCTCTCCAACACCTGAAACGCGCCCTCCATCACCTGCAATATGCCCAACAATGCCTGCAACACTCTTACCATCACCTGTAACACACCCATCACCTGCAACACGCCCATCACCCTCAACACGCCCATCACCTACAACACGCCCATCACCTGCAACACGCCCACTATCATCTACACGCCCTCCATCACCTGCAACATGCCCAACAATACCTGCAACACTCATTTTCCTCTGCAACACGTCCACCACCTGCAACATGCTCTCCATCACCTGCAACACTCCCACCATCACCTGCAACATGCTATCCCTTCTCTCCAACACGTAGAAATGGGAGAGCGTGTTGCAGAGAATACAGCGATTATTTTATTCAGCGGTGAATGGTACGCTTCGGAGGCGTAGCGTAGGTTTATGGGTGCTCATAATTACAGGCAGTGTGTTCATGGTGTGCCCTGGGAGCCAGCCAGGGCCCCAAGCCTACCAGAGAGAGAGAAAGGGACTTGTCTTCGGTAGCGAGATGCAGCATCTCGCAGCCTGAAGCCAGGCCTAAAGCCGCAAGATAGCAGCTCTAGTATGGGGAGACATTCCCCTAGTGGCAGGCATGGGAAACAGCAATGGGGTAGGCATACTCAGCTACACCTGTAACACGTCCATCCTTCTCTGCAACACGCACACCATCACTAGTAACACGCCCACCCTCTCCTGCAACACTCCCATCACCTGCAACACGCTCACCCTCTCCTGCAACACGCTCACCCTCCTGCAACACGCCCACAATTATCTGCAACACGCCCACAATTACCTGCAACATGCCAACTCTTCCTAGCAACACCCACACTTGGGGATGACAGTATATTATTTTTCATACTTCTGCTTTCATTTTCTTCATTTCTTCCTCCTCTTCACCAACAAGTGATGGAGAAGAGACACTACGAACCAAATGGCGATGGTCGAGGAGGAATATTGTCAATTAGTTCATGGAGAAGGAAGAATACTACCAATCAGTTGATGGTTAAGGAAGAATACTGTCAATCAGGTGATAGTAATGAAGGTAGGAGAATATTGCCATTCAGGAGGGCAGGACAGCGATCGTTGTCAATCAGGTGATGAACGAGGGAGAACATTGGCAAGCATGCTGGGAGGAGATTGAACGCTGTCAATCAGGAGGTGACGTAGAGGAAACACCAACAATCACCTGGCTCGAGGGAGTCCTTAAGCAGTGATGTAACCATCAATAACAAACAGTGACTGTGGTGTACTGAGGGAGAACTTCCTGTGAGGTAATTAATGCTGCAAGTCTCCATCATTGTTCTCCAACTGTCTTGTCTCAAGTCTTT
This sequence comes from Cherax quadricarinatus, assembly GCF_038502225.1. Taxonomy (NCBI): domain Eukaryota; kingdom Metazoa; phylum Arthropoda; class Malacostraca; order Decapoda; family Parastacidae; genus Cherax; species Cherax quadricarinatus. The sequence continues at coordinate 52,286,247 of NC_091301.1, forward strand.
CTCAACATCGATAATAACATTACACTCACACTCCACACCCGGATGACACATTACACGTCCGCATGAGCACCGCATACTGAGTCTCACACACACACACACACTCACACACACACACACACACACACACACACACACACACACACACACACACCTAACAAAAGTTCTTCAGGTTTTTATTGCCACAGGGTGAGTCCTGGGAGAGTCTCAGCGGTCACAGTACTTGATAGTTTCACTGAACGATGACACAAACGTTGAACAGTTTAACGAAACTCTCAAAAAGTGAGACGAGGTCCAAAATTAGTTTGTTTGAAAGCGACAGTTTGGCTTATTTTATCACTTTATTTTACCATTTATTCACTTTTTAATAATTTTATTTTATTATGATTATCTAATTTGTAGAGATAACGAGAGAGAAATAGGGAGAGCGAGAGGAGAGAGGTGAGAATAATTTAGAGAGAGAGAGAGAGAGAGAGAGAGAGATAGGAAAAGATGATTTCAATTACTGCCACACAAATTGAATGACAGATGGAGTCTTTTGTTGCAGCCAGGTGTATCATCTCAGGAACATGAAAGCTATCCAAGATGCTGTGACATATGTGCCAGAAAGGACCCAGGTGCCACAGCATGAAGGTTTAAAGATACCTCAGAGACTCCACTCGAATAATCAAGACTTCTCTACTGAACTGTATTATTTAATTCATCAAAGGTAATCATGAGTTCCTAAAATAATCTGATTTGCTTCAAACTAGCGTAGCTTATTAAAACAGGTCTTTAATGAGTGGACACTCATTTCTCACTTGTTGTAGACACTCTTGATAGCTTGGAATACACACATTGAGATTCAATCAATCAAGTTTATTCTCTATAAGGATTACAATGCTGGGTTTACAGATTTTGGTTGCGTGGTTTACATGTAGTAAAATACTAATTACATAGAAAGCCACTAGGACACCTAGCATGGCTAGGCATTAGATTAATTCTTAACCCTAAATTATTACAAATTAAGGAGTATACACAAATAACCCGTGACTTTGTAAATGGTCCAAGTCGGACCGAAACGTCGTAGTAAGCTTCTCTCTTTTATGTGCCGGTTATTTGTGTATCGTTCCAGTCACGGTATTGTGCCTTTTTTTATTTATTAAATTAAGGAGTAAGTTGACTAAATACTAAGTGACTAAATACTAGTTTGTTAGTTTAACAATGTGAATGCTTTTGTTTTGGCACAATATATAGTTTCTATATTGGAGTATCACAGGCAAACTTATGACTAGTTAGGAATCATTATTTTAAGATTAAGATTCGTATTTCTGTGCTTATAGTCAAATGGGTGAGTAAGTGAAAGTGTGAACCACCAGGTGGTTTTCAAGTAGTTAGTTGACGGGGTGTATCAGGGAGATAAGATGTTTTCTAACGGTAGTTTTGAAGGTGATGAATGTGTCTGCAGTTCTCGAGTTTTCAGGTAGGGTATTCCAAATTTTAGGGCCTTTGACATGCATTGAATTTTTGTAAAGGTTTAGTCGGACACGAGGAATGTCATAGAGATGTTTGCGTCTGGTGTTATGCCTGTGGGTCCTGTCACAACTATTAAGAAAGCGTTTTAGGTCAAGGTTAATATTGGAATTTAAGTTCCTGTAGATGTAGATTGCACAGTAGTAAGTGTGGATGTTCTGAACAGGGAGTAAGTTTACATCTATTAAGAGTGGGGGGGAGGGGGTGTTGCCAGGGATGGGATTTAGTGATCATTCTTACTGCGGCTTTTTGTTGGATTATTGGCTTTAGGTGTGTTGCTGCAGTTGATCCCCAAGCACAAATAGCATAGGTGAGGTATGGATAAACGAGTGAATGGTATAGTGTGAGAAGGGCAGTTGCGGCACGTAGTATCGCATCTTGGAGAGGATCCCAACTGTTTTAGATACTTTTTTGTTATGTGTTGGATATGGGTGCTGAAATTCAGGTTGTTGTCGAGGTATAGGTCTAGGAATTTGCCCTCATTTTGTCTGGCAATTAGAGTGTTGTCGATCTTAATGTTAAGTTGCGCAACACCTGCTCTGCTACCAAACATAATGTAGTAGGTTTTGCCAATGTTAAGTGTAAGTTTATTGGCTGTCATCCAAGTCGATATTTTGAGCAGCTCCTCGTTAACAATGGTGTTGAGGGTGGCAAGATTAGGGTGAGAGATGACATAAGTCGTGTTGTCAGCAAAGAGAATGCGTTTCAGGTGTTGGGTTACGTTTGGAAGATCATTGATGTAAATGAGGAAGAGCAGGGGACCAAAGACACTTCCCTGCGGGACTCCAGTATCAAGTGGCCGTGTTGATGATGCTGTGTCTTTAATGGTGACATACTGATACCTATTAGTAAGATAGGATTTGAAATATCCAAGCGCATGGCCTCTTATACCATAATGGTCAAATTCGTGGAGTAGGATGCCGTGGTCTACTGTGTCAAAATCTTTTCTTAGGTCAATAAAAATTCCTAGCAGATTCCTAGCGGTATCATTCAAAATCTGGTGGTCCTTGTTCAAGGGCCGACAAGGTTATTCACCTGATAAAATTACTCCACTTCTAAATCGGCAGAATGGGACTGTGAAGGCTTACTCAGCCCTGTAACAACTTCAGACAGTATTACCCAGGCTGGCTCCTCCTCAGGAAAATTAGTGAATAGAAACAGAAATAATAACAAACACTTTATTATGTAGAAAATATAAAATGTAAAACACTTAAATATGAAATATTAATCCTACATTAAAGAAAATGAAAAATGAAAAATATAAATGATAACTGAATTCAACGCTAATTTAAAACTTGGGTGTCTGGTGTTGGTGACACTGCTTGTTGAAATCGTAGCCGTTGCTGATGTGGGGGGGGGGGTCGCAGGTGTTGGTGACCACCACTGGCTAGTTCTTCACAGAGAATCGCCGTGATTATTATCCCGATGACAGGAAAGCAGGTTCTTTACCGCTGCAATGATGTGGGGTTACGTCCTGCAATTTCATATAGGTACACAGGTACTTAGATCCAAAATGGGGAAGTCTCTGGACGTTAGTCCTTCTCCATCCGTTCTGCTCGTTGATTGACAGGTGACCCTCACTGTCATCCAAGCTGAAAAGATAGACAGGTTACCCACTGCTTAAACAATCACTCTCCATGGCAGTGTACAATACTCAAAAGACGTGGTGATTATTACAACAGTCAACCTAGAGCAAGACTGAAAGGACTAAGTTTATTATTGGTCAAAAGTGAAGCTTTTAACCAAGAAATCCACTAAAATACAAGGCAGGCATGTACTTACAGTAGTGTTGGGAGCTGTGAGTCGAGTGATTTACTGTTTGAACAGAGCCCCACACGTCACCTTTCGAGGGGGGAGGGGAAGAGGAAGGGGAAGGGATAGCGGGAGCTAGACTGACCCTACGTTAACAAGCAGCCGGCAATCAAACTATCACTTTAGAGGTGGGGGAGAAAAGGCGGGAAAAACGGGAGCGTGACTTACCCTACCTTAACTAGTAGCCGGTAATGAAACTATCGTTACTATATCTCTACTCCTATCTATTGAACTTTTCCCTCACACTCCCCCATACCAAGACTTATAGTCAAGGAGTATAAGAAGAATAGGTGAGGAAAAAGTTCTAACATGTGGAAGTCGCGTAAGGCAACAAATCTTCTACTGACTGTCACGACTTAACCAGTCAGAGAAATAATTGGATGAACCATTGATATACACAATATGGCTCTGGTGGCCTGGTGGTTAACGCTCTTGCTTCACACAGTGAGGGCCTGGGTTCGATTCCCAGCCAGAGTAGAAACATTGGACGTGTTTCTTTCCACCTGTTGTCTATGTTCCCCATCAGTAAAATGGGTACCTGGGTGTTAGTCGACTGGTGTGGGTCGCATCCTGAGACACTGACCTAAGGAGGCCTGGTCACAGACCGGGCCGCGGGGGCGTTGACCCCCGGAACTCTCTCCATGTAAACTCCAGGTAAAAGCCTGGAGTGCCAATGTCCACCTCAAGTGGCGACTGTTGGTTCCCTTAAAAGTTTCTAGGTATATCAAAGGTTTGTGGTCCGTTTCTAAAATGAATTCTTTTCCCAGCAAATAAAATTTAAGTTTGGAGATACCCCACACAAGGGCTAAACATTCCTTTTCTATTGTGGGGTATCTTGTTTCTGCGGGAAGGAGTTTCTGGCTTAGGAAGCATACAGGGAAGGGAGTACCATCATGGTATTGTAGTAACACCGCACCTAAGCCAGTATTGGAGGCATCAGTTCTCAAACAACATGTTTTATTAATATCTGGAATCTTAAGTATAGGGTCTTTCGAAAAGATACTTTTAATCTCATTAAACTTTTCCCGAGCTACGTCGGAAAGTTCAAGAGGTTCCTTCACAAACTTTTTAAGGAAGTCGGATAAGATGCCTGTAAGATCAGTAAGGTTCGGGATAAACAGTGCATAAAAATTTACAGAACCAAGAAAGCTTCACATGAGCTTCTTGGTTTTGGGGAATTTAAATTCTAATAAAGCTTTGATCTTACTGGGGAGAGGCTGCAGAGAGTTATTAGAAAGTATCAGTCCAAGATATCTAATCTTGTTATACCCAAGGAAGCATTTCTTCGGCTTGGCAGTGAGGCCATGTGAGCGTAACCTGCGCAAAACTGATGTTAATGTTTGGATATGTTCGCCCCACGTAGATGTCATTACGTAAATGTTATCAAAATAAACTGAAACATTTGGCATATTACCCAAGACCTTTCTCATCAGTCTCACGTAGGTAGCACAGGCAGTTACCAAACCGAAGGGCATAGTTCTATACTGCATCAGTCCTTGGTGTGTAGGAAAAGCGGTGTACTGCTTAGAAGAAGGATCTAACATTACTTGATGATATGCCTGTGCAATATCAATCTCTGAAAAGAAGGAAGAGTCATAAAATTTGTGTAGATCGCTATCTATTAAGGGCATAGGCTCAGCATCCCACCGAGTTATAGCATTAAAGCCTCTGAAGTCAATAGCAAGTCTATATGAATTATCCTCCTTCTTAACCATGACTACTCGTGAGCAATATGCAGATACTGAAGGTTCAATGATCTTTAGTTTTAATAATTTGTCTACCTCTCGATCAAATGCATCCCTAAGGTGAACTGGAACTGGGTATAATTTCCGTTTGATAGGATTGTTCGTCAATAAGTCAAGCTTATGGACTACCGTGGAGGTAACACCTGGAATATCAGTAAAGACGTCTGAAAAGTTACTCACACATTGAAGTAGTTCATGTCTCTTATGGTCATCCAAAGATTCATTAATATTAATGTTGGTTGCATCCGAGTGGTCAAGAGTCACCAAGTCATGTAGTTCTTCATCATAGTCTAAGTTAGAGGTGTCAATTACGCACACTTTACATTGTGTGGAAAAAGTCAAAGTCATTAAGGCAGTTAACCGAATTTCTTCGGTAATATTTCTTAAGGATGTTGATATGATAAAGCTTAGGTTTCCCCTTGACTTCTATGAGGTAGTCAACTTTCCCACAAATTTTTAATACTTTATATGGACCTTTCCATGCTACTAATAATTTATTTGACTTGATAGGCAAAAGTACAAGAACTTCATCTCCTACTTTAAAACTTCTCCTCTGACTTTTGGAATCAAAATAGGTTTTGTACTGGTCTATTGACAAGCTTAGGTTTTTCGAAACTATGTCAGAGGTCTCCTCAAGTTTGGATCTAAGGTCAAGGAGAAACTGGTAAGAAGACTGAACCTCAGCATTTACCTCCTCATTAGTCCATAAGTCATGAAGGATGGACAGTGGACCTCTGACACACCTGAATGTTACAAAAGAGGCGGTTTTCCCCTATGCCGCTGGAGTTTACTCACACCTTTCACATTACGTGTACCTGCTTTTTCACTCATTTTTTCCTGTTCACCTTCCCCCCTCCTTCCATCTCCCACTGTGCACCTAAGTCGCACATCTACCACTACGTGCCATCGGCTCCACCACAGCTGCCCAAGATTTCTTCCCTGGCCGCTACCCTGGAGACGGGACCTCGTCTATCTCTGACGCTCCTACAGTCCTTTTTCTAGAACTTCCGCTCACACATATCGACAACAGTCGAATACTCCTGGCGTACCTCCACGTCCACCTCACGCTCCACCCCTTCCTTACTCAAGGCCTTCTCCGCTTTTTGTTGTCCCTCCAGCGCTCCTTCCTCACAAAAGCTCAAGTCTCCTTCTGTACAGGACTCCGTCCCATCCAAAAAATCCTTGAGCACATCCGCCAATTAACCATCCTGGTCTAAAGGTTCCTCAGGCGTCACCGTCGTCTCCCTCGACGCCCCTGGGAGAGTGACACACGTTTCCGCCGCCGCCTTCTCCCTTGCGACCTCCTCGCTCCATAGGTCAGTCCTCCATCATCCCAAAGCACCCGACTCAGGCACCAAGGCGCACGGCTGCTGAATTACAGATGAAGGCCCCTGAACTCGATAAGCCTGCCCCTGAGGACAATGGGCTGCCATGTGTTCATAGGAGCTACACAAATGACACGTCCTCTGACCAGCATAGGGCACAAAAACCTGTGTCCTATAACCGGCCAACGTAACGTAGGACGGTATAGGCCTCGTTAAGGACATTTTGAGGGAGTAGGAACCCTCCGGCAGCCCTTCATACGGACCATCCCTCCACACTCCATGGTTGCAGAATGCACTGTCCCATAACTGCTGAAAACCTCCCGTAGACCGTACGTCGTCGCTTCGAAAGGTACGTTTCGTACCTTCACCCATGTACAGTACTTGGAGACGTCGTGTAAAACGACGTCCGCCGCTGAATTAACACTCGTGCATCGTTCTTGATAATCCTCTATGATCCTGGTAGAAGCCGGCGCGCACGAATTTCACGAAGATCCTTGTCAATCCATTCAGAGCCACGAAATACAATTCCTCGTTGGGAATACCATATACATCTCTTATGATGCCAGGGAGCAGGACGTTCATCGTAGCACCACTTAATGTGCCACGAACCAGCTCAATGCAGACTGTTTATTTTCCGACCCATACGTTCCGCCATCTTAGTATCCAAGTATAAAACTCACCACCTGGTTGCAAAATGGGGGAGTCTCGGAAAATGTCCTCTCTCCCAGCAGGTTGAGAGACGAATGTAAAGTCACATTTGCTCCTGAGGAAACATGAATGATGGTCTCTAGACACCATGATAGTAATGCAGTGATGAGAATGAATGAGAGCGTATTCTTACCAGGGAACGAAGTGGATATTCTTCAGGTGAAATTTTGCTCAAACTATGAAAAACACATGTTATAAATCTTGCAAATAAAACAGGCAGGGAGCTTCCAATACTCATGAGCTGATGCAAGTAACAGTTCTTAGCTTGTAAATAAAGGTAGTTAACATAATTTTGTAAAAACTATTGTTTTAAAAAAAAGACACATGAAAGAAAATTAACATGAACACCCAGAGGGAAAGATCAGAAGTCACATAATTTCACATGCTTCCTCTCATTCCCTTAACTAAAACATAATGAACTAATATCACATACAGAAAGAGACATCTCATCTTCTAGTTATCGCCTCTCCTATTTATCTAATTGTGAGGAAATACTTATTGATTCATTATTAAATAATGTTTGCTGCTTCAAGGATTTACTAGACGTTTCCAGTAGCCTTAATAAATCATCTCATCTTTTGTACGGCTATCTGTACACCCCTCTATTTTGTTCTATGCTGTTGGTGAGGTAATGGTTGTAGCCTCTAGACTCCTGCACTTAACCAAGCTCACTGAGTGGATTTGCCGAATAAAAAAGATAGTAAATACCACTCGATACTCGGGTCTCAGCTGACCAAGTCATCTATGTCGTCGACGTTTGTGTCAGATTCAACTATAATGTTCCATCAGTTATATCTTCCACCAAAAAAGTTAAAGACGAATGACCGATTTGTCTATGTTCTTCTCTTCTAGCCATTGTTTTTTTTTATTATCACACTGGCCGATTCCCACCAAGGCAGGGTGGCCCGAAAAAGAAAAACTTTCACCATCATTCACTCCATCACTGTCTTGCCAGAAGGGTGCTTTACACTACAGTTTTTAAACTGCAACATTAACACCCCTCCTTCAGAGTGCAGGCACTGTACTTCCCATCTCCAGGACTCAAGTCCGGCCTGCCGGTTTCCCTGAATCCCTTCATAAATGTTACTTTGCTCACACTCCAACAGCACGTCAAGTATTAAAAACCATTTGTCTCCATTCACTCCTATCAAACACGCTCACGCATGCCTGCTGGAAGTCCAAGCCCCTCGCACACAAAACCTCCTTTACCCCCTCCCTCCAACCTTTCCTAGGCCGACCCCTACCCCACCTTCCTTCCACTACAGACTGATACACTCTTGAAGTTATTCTGTTTCGCTCCATTCTCTCTACATGTCCGAACCACCTCAACCCTTCCTCAGCCCTCTGGACAACAGTTTTGGTAATCCCGCACCTCCTCCTAACTTCCAAACTACGTATTCTCTGCATTATATTCACACCACACATTGCCCTCAGACATGACATCTCCACTGCCTCCAGCCTTCTCCTCGCTGCAACATTCATCACCCATGCTTCACACCCATTGTTGTTACAGTTCATTTATACTTAAGAGCTGAGTGACAAGGTTAGATCTATGACACTCATTTTGTTTTAAACAGATTCAATTAAAACTTCTCAAAACTTAGTTATTTTCTGAAGATTCCTAAATCAAATTCAATTTTTAGAACGAACAAGATAAGTTTTGAAACCCTTACTATAACTCATTTAAAAAGTTTTATGTCTAGAGAAATCCTAGAAATAAGAGTAACTTATTTATTTCTTCTCCGTCTATGACGAAAAATAAACCTTGGAATGTCATGGGATTTTTTTTTTACTAAGTGGCTATAGTCTCTTTAACCCAATGCCTTCAAGATACTAAAAATTTACAGTATATTAAATTTTCGACTGTCAATATAATAAAAATATGACTCACTAGAACCGCAAAATTAACAACAAAGTAACAGCAACTCATTCTTCGTGTGTGTGTTGAGTTTGTTTTATTAAAACTGCAAAAATGATACACATAAGAATCTTTTACATAAATACGCCTACAAGAAACAACGACAGAAATGATTACGTAATTTCTAGGATAAAATAAGATTTAGTAATAGGCAGGGCAAATGCCGATAAAATTATCAATACGGAAAATACGACTAACAGACGGCATTTACAATATGTACATGTACACACTTTCGATACCACCTCAAAAATTCCCCGAACAACCCAATGGTGGTGACTCAACCTGACAACGTCACCTGACAACGTTACCTGACAACGTTACCACTTCTTCATCCATTACCTACCAACCTCCAGCTTCGTTTAGTGTATGTTATCATGTTACGTTAGCCATTTTACTTTTGGCTAGATGATGTTCTTGTTTCATGATAGAATAAGGAACAAAAACATATATGTCAATGTTTGAATGCGACTCAAAACTAACGTGAGGAATAAATACTGAAGACAAAGTTTAGAATCGAATATCTTTCAGTATCAACTAAAAAAAAACAACACTTGGGAATAACATGATGATCATCCTGGGTGAAGAATAACCACGGTGGTGCACATCATTCTGGTTACGTATTAAGAACCTGAATTATGAATCATTCAGATTGTTAACACTACATATTAATGAATAATCCCAGAATACCTAGTTTAAACTGGCATCTCACACTTAGTAAAATACATGAAGAAAATATAAAGTTACGTTGTATACCACCAGACTGATACCAACTGAAGCTGCCAAGAAAATAATTATCCTCATGTGGCATGCAAAGAGTACGTAACCTTTATTCGGCGCATGTACACACCCTCATTTACAGGTTATCTCCCCCAACCAGCGAACCAGGTGACTGAGGGTTGACGATGGGGCCCCGTCGTTCAACCAGTACCCAGGTTCCAGCCAATAAGAAGATGGTTTTGGCAATCACAGAGGTTATGTGGGCAGCACTCTCCTGTCTGCCCTTGTCATTCCCATTCTAGAGCTGGTTGAAGCACGGTCTCTCTAGTGGCTTCTATTCTGCCTTGCTTACCGTGGAGTGCACTAATACCTATCGCTGTACATAGTGTATATAGTGCACATACTGCTGTTCTAAATTGGTGAAGGATAATATAAGTCAAAACTTTTCTGCTGTGTTTATTTTGCTCCCTTTACACACAGGATAACAGGCCATTTGGACTCCTGGGTTGTAATACCTCATAACCTTTGAAGATAGAAGAAAAATAGTCAATACCATTTAAAATCTTCTGAAATAGACGGTCAACAATATCAAGCTGTTCATTAGTAAAAGGAATTATGGCGAGGGAACTACGTTACAATATGAACACTCGGATGAATGTCAGATATTATGATTAATGTTCATTTGTAATAGATTATAATAATGGTTAATTAAATTAGCAAATTTAAAAAGAGTTACAATTATTAAATATACAATTAAGATACTGCTTTTGGTGGCCGAATGTCAAAACACACACGTCATTAAATACCTACAGATAATTACATGTTTCTCAGACGCTTAAATTTCCTTCAAGACACAATTTCACTTGAGGTAAATCCAAGAACTGTTGGTAAAGTTAAAGTGATGGGAAGTATTTCAGTGATTTAATGAAGCTTAAAAGACAGAAGCCAGTGAGTTATCTTGAGAGATAAATTATTAGATAAAGTTATGAAAGGTTCCCAAAAATCAGTCTTCAGTCTCATGTAAGATTTATGTAAATTATCCACCAAAAGCGGTAATCTTTTATAATTTCAGATTGATAACAAAATGGATCTAAACGGAATATCAAAAATCACCGTAAACATTTGAAGCAAAATGTGGATGCTAGAGTATAACCAGTAGTAGGAACAGAGCATCTTAAGACACTAGAGCAAGAATAGGACCGTGGAGTATATATTGGAAAATTTAAGAACAGCCATCAGGCTGTTCTTAAATTTTGAACCACCACTTATTCAACTGATGATAAAAGCTTAATATCTTTATGTAGAAAGGTCTCGTAGATAGAGGATATGAATTATGAGAATGGTCTTAATGAACTTAATTTCAGATTTTTGAAACACAGATGAGTAAAGATAGGGTTCTTACACACTAAAGAAGAGTTAAAGGGTAGAAATGGCTAGACTGCTTGAAATGCGAAGGACGATGTGAGGGGGAAAGTTCATTACATAGTAAGGGTGGAAGATGAATGAATGGTGGTGGTATTTGTTGGGTAGTGTGCTTGTTTAGTAGGGGAGGGGGAGTAATTCCTGCTACTCCCCCTCCCCTCATCACCAGGTGGGAGGTGACGAGTGTCTCTCCTACCTGTGCTGAGTCACTTGACTTGCAGCTTCCATCAAATTTGTAAGTAGTCTCTCCATTTCTGTATAAGTTATATGTTTGGGTTAAATAAAAGCTTCACTCTTGCTTAGGGTTTTAATCTCAAAATTATTCCTGTCATGATTTGATCTTGTGTAGTGTAACGGTATCAATTAATACTCACCATTTCTTTTAAAGGCCATACACCTATCTTGTGATTGATTTATCTAGTGGTATGTAACTTGGTATTTCTTTATTTTAGCCTTGACTGTTGGCTCGGATCATCCAACACAGGCGAGATAAGAAGGGCAGCATAGATCTTCACAAGATCAGACTGTCAGTCTCACATCTCTACCTACACTGGTCCCCTTCCACTCATAGCCGACATACCATTCTAGCAGCAGTTCTTCAGTTACAGCTCCTCCAGCATTTAATGGTGGTTCTTTACTGGCAACTTGTGGTGGTCGGAGGATCACAGTATCTCTATTTGTCAGAATCTCTACTTGTGTTGGGATCACTGTCTACTCAGTGTCAACAGTCATGCAGTGTCAACAATCATGCAGTGTCATCAGTCATGCAGTGTCAACAGTCATTCTACGTATTGTGTACATATTAGCTTTGAGTCACTAATTATTTATATTTCATTTCTTTGCTTCAGGTAGGATTAATTTCATGTTTAAGTGTTTCACATTTTTTACTAGTTCTACTTATTAATAAAATTGATTATCTTATGTTATCACTGATTTTTCTGTTTTAATTTCTATAAGGAGGAACCAGTTATCAAATACTCCTTGAGAGTCTGATAGGGCTGATAGGGTCTGATAGACGAGAACAAGTTTGCTTGTGGAATTTCACCAATAGGAGTTGGTAAGGAGAGGAAGATTAGGAAATTACATCAATTTTTACGAACAGTAGGGAATTAAACTTTATCCTCTTATTCTAAGGAAGATCTGGTAGAGTTCGAGACTCTAAACACCTTGAGTAACAGTCTATTGGAGATTACTAGTCGGACCCAGAAGCTTAACTACCATCCCTCCACAAGCAAAGCTCAGTAAATATATACATTAACACACACGAACACTAAAGCAAAGAAACAATTATAGATGTTAAGCATATTTGCCTAATAACATTCCCAGAAAAGTGTACAAATTATATATATATATATATATATATATATATATATATATATATATATATATATATATATATATATATATATATATATATATATATATATATATATATATACACGCGTTAAGCCAGAATAACAAACAAAGGTAAGTGTTCCTACTTGTGGGATTTGCTTAAAAGGGAAAATTCAGGTTTGATACTTTTTTTCTTTATACGATGAGACCCTTACATGCACAGGTGACCCCTCGCTATGGATTTTAAGTGCCGTATGGTATGGATACATATCATAAATATAAATATACACACGATGTAAATATATATGTGTATTCAGTAACACACATACACGCATGTTTATACACACATACCTATTTTTAGAGCCATAGTGCAGCGTTCGACACACGACCAATGGACCTGGAGTTCCTTCTTGAGATGGAGGAGATAATTTGTAAAGCCTCCTTGCAACTTTTGCTCATGTTTAGTATATAATTATCCAGGAGTTACTCTGCTGTATTGCGTCCTACATTTAACTCGTAAATTGAAATTAATCATACGAATTTGACTGTGTTAAATTAGATTAATAACTATCCATGTTTAACATGTACAGACGTGTGCACTAATGACTACAAACACCTCAGACAAGGAAATTGACCAAGGGGGTAAACATAAGAAAAAGGATATTACTAGGCATGACCATGAAGCGAGTAACCTCGACAACGAATGTACAGCCAGAAATTCAAAATTAATTAAGAATTCTGAAAGAAAAAAAAAGATACTGAAGACTTCAGTAACGGTAAGGAATCTATTCCACACCTGTCTTGCTACTATTCCATATATTAAAACTGTAAAATGCTATGAATACGTTGTATATAAAAAATTCAGACCTTTTCATATGAATGAGGATGATTATCAATATAATAACAATATAATAATGATGATAATAATAATAATAATAATTATATAGAAGAAGAACATCAAAAAGGTAAAAGAAGAATTTTAAAAATTACAATTAATAATACTTATACCAATTAATTAATAATTTCTATTGTATGTCCGGGATCATTGTTTCATTTAATATCAGTTGATGGTGATGGAAGAATACTGCCAGTTTGTTTATGGTGGATGGAGAACAGTCAATGAACTGATGGTGGAGGGAGAGCATTGCCAGTCTGTTGTTGGTGTAGGGGAAACACTGTCAGTCAGGTGGACGGAAGATAGAACATTGTCAAGCAGGTGGCGAAGGAGGGAGAACACTGCCAGTCAGATGATGGAGGGAGAATACTATCAGGTGATGAAGGGTGGAGAACACTGCTGAGCATGAGAGGAGGAGATTGAATGATTTCAATCAGGTGGCGATGGAGAGGAAACACTGACAGTCAGTTGGCTTGAGGCAGTGATTCAACCATCAATAAGAACATACAAACAGTAACTGTGGTGTACTGAGGGAGAACTTCCTGTGCAGTGATTAATGATTCAAGTCTCCCTCATTGTTCTCCAACTGTCTCGTCTCAAGTCTGAGCACCAATAACATCACACTCACCCTACACACCCTGCTGACATATTACACACGTATGAGCGCCACATGCAGACTCACACTCAGACACGCAAACTGACACATGCACAAAGACATACACATAGTATAATAATAGTTCTTCATTGACTATAACAAGCCAATAAATGCTCCTGTACTCGCACACTGTTGCATATAGCACGTATGAACTGGTGAACGACATTCGGCCCCCACCTTGTCTATTGTGCACATGGTAAGTGGATCAGTCACTGGAGCTTACTTGGCTCTCGTTCTATGGAAAACCCCGACCAGCAGCTCGTCAGAAAAAGAAAACCGGGAAGCCAGAGGAATATTAAAATACGAAAGTAGGAGGCTGTGAGCGTAGTGGATGTCATTAAATAGATACTACGATAGTAGCTGTCATGAATTGTCAACTGCCGTAGGAGTTTGAAGGAAAAGTCACTTTCTTTAGGAGGAAACTGTGGTACAATTAAAAAAACAAAAGAGAAGATTTTGCAAAATAGGTAAGCAGGGCAAATATATTGGACCAGTAATAGCATAAACTGCAAGTGAAAATGAAAAATCTAAAGTAAAGCTAAAAGAAAAGAGTATTGGTAACAGAGGAAGAAACATCAAGGGAATCTTGAGCCAATATATCTAGAAAGAACAAGGACAGAGTCACTAACAGAGATGCTCTCTGAAGATGGGGAAGCTAAGTACGGCGATATGAGAGGCAGCAAAGAAAATATTAAAAACAGACAATTCTGGAGGACAAGAGAATTGAGAGAAGAGAGATGTATGTCACTGATGGTCTATGGTTGGGGCCCAGGAAACACCAGATGGGTCGACGAGCTCGTCGACCCATAGCTTAAAATCAGATAGGGCAAATGGCAAATTTTCAGATAAATGGAAAGTACAGTCAAACAACCCCATGCAACGTAAAAAGGGATGAGACTGGATCTTGAAATGGAAACACTGGTGAGGTTATTGCACAGATATCATGTGTATCTTGATAGAGAAAGAACAGTTGAGGGAGAGAATAAGAAGACATGAAACAAAATATGAACAGTGGTAGTGGAAGAATAGTTATGACAATGATTAACCAGAGAATTTTTTGAGTAGATGAGAGGAGGAAAAAGAAAAAGGTCAAATGATTAAATAGTTAAAAAAAACTGAGAACTGGGGAACTCAAGGTAGTGAATCAGGGAGGAGCTCCCAACACTAAACAGTAGGAGACCAAATATGAATTTGATAAAAAAAACTTAGCAAATGTGGACACGATAGGAGGGGTATCCACAACAGCCCACATGGGCAATGCCAAACATCTGACTAAGGGAGATATAAAATATATGGAAGAATCTGTGGACACTTAGGGGATTGGATATGTGGAGAGCCAAGTTGTTGTAGACGGAGATGGAAAAATTTAACATTCCAGCATGTCCCGACATAACCACAAAGAATGGGACAAAGAAGGGGGGAGGACATTAAGTGACTCTGATATGGAGACATCGAATATGAAATACCCCTCGGTTCTAGTGACCATGTAGTTCTGAGGTTCGAATAATTTGAAGAGGTTAAGGTGAAGAGAATAATAGCGGAAGGGACGGGATAAACCAGACTACAAAAGATGAGACTATGGAGGTATAAAGAAATTCGTACATGGCAAAGAAAGCCTGATGAAAAAGACAACGAAGGGAATGTTGTAGGATGTACGTGTAAAGTGCAAGGAGGCACAGGTGAAAGTCATACCAATTATAAGAAGATGCACTAGCAAAAAGAGTCTGTGATTCCTTTAGAGGTCCGGGGAGGCAAAACCTGAAGCTGAAAATGTGTGAAAGACACAAAGAAAGTAAAGATTGCTGGAGAATAGTAAAGCGAGAAAAAATGACGGAAATGAATATATATTAATAAAACGAGAAACTGAATTACAGTGGGAGAATGATAAAGTAACTTTACAACTGCTTCAGAAAGAAGACAGTAGTGAAGGATCAGGTAATAAAGGTAAAGAAGGAAGAAGAGAAGGTCAATAGACATAACCAGGAAGTCTACGAAGCGCAAAAACAAGAGATTTAAGGACGAACTTTGGGCGTAAACTGAAATATTACGACAGTATCAGAAAGTAAGCGTATAGCAATGAATACAGGACACAGTACAAGAGTTGAAACAACGACTGAACAAGTTACATCCTTCAAGGGCCTGACAACATCTCTGTGAGGGATCTTAGCAAGGGAGCAGAAGAACTAAATGACCCTTTAACAGTGATGAATGAATCAATTGATGCTGAGCAGCAACCAAAGGTGTGGAAAACAGTGAATTCGGTCATGATATTTAGAAATAGGATAGATAAGTTAAATTAAATTGCTGGCCAGTGTCACTGATACTCATAACATACAAGGTCATGGAAAAATATTATCAGAAGAGTTTGGAACGCCTGGAAACATGTGGGTTCATAAGCAATAGCAAACGCGAGTTCAGAAATAAAACAAGTACTGTGTCACAAATCTGCTAGAGTTGTATGACAAGGTTACAAATAATAATAATAATAATAATAATAATAACAACAACAATAATAATAATAGTAATAATAATATCTATTTACTACAAGTACTTGTACAAGGTATACAGACCATAGTTGACATCAGTGACATACTACTATATAGAAAGCCCCTTGTTTTGCAGAGCATTTCGGCAAATTAGGTCAGTGTCCCAGGATGCTACCTACACCAGTCGACTAACACCCAGGTACCCATTTTATTGATGGGTGAACATAGCAACAGGTGTAAAGAAACACGCTCAATGTTTCTATCCTGGCTGGGAATCAAACCCAGACCCTCGCCGTGTGAAGCGAGAGCATTAACCACAAGTCCACCAGAGAGGAATACAGAGAAGAATATATTGTCTGTACATTTTTGGACTATAGGAAGGCATACGATCCAGCAACTTACGCGGAAATAGAATGAAATTAAAGGAACAGGCAAGAATAACAGGGGAAGCACTTCAATGGATCCAGGAAGGAAGCAACGAGTTAGTGTGAAGATACTCGTTTTGACATGGACATCTCAAGCGGAGTTTTTCCAACATCAGTAGTGTGATCAGAACCATATCTTGAGTATGTGATCGGCATCAAAGAAGACACATTCAGTGGTGTTCCTATTCGTAGATGCCGTGAAACAAACTGGAAAATAAAAGCAGAAGCATTCCAGGAAAGACAAACGGATATGTACAAGCAGCAGTAATGATCTGACAAGTGACAAATACAAAATTGTAAAAAGGGGAAGGGCGGAGACGACCAGGAAAAGTAGGACATCGATATGAGTATTTTTCCGAGTATTTCACCTGATGTACACATCCATACATACACCGAATAACCGTTGCAGCACCTCAAGACCGCAACAAGGTAGCATTCACTATACAGTACAGACATCCGAAAGGTCCGTCTTAGAGTATACAGGGCCAGTATGGAACCAGCATCTGACGAAGCATATAACAAAATTTAGACCCAGATCAGTGAATCTGAGAGACGAGAAGACGCTAAAGGAACAAAACCTTAAGACACTGGAGGACAGGACGGCAAGGATAACATAATTATGTATAAAATTATAAGAGGAACTGACTGAGTGAGCTAGTTAATTAAGTCTGTTTGAGTGGCGGATCTCATGTACATGAAGGCACAGCTGGAAGTTTAAAACACAGATGAATCACAGTGATGTTTGAATTATTATTATTACTATGATTATTATTACTATTATCGTCATATATAGGAGGGAAGGCTAAACCCGTATGATATATATAGTACCTGGGAATTAGAAAGCTTTCAGACTTGATCAAAGAGAGTACTTTCAGTTCCTTGGATAAAAAGGCCTTCAGCTCCTTCAAGGAATCTCCTTTGAGGGGAGAAATGGTCAACAATACTCAACTTTCGAATGGTCAGGAAATGGAATGACCAAGAGAGTGACGTGGAAGATGCAGGATTTATAAATAGTCTTTAGAATATGTATGATACCTCTACACATTTTACTTTAGAATTGGGATCCATTGTCCACTAACCTGAAGCAGGTAATACAGAGATAAATCCAGGGGGTCGGAACAACCATAGCAGCCAAAAGACAGTAAAAATAGATGGGCACTGTCTGGAAAAGAGGGAGGTAGGTTCAAATTCCCTGCTCAGGAAAATAAAAAAAATAGGAAACACTAACACCCTACGATAACCAGGGAAGATGTAAAGTAGAAATTAACAAACCATAATTACACAAAGAAGGAAAAAGTAATAAAAAGAAGCATGAATATCAAACACCAACAAAAAATAAATTAAAATAAATTGATTAAATCAGGTTGCAGGAAAAACAGGAATCACAGAATAATGAAGTGTCAATACTACTAAAACCAGGTAATTGGAAATGGTAGAGTAGACTGGTGGACGATACAGCAGTAATAACAAGGTAGCAGTTGTTGAGGGGCCGTCAGAGTGCAGTGCACGACCATGAAATCCCAGATTTAAAGAAGGTGGGTAGACAGAGTGTCTACTTGACCTGATCAACCATTATTCCACCACATTCGATGAATCCTGAATTAAGCTGTGAAGGGCTGTTCCTCTTGCTGTTCTGTGGTGGGTAGTACAACACTGTAATTACCACCTTGGGACCTCCAGACTGAAGCCTTTAGTAACAGGTGAAGGCTGCTTTTCCTCCCAGTAGCATTAATTACACCTCTTCAGTGCCAGCATTATATATATTTTACATTAACCACATATCTGTGGGATCATCCAGACCTACAACCTGGGATAAAAATAAAATATACAAGAATTTGCTACAAGCTTAACTTATTAGCTACATAAAGCTAAATCAAATATTTGGTGAGTTAAAAGATATGGAAAACGACACTACTGTAACAAAACAAAACCCAAGATGAGCAAAGAATAGTGAAGAGGACAGCTAACACAAAATTTAATGCTATTAATAAAATAATTATGGCAGGAAGCCCGAAGAACAATGCTAAGGAACATAGGTGGACAGTAGAAACTCACAGAAGTGAGAGTCGAGGCTTTCCTGGTTAACCAGATAAAGTGAATTAAAATGAAAAGAAATTAGGCTTAGATAAGCAAGAATCAAACATGAATATCTCACTTGCACAAACACACACACACACACACACACTGGTGGACAGGAGGGTTGGTGACGTGATAACGACATAAAATACTGCGAGGAATTGACAAGGTGGACAAAGACAGGATGTTCCAGAGATGGGACACAGCACAAGGGGTCACAATTGGAAGTTGAAGATATAGGTGAGTCAAAGGGATGTTACGAAATATTTATTCAGTCAGAGTTGTCAGGAAGTGGAATAACCTAGAAAGTGACGAAGTTAAGGCAGGAACCATACATAGTTTTATGACGAGGTTCGATAAAGCTCAGGGAGCAGGGACAGAAAGGACCTAGTAGCAAACAGTGAAGAGGTAGGGCCAGGAACTATGATTCGACCCCTGCAACCACAAATAGGCGAGAACAAATAGATGGGTATACACACACACACACACACACACACACACCTCTCTCTCCCCTTGACAACTCCACACACCCCCAGCTCATTTATCCCTTTACCCCTATTTCTCTACACCTCTCTTCTTCTACTCCTTTTTCTCCCTACCTCTCCCTCTCTTTCTCTCTGTCTTCACTCCCCACTCATCTTCTTTGTCTCTCTCTCTCTCTCTCCACCTCTCTCTACCACCCACTTCCTGTCTCTCTTACACACACAAACACCTGCAATCACAATTAGGTGAGTACACACACACACACACACACACACACACACACACACACACACACACACACACACACACACACACACACACATACACACACACACACACACATGCACTACAAAAACCTAACCCATTAAAAAAATGGTTGCTGAGAGGGAAAGTCAAAGGCTTAGGGGACCAGAGAAAGATGACCCTGGTAAGGAAGAATGGATGGAAGAGCAATATAAAGGGATGGATCAAAAGTGGGAGAGCAAGCTAGGTGAGCTAGCTGCAAAATTGGAAAAGAGGATGGAGGCAGAGAAGAAGAAATGGAAGTCAAAATGGAAGCCACAGAAGCCAGGATATAGAATACGAGGCAAATATGCTGAAGCGAGTTATAAAGACATTAGCCAGAGGAGACATGGGCATCTAAAGAAGGTATACCCATATTAAATGAGAAACCCAATGGAAATGAAGGAGACAAGAAGTATGAGGTAGATATGATTGAGATAGCATAGTAATTTTTCAAAGAAAAATGGTGCAGTACAGGATCCTGCAAAAGAAACCATGGCTGAAGGAAATATCAACATGCATGAAAGTGTTCCCAGACCACAACAGAACATGATCAAAACGACAGCAGCTGACGGAAAAGACACAGAAACGAAAGGGGCTAGGAAGAAAGAAACAATAACAGAGTCTGCAGAGGACAACCAGAGCAGGGCAGAACAAGTGAAAGCACACACACAACCATCAAAACCTCACAGCCAAACACACTATCCCAACACAAACCACAATCCACACTTATAGCCCCCACCCCACAATGTGCTGTAGAATCCCATGGCACATTAGCAGGCCCCCACCCACAAAGAACCCACAGAACACTGTTGGAGAGGAAACTGAAGGTATAGTACACCAACACTGATGGAATAACGAAGGAGTAGGAGGAGTGGCACAAAAGAATCAAAGAGGCATCACCGGACAACATAGCTCTCACCCAAATCAAGATCAGAGGAATGATAACAAATGCCATCTTTCCAGAGGGTTATCAGATCCTGAGGAAAGAGTGAGGAAACAGAGGGGGTGGAGGAGTGGCAGTGCTCATCAAAATCTAATGGGATATTGACGAGCTGGTGAGTGGAGGCAGAGGAGCAATAGACTACATAATAGGAACACTTCAGTCTGGAGGTCCCAAGGTTGTAATTGCAGTGATGTATTACCTACCACAGAACAGCAAGAGGCAAAGGCAAGAGTATGCTGAGAGTAACAGAGCGATGGTTAACACAACGACTGAAGTGGCCGGAAGGGCTTATGCAAGCAGGGCAAAGCTACTGATTGTGGGTGACTTGAATAACACAGTAATTGACTGGGAGAACTTGGAGCAACATAAGGGCCAGAAACGTTGTGAGCTAAGATGATGGAACGGGTACTGGAAATCCTCATGTACCAACACGTAAGGGACATTACCAGAGAAAGAGAGAGAGGAAAGGATGAACAAGCAAGACTGGACCTAGTATTCACACTGAGTAGTGCATATATTCAGAACATCACATACGAAGGACCCCTTGGGGCCAATGACTACGAGGTTCTGAGCTTCGAATGCATAACAGAGTTACAAGTGGAGAGGGAAGCAGGAAGGGCAAGACAAATGAAGTGAAACTACAAGAGAGGGAACTACTGAGGCATGAGGAATTTCCTGCACGAGGTTCAGTGGGGCAGAACACTGGCAGGGAAGTCAGTAAATGAAATGATGGAATATGTGACAACAATATTCAAAGAAACTGAGGAAAAGTTTACACCCAAGGGTATCAGAAATAACAAGAAGCCCAGCATGAGGTGTAGAGAGGCCAAAACCAAATGCACCAGAGAATGGAAGAAGTATAGCAGGCAAAAGACCCAGAAGAATAAGTAAAGCAGTCATGGAACCTGCAATGAATATGCACAGATAAGAAAGGAGGCCCAACGATAATACGACAAAGCAGCGAAAGCAAAATCTGACCCGAAGATGATGTACAGCCACATCAGGAGGAAAACAGCAGTCAAAGACCAGATAATCATGTGGAGGAAGGAAGATCACAAGAAACGACCGAGAAGTATGTTAGGACCTCAACGTGAGATTCTAAGGGAAAACGGAAGGTACTTCAGAACGACGAAGAGGTGAGGTACACCATCAAGTGTTGGAAACAATACACATAAGCGAGAAAGAAGTGAAGAGATGCTGCTAAGTAAGCTAGATATCTTAAAGGCGATGGGACCAGATTACATCTCTCCATGGGTCCTGAGAGAGGGGGCAGAGGCATTATGTGCACAATTAACAACAATCTTCAACACATCTATTGACTCAAGGAGACTACCTAACGTATGGAAAAAAATAATATAGTCCCAATTTTGAAAAAGGGAGAGAGACACGGACCAGTGTCACTGACCTGTATAATATGTAAAGTCATGGAGAAGATCATCAGAAGAAAAGTGGTGGAGCACCTAGAAAGGAATTAGCTTATCAACGACTAGTACAGTTTCAGGGACAGGAAATCCTGTGTCACAAATCTACTGGAGTTTTATGACAAGAGAGAGAATGGTGGACAGATTGCATTTTCTTGGACTGTAAGAAGGCGTTTGTCACAGTTCCACACAAGAGATTAGTGCAAAAGCTGGAGGACCAGGCAGGGATAACAGGAAAGGCACTGCAATGGATCAGGGAATACTTGTCAGGAAGACAACAGCGGGTCATGGTACGTGGCGAGGCTTCAGACTGGACGCCAGTGACGAGCGAGGTTCCACAAGGGTCAGTCCTAGGACCGGTGCTGTTTCTGGTATTTGTGAATGACATGACGGAAGGAATAGACTCCGAAGTGTCCCTGTTTGCACATGATGTGAAGTTGATGAGAAGAATTAAATCAGACGAGAACCGGGCAGAACTACAAAAGGATCTGGACAGGCTGCAGGCCTGGTCCAGCAACTGGCTCCTGCATTTCATCCCCACCAAGTGCAAAGTCATGAAGAAGGACAAAGAAGATCGTAGACGGAGTACAGTATAGGGAGCCAGAGACTACAACCCTCACTCAAGGAAAATGACCTTGGGGTGAGTATAACACTGCACACATCAAAGGCGCCCTTCAATCAAATAACTACGGCAGTATACGGGAGCCTAGCAAACTTAAGAACAGCATTCCGACATCTTAATAAGAAATCGTTCAGGACCCTGTACACCGTGTACGTCAGGCCCATATGGGAATATGTAGCACAAGTTTGGAACCCACACCAAGCCAAGTATGTAAGGAAACTTGAGAAAGTGCAAAGGTTTGCAACTAGACTGGTCCCGGAGCTAAGAGCTATTTCCTACGAGGAGAGGTTAAGAGAAATCGACTTGACGATACTGGAGGACAGGAAAGATAGGAGGAATATGATAACGATATACAAAATACTGAGAGGAATCGACAAGGTGGACAGAGACAGGCTGTTCCCGAGATGGGACAAAGCAACAAGGGGTCGTAGTTGGAAGTTGAAGACTCAGATGAATCACAGAGATGCTAGGAAGTATTTCTTCAGTCAAAGAGTTGTCGGGAAGTAGAATAGTCTGGGAAGTGATACAGTGGAGGCAGGATCCACACATAGCTGAAGAGGTATGATAAAGCGGCTAGCGACGAGGCGCGGACAGGAGCTGTGACTCGACCCCTACAACCACAACTAGATGAGTACAACTAGGCGAGTACACACACACACACACACACACACACACACACACACACACACACACACACACACACACACACACACATTATATATATTCATTCTATTTCTGTCTGTCTGTCTCTCTCTCTCTTCTTAAATCTCCCGAGTCATAATTCAACAAATTTTCTGAGCAGATGAGAAATTCTCCCAGGCATATACATGCACATCCCACAATGTCTGACTATCTTACTTGGCCGCCTCCCCTGGCATACTTCCAAGTCCTAATGGAACACCTGGTTACTACTCCAGCACTTATATTTCAATAAACTCCAATTTACTTGTCTGATGAAGCCTAATGTGTTTTAAATACTTCGGAACGGATGAATATATTTATGATATCTTTCAATATTTAAATTTTAAGTTGTTAGTAATACTGGCAGTCATGCCAAGAAATATGTATTACTGTTATAGTTAGTTAGTTAGTTAAAGATTAGCCGGTATTCTCCCGGCCCGGGCCTTGTCCAAGTGGTGGCCCGGCCTTGGCTCCCTCTTTAGGGAGTGTCTGAGACCTAAGTCTCCCATGGGAGGAGGCACAAGCACCTCCTCATCTTTGGGACCAACTGTCCCCAGGCCTAGCCACAAGCTAGGCCTCTCTGGTCTGCCATCCCCGCCCCAAGGGGGCAAATGGGAATGACAGTCTTATGAGCTAAAGGCTCGGGCTCAGGCACCTACCCTACCCTAGAAGGGTTAGGCATGGTATCGATTACTGTTATAATTAATGAGTAATATAGTAATGTTACAGTCACTGAATGAACCAGCAATGTTACAGTCAGTGAATGAACCAGTAACAGTTAATGAATTAACCACTAATGTTACAGTCACTGAATGAACCAGTAATAACAGTCCCTATATGACTCTCAGACTCACCACCGTGTAATCACAGCTCCATCACCGACCCTGAATACTGAAACATAAGAAAACAGAGCAGTAAGCAGTCTCACTGCACCACTACAGATCCACCATTAATCCACCGCCAACCCACTACCATTCCACCAGTGCACCACTACCAACCCATCGTCGCCACCACCTCTCATCCAAATCCCTACCACCAATCCACCACACTGACTCTCCTCCAGTTTGGGCAGCAGCCATGATGACAGTTCATCTGTAACACAATAATTGGAAGGATCAGTGAACAAAAGCTTGTCTGATATGCAACTAGCAAACGGAGTATAGAGCCTCCACCAGTTCTTGCCGTGTGTAACCTACACCGGCTTAGTTAGCCCTTTATAAAAATATTTAAATAATTTGTTACAAATAATTTAAAAAAATTACATTAGCCTATTTATCTATAAATTTCTTAGCTAAAAATTATCTTCTCTCACGTTATTAAATTTCTGACTTTTTAAGATATTAAGAGATGTTTATATATTTTGGTGTACATTACTACTGCCCATAGACTTTTTAATTACATTTTGGTAATATTTGTGCATCCAATTACAGTGAAGAAATAGTCTTCTGGTCAAGCTTTTGTTGCCAGTTAGTGGATTGTTTGACATCTTTAAGTAGATATTACAGATCTTAACAAAGGTTAAATGTACTATACACAAATAACCCGCAAATAAAAGAGAGAAGCTTACGACGACGTTTCGGTCCGACTTGGACCATTTACAAAGTGTGTGACTTTGTAAATGGTCCAAGTCGGACCGAAACGTCGTCGTAAGCTTCTCTCTTTTATGTGCGGGTTATTTGTGTATCGTTCCAGTCACGGTATTGTGTCTTTTTTTGTTATTTGTTAAATATACTTGTAAAGAAAAAATATCGTAATAATGAATAAAACTTATAATAAATGACATCTTAATGAATTCAATATTTGTAACAAAATATATTAACAAGCAATAAAACTGTTTATACAGGAAAACGTCTTTATAAGACACCATTAACAAAGTGAGAACAACCAGTGAAAATCGTATTAAATATCTTCATGTTTTTTTAATTGAGGTGTAATTGTTATTGTGGGATTATTTTTTTTATTAGCACACTGGCCGATTCCCACCAAGGCAGGGTGGCCCGAAAAAGAAAAACTTTCACCATCATTCTGTTGAGAAATGGCTTTACCAGCTAAGCTTATTATTTATAAATTTAAATATAGGGAACACTTAGCTGATAAAAGACAGCAAATCGTCTACACAGCCGCCCCTGCAGACGAGGTCTTGAATTGTTGTCATGATCATCTCTCAACGGGCTGGAATAGATCATATTATGTAAACAATAAATTACCCCTAGGGCATGTTATGTCAGCATATTTCTTTCACTGATTGCTGACAAATTACGTACTTGTTTGGACTCAAAAGTCCGCACCTTACTGCCGACTATAGGTTGATTACAAACTCCTTGCGACTCAAGGACTGCGCAGTCCCCCGTACTACAAGAAATTGGTAACCTACCTTGCTCTTGTAGCGTGAGCTATGGTGTTCTTCACACCTTCGACACATATCGGTGAATTGATAGAAGCTGAAGTGTCCTTGGATGTCCACGTCTTCCATAGTCTAGGAATACGCACACTGGTACACTATGTTCCACAAGATTTGTTTTTATTGTTCACAATCTTATCACTAAAGAAGCTGCTCACACTTCTCTTAAGTGTTTATTGTGTTTTATGAGATACTTTCTTCACACTAACGCACAGATCAGTGTTCTTTGTTGGTTATCCTGGCATCAGTGTCACTCTCAGTAGAGTCAAAAGTAATCTGAAGACGCCACAACGCCCCACGCCGTCACTGCCCCCAGCACAAAGGAAAAGCTGACCTAGTACTTTTGCTTCCTTGCCACTTCCTCCATGAATCAAAACAGAATGTTTGATTCTTGCTGTCTTAAGCATAGACAACAATGTCCACTATCTTTTACTATGGTAATAAAGTGGGAGCAGGATTTTCCTTAGTTGTCCTGCTAAGGTAAGAGATGTACTGTCTCTTATTAAACTACACATTGCAACACAGGAGTCTGCAAGGAGCGTCGGTCGAAGCGGCCACGTCCCATACTCATACTGCATCTGCTATCAATTACTCGCTGTAGCAGTAAACAAGATGCTTGCCCCTTCTGAGAGGGCTGGGCCCCTCAGGGCTGAAAGGAGCTGAAGGGGGCTGATACCCCCCTCCTGGAGAAAATTTCTCCACATTGGGGGGCGGCGGAGGTTTGCTGCAGGTGAACTATTCATCACTTAACATTAATTTGATTTTCTCACTCGCCACCACTGTTGCTTGTCTTTTCTGAACAGCTTTAGTCTGTGTGGTTTCTGGAAATCACTAATTTTGTTTTCAACACTGTGTAATTCTAACGGCACTAGTTTATTTATTGTCCGCTTATTCACTATACCTTTGCTCGAAACATCAACTGTCCTGATGATTCCATTTGCATCAAGATATATGGTCACAATTTTTCCAAGTGGCCATTGGGACCTCGGACCATCATTGTCAATAATCACTGTCACCAAGTCTTAAGGACTTATGATTTTCAGGAACACCAGCTCCATAGAAGTGTTCTCTCAGTGAGGTGAGATAGTCTTCTCGCCAAATTTTTTCCCAACGTTCAATCACTTTATTAAGGTGTTTGAATTTACGTCTGAGTTGCTCAGGTTCGAAATAAGTAGGATCCTCTATGATTTCTTTATCATTCATGGGAGGAACAGGTTCGAGCCTTCTGCCATGGAGTAAATGAGATGGACTTAACACTTCTAAATTGTCCAGATCATCGGTAACATAAGTTAGAGGTCTGTTGTTGACTCTATTTTCTATTTCAGTCACAACTGTACGGAATTCTTCTAAGTCTGTTCTCTGACGATGAAGAGTCTTCCTTAAACAACGTTTTACAATGCCGATCATTCTTTCATAAAATCCGCCGTGCCATGGTGATTTAAGAGGAATGTATCTCCAACGACAACTGCGTTGATTCAGCATCTGTTGTACTTCTGGTTGATCAAAGATCTTGCTTATATAAGCAGCACCAGCAACAAAGTTCGTTGCATTATCTGAAATCATCAGTCTGGGACATGCCTTTCTGGCTGCAAACCTTCTGAATAATTTGATAAAGGTTTCAGCAGACATGTCAGTGGCTACTTCTAGATGTACTGCTCTAGTTGTAGCACAAGTGAACAAACAGATGTACACCTTGATGGGAACTTTGTCAACTGTTTTGGTTAAAATTATTGGTTCAGTGTAATCTACATTTGTCACCTCAAATGGAATGATATGACAAACTCTTTCAGAGGGATATGGAGGTGGACCTGGATACTGACATACTCGCATATCGTAGTGACGACAAGTAATACAGTCCTTTATTTGTTTTTTCACAATTTGTCGACCTTGAGGTATCCAGTAGGATTGTCGTATATGACAAAGTGTGTCAGCTACCCCACCATGTAACACGTTACTGTGGGAGTTTTGCACAATCAGTTTTGTTAGCCAATGATTCTTGGGGATCAATATTGGATGTATGGCTTCTTTAGGTAGTGAAGAATTATGAATTCCTCCTCGACATCTTATAATCTTTTCTGAGTCGAGATAAAGTCCTAAAGAATTAATCATAACATGTTTCTTTGGGGATTTATCTTGTGCTTCCAGAAATTTATATTCTGTAGAGAAAACATCTTTCTGTATTAGTTTCACCCAGTATTTAATGGGTTCAAGACATTCATAATCAGGTTTTATTCCTTTAATGAATTTAAAGACAAGAGCTGTAACTCTTAAGAGTTTACCCAAAGATGAGTATTTAGATCCATCAATGACTGTTTCTGTTGTGTCTACAGTATTTACACAACTTATATCTGCTGTGTTCAAGCAGACTGTTTCTTCTGGCATAATGTGAGCTTTTTGCTGAGGCCAGTTATTTTCATTAGAGAGCCAGTTCGGTCCGTGGAGCCATAATTTATTATCCACAAATTTCTTGAGTGGGACACCACGTGACAACATGTCAGCTGGATTCTCTTGGGTAGAGACGTGGAGAAAGATAATCTCTCTGCATCTGTTTTATTTCTGCTACTCTATTCTGTACATAGACCAACTTACTCTTATTATTTCTCAACCACTAGAGAACTGCTTCACTATCACTCCATTATTATTATTACATTATTACAATCAAGGGGGAAGCGCTAAACCCGGAGGATTATACAGCGCCTGGGGGGGATGTGGAAGGCATTCAGGCTTAATTTGGGGAACTGGAGCACAGATCCAATTCCCTAAATCAAGAGCCCCTCACCAACATCAAGGAACCTTCCTTGAGGGGACTATCACTCCAGATCACGGTTTTTTCAATAGTGAGATGATCAAGTTCTTTGTTGAGATAGACAGCTAATTTTGTACTTACATAGAGTGCTGCCAGTTCGAATTGTGGTACTGTTCTGACCTTCAAGGGTGCTACCCTGGCCTTTGAAGCAATTAGTGTACTTCCTTCAGCATTACTCATGTAAGCTACAGCGCCATAACCTCTGGTTGACGCATCACAGAACACATGTAATGTGTCCTTGTTTCCCTCTTGACCTATTTGTCTTGGAAATGTAATTTGATGAAGTTGCTTAAACTCCTTGGATATTTCATCCCATGCTTGACTCATTTCTAGAGGCAAGTTCTCATCCCATCCAATTTTGAGCTTCCATGCATCTTGTATAAGCATTTTACCCTTTATGGTAATTGGTGAGACGAGTCCTAGAGGATCAAAACATTGTGATACCTCTGACAGTAAACTACGTTTAGTGAGTGTACTGCATGATTTATTGTTTATCTTTTTCAGACTCAGAGTATCTTCCTGTGTGTTCCAATTAAGTCCCAGCATATTGTTGCAATCAGGAATTTCAGTTTCAGGTAAATCTTCTTTGATAAGTTCCCTTAATTGCTTTGTATTTGTATTCCACATCCTTAGAGGTATATTTGCTTCTTTCATCTCCTTGTTAGCTTCTCTGTATAAGGATTTCAAATCCTCCTTTTTATTCACACTACCTTGAAGATTGTCCACACAGAAACTTTTCTTTAAAATTTCTTTGAAGGGACTTTCAGATTTCTTCAAATGTGTATTTAGAGTAGCTTCTAGTAAGAATGGAGAGGATGTTGCACCAAATAATACTGATTTGAAACGATAAGTTTTCACAGGACTTTGAGGATTATGTGGATTTTCAGGCCACAAGAATCGAGTATAATCTCTATCTAATTTTTGTAGTCCTACTCTTAAGAAAGCTTTGGAAATATTAGCCGTGTAGGCATCTGGGTTTGTGCGAAATTTCATAAGCACGTCTCCAAGCTTCTCAGTTAGTGAGGGTCCGGTCATCAGACAGTCATTAAGACTTGCTACATCTTTATTTGCACGTGCGCTGCAATTATATACAACACGTAGTGGAGTGGTTTCAGAATCTTTTCTGACTCCATGGTGCGGGAGATAATGAGCTTCTGTCTTCAACTTATCTTCGACTATTTCCTCAATGAATTTATTGTCCAACTGTTCTTATATGATATTATCATAGACAGTCAGTAGCTCTGGATTCTTCCTGAGCTCATGTATTTGTGCTTTCATTTGTCCGAAAGCCATGCGATAATTGCTAGGCAGATGTGGTGGATTTAATTTCCATGGTAACCTAACCCAATACTGTCCATCTTTGTATTTGACAGTGTCCAAATATTGGTTATAAGTCTGAGACTCTTGTGGGCTTGGTTTATTTACATCAATACCTATCGCGTCTAAATCCCACAACTTATCAACTGGTTCATTCATTTCTTCCAGTAATGATAATTTTTGCTGTGGTACATGATCAGTGGTTATTCTCGTGACTAGTACATTTTCCACTGAATCAATATCAGCTTCTTTCCCACTTTGAGAGGGAATGGGACCACATATCATGTGGCCTCCTGCTGTTTTCAGCAAGTGAACATCATGTTTACTTACTATATTTTGCACAAAACATTGATAATAATCACTTCCAATGATTAAATCAATTGGACTAATAGTGTCCGTCTGTATGTCAGGACAGGTTAACCTGACCTTAGCTGCTTTCAGTGCTGCAACTGTTTCTTTTAATCCCTGGATCTGCACAGACTTAGGCAAATCATCTACTACCACAGTTTCTACTGTCTTTTTCCTGTTTTCTAGACCAACAGTGATTCTGGCTAGGTCATATGTCTGTTTACCAGAATTGTGGAAAAAAACAGCTATATCAAACTGTACTTTGGCATAGGGTTGTTTATTCAGTTTCTGCAGCACTGTTCTTCTTATGAAGGACCTTTGTGAGCCTTGATCAAATAGTGTTAGCACATTGGTTTTGTGTAATTTATTAGATAACTCAACTCGAGCTATCGGGAGAGCAGTTGCTTTAAACTTATCTCTCACATTTAATGCTGTTGCTTGTTGACTTCCTGATTCTGTGGAAGTCTTCTGCTGTTCAGCAAAAGTGTTTGGGCATAATGCTGTATGATGCATACCCTTGCATTTAAAACACTTCTTCAGTGAGCATTTACCTCCCTTGTGTTCAGCTAAACACTTGATGCACCTTTTCAGCTGATGAACACGTTGTTTACGTGCCTCCATTGATGTGTATTGACTACAATACTGTGCCCAATGTGTTCCATCACAAGGTACACATTTTGGAGTACGTTTAAGTGTGACAGTTTGTTTACTGTCTGTTGTATTCACAGCTTGATAAATGCCTATATGGGATTTTTCATTCTGTGGTTTAGTGGGAGTAGGTATACTCTTTTTATACTGAGTTGAAGGTTTGTTATTCACGGGATTGGTGGATTTTACATCTTGTCTCGTTGCTTGCATGCATGAAACTATTGTTTGTAAACCATTGCTAATTTCCTCACAAGTGAAATAGCGTTTATTGAACATAATATTTAATCGTTCAATAGTTTGTGGTGACAACTTATCTTGTACAATACCACTGATAAACCAATCACATTGTCTTAGGTCATATTTAGCACCTAGAGATCTGAGACTATTGTCTAATGTGATTCTAAATGCCTGTAAATCTGAAAAACAATGTTTGGGTGGCTTCAAGCTTGATATTAAGACTGCATGTCTAACTCTGGCCTTGCCAGCATCAAAGTAATTGTCTGCTAAGACACGTAAGGCTATTTGATAATTGCCTTTGACCACCGGAAATGACTTAATCAGTTCATAGGGTTCTCCCTTCACAAGACATTTAAGATAATTGAACTTAGCAATCTCATCTATGTCAGTTCGTGAATTTACTATGGATTGAAAACCACTAATGAATTCTTCGTAATTATGACCTTGGAAAATAGGTAATGACGAGATAGGTAAGCTTGATGGGACACTTGTTGTTACAGGTGTAACAGGTGTTTGACCACTAGTTACAGTAGGTCTCTGTGACAGAGTTTTGCGGCAGACAGCCTGTACTCCTGTCCACCTTAATTGTTGATTACTAAATGTATCCAAAACATTTTTAATTTCATCCTCAGATGGGTCTGATTCAAGAAATTTATTTTCATAATGTGTATAGTCTGAATTAATTATTTCCAGATATTGTGTAAGTAATTCAAATTTGACCTCAAGATAATTAAAATCTATGTTTGTATCTTGAGTTAATCCTATACAGACTGAAATTAGATTTTCTAATTGTGTAATCTTAGTCTGTAAAGACTGAAACTGAGTTTTCAAACAAGCCATTTTAATGGTATATTGAAAATTCTAGCACCACACTTAGAGTGTTTAAAAAACACTGTACTGTAAACAGCTGAGTTTTGTTATGCATATATATATTTAAGTCAGCAATAATCGAGTCAGACACTACTGACCCACTAAGCTTAACCTCAGGGTCAATGACCATGAAGGGTAAAGGGTACATGTGGCTGGTGTTTATGGCTTGAGTTTGCTGTGTCAGCCTGACCACGATGATTAATCGTAAATAACGATGTTATACACTTCATTCACTATACACTATAAATGTCACTGTATAACTGTAAATCACACATGAATATTACTTACACATATATAAACGTCACTGTTAATATGTATTTGAAAGCTTACACTTTATTTAAAAGTT
This sequence comes from Cherax quadricarinatus, assembly GCF_038502225.1. Lineage (NCBI taxonomy): Eukaryota > Metazoa > Arthropoda > Malacostraca > Decapoda > Parastacidae > Cherax > Cherax quadricarinatus. Next base: position 52,318,683 of record NC_091301.1, read on the forward strand.
CCTTTAATATAACAGGTAGATCTATAAGAAACAAACTTTAACACAATCTTGTCTCTTAATTTCTGTTTATAAACATTATAAACACTATGTGCACTCAGACAAAATGAACATCAGTTGGGTTGTTGTTGTCGTAGTCAGCGATTTTCGAGATTGGAGCATTGGATGCAGGGTGCCATCCTCCGTTTTCTTGTTGGGTGAGTCACTCAGCTACCGTTTTCTTTGGGTGAACTCTGGGTGAGCGCCCGTTTTCTTTTGGCTGCCCATTCTCTGTGATTAAGTCTGGAGGGACTCATATGTACTGATTTATATTGTATAACACTAGTTAAACAGCTTTTTTCGAAGGACCTTGGCTTGTAGGTTATTTGTACACTGTAGTACAACGTATTTGAACCACAGTGTGGCCTTTATCCGGTTCGAGCACGACCAAAATGTTGAGAAATGGCTTTACCAACTAAGCTTATTATTTATAAATTTAAATATAGGGAACACTTAGCTGATAAAAGACAGCAAATCGTCTACACAACCACCCCTGCAGACGAGGTCTTGAATTGTTGTCATGATCATCTCTCAACGGGCTGGAATATAAACAATAATTTACCCCTAGGGGGTGTTATGTCAGCATATTTCATTCGCTGATTGCTGACAAATTACGCACTTGTTTGGACTCAAAAGTCCGCACCTTACTGCCGACTATAGGTTGATTACAAACTCCTTGCGACTCATGAACTGCGCAGTCCCACGTACTACAAGAAATTGGTAACCTACCTTGCACTTGAAGCGTGAGCTATGGTGTTCTTCACACCTTCGACAGATATCGGTGACTTGATAGAAGCTGAAGTGTCCTTGGATGTCCACATCTTCCATAGTCTAGGAATACGCACACTGGTACACTATGTTCCACAAGATTTGTCTTTATTGTTCACAATCTTATCACTAAAGAAGCTGATCACTCTTCTCTGTAAGTGTTTATTGTGTTTTGTGAGACACTTTGTTCACACTAACGCACAGATCGTTCTTTGGTGGTTATCCTGGCGTCAGTGTCACTCTCAGTAGAGTCAAAAGTAATCTGAAGACGCCACAACGCCCCACGCCGTCACTGCCCCCAGCACAAAGGAAAAGCTGACCTAGTACTTTTGCTTCCTTGCCACTTCCTCCATGAATCAAAACAGAATGTTTGATTCTTGCTGTCTTAAGCATAGACAACAATGTCCACTATCTTTTACTATGTTAATAAAGTGGGAGCAGGATTTTCCTTAATTGTCCTTCTAAGGTAAGAGATGTACTGTCTCTTATTAAACTACACACTGCAACACAGGAGTCTGCATGGAGCGTCGGTCGAAGCGACCACGTCCCATACTCATACTGCATCTGCTATCAGTTACTCGCTCTAGAAGTAAACAAGATGCTTGCCCCTTCTGAGAGTGCTGGGCCCCTCAGGGCTGAAAGGGGCTGAAGGTGGCTGATACCCCCCTCCTGAAGAAAATTTCTCCACAATTCACTCCATCACTGTCTTGCCAGAAGGGTGCTTTACACTACAGTTTTTAAACTGCAACACTAACACCCCTCCTTCTGAGTGCAGGCACTGTACTTCCCATCTCCAGGACTCAAGTCCGGCCTGCCGGTTTCTCTGAATCCCTTCATAAATGTTACTTTGCTCACACTCCAACAGCATGTCAAGTATTAAAAACCATTTGTCTTCATTCACTCCTATCAAACACGCTCACGCATGCCCGCTTGAAGTCCAAGCCCCTCGCACACAAAATCTCCTTTACCCCCTCCCTCCAACCTTTCCTAGGCCGACCCCTACCCCGCCTTCCTTCCACTACAGACTGATACACTCTTGAAGTCATTCTGTTTCGCTTCATTCTCTCTACATGTCCGAACCACCTCAACAACCCTTCCTCAGCCTCTGGACAACAGTTTTGGCAATCCCGCACCTCCTCCTAACTTCCAAACTACGAATTCTCTGCCTTATATTCACACCACACATTGCCCTCAGACATGACATCTCCACTGCCTCCAGCCTTCTCCTCGTTGCAACATTCATCACCCATGCTTCACAACCATATAAGAGCGTTGGTAAAACTATGCTCTCATACATTCCCCTATTTGCCTCCAAGGACAAAGCTCTTTGTCTCCACAGACTCCTAAGTGCACCACTAGCCCTTTTTCCCTCATCAATTCTATGATTCACCTCATCTTTAATAGACCCATCCGCTGACACGTCCACTCCCAAATACCTGAATACATTCACTTCCTCCATACTCTCTCCCTCCAGTCTGATATCCAATCTTTCATCACCTAATCTTTTTGTTATCCTCATACCCTTACTCATTCCTGTATTCACTTTTAATTTTCTTCTTTTACATACTCTACCAAATTCATCCACCAACCTCTACAACTTCTCTTCAGAATCTCCCAAGAGCACAGTGCCATCAGCAAAGAGCAGCTGTGACAACTCCCACCCTGTGTGATTCTTTATCTTTAAACTCAACGTGGGATTATATATATATATATATATATATATATATATATATATATATTTATATGCAATAAGATCACAGTAAACAGGTCATTTCAGAATATGCAAAACAACCACTGTGAAAGAATAGAGAAATTCCAAGCGCTTTCGTGACTACTCACATTATCAAGGAACTATGTGATAATGTGAGTATTCACGAAAGCGCTTGGAATTTCTCTATTCTTTCACAGTGGTTGTTTTGCATATATATATATATATATATATATATATATATATATATATATATATATATATATATATACATTATATATATATATATATATATATATATATATATATATATATATATATATATATATATATATATATATATATATGTGTAGATGAATGATTCAAAGAACCGACATGTTGTTAAATTAGACACATATGCAACTCTTGGGTAACTTTATTAAGGAAACGTTTCGCCACACAGTGGCTTCATCAGTCCATACGTAGGAGAAACTTGAAGAACAGGAGGAGAATGAGGTAATCAGTCCCTCAACCTTGAGTCGATGTGTTCAGTCCATCAATCTTGAGTAGAATACGTGTGCGTGTGTGTGTGTGTTTTTGTTAATTTTTGATTAATTAGTTTCATTTACCAAAAATTATATAACAAGGTAAATAATTCTTTGCTCTCACGACTGTATTATCAAAATTTAACAACAGCCACAATATTTTCCCGACTTTGATAACAAGTTATATACAATGAACCTTAGAATTTTTTTGTGGGTTTTGTGCGATTTGGGACAGTAATAATTTTATAATAATTGCTAAGCGACGAAATAAAAATCTTCCTGTTTCTCAATTCTTTAAATTTGTACGTAGTGATTATAATAATTTTTGTGTAATGAAATAGAAGGAGATTATATATAATTAAATGAAATTTTGAACGTAGATTATACGTATTTATTAAAGCATTTTTCCACCACCAGTAAATCGTATTATCATAAAATACAATAAAATATGTTCATGAGGGTCTAGTCCCGAATTTGTACACGAAAATCACTCACAATGAAAGCAAAAGACACGATAGACGATGCAACATCCCCCCAATGAAAAGCAGGGGTGTCACTAGCAGTGTCAGGGGCCCAAGACTGTTCAACTGCCTCCCAGCATATAAGGGGGATTACCAATAGACCCCTGGCACCTTAAGTCGGTACCTGACCACCCGGGCTGTGGCTCGTACGTTGGATTGCGTGCAGCCAGCATTAACACCCTGGTTGATCAGGATCTGATCCACCATGAGGCCTGGTCACAGACCAGGCCGCGGGGGCGTTGACCCCCGGAACTCTCTCTAGGTAAACTCCGGGTAAACCAACAACATCATTTCGGAAGATATACAACACAGACAATGTGTTAAAAGTAAACTCTTCAGTCTTCCCAACAATTTTAACAAGAATATCATTTTTTTGTTTAATTTGGCCAACCTTCGAAACGGAAAAAAAATTAGAGGGATTCGATATGAAGTGATACACACTTCGTATTCACTTCATTTGCTTTAATCAATAATGTTTTCCTCTGGTTAAGGTGTCTGTGTCGATCAATGCCACTTTGTGTCTAAAACAGTGTCAAATTTCATTAGTCTGTATCATCGTGCTGGTATTACATGCCATTACTTAACAATACTGCAAATACAGTTTTCTTTATAATCTGGTTTAAACACCGAAAATTAGCGAGTTTATAAAGCAACTGAAGTTTCTGACAACCTGGTCAGACTCAAATAACAAGATATGCAACTCCAATATTCAGTATTTTTGATCAGGAGAAAAGGTCATTTTTCTTTTCGTTTTAATTAAAAACTCTCCTCGAATTACGAGTTTGTGGAAGCTTCTAATAATCTGGTTTATTGGAAAATATTACGTTGGCAAATTACTTTACCTCTGGTTAGTTGTACAGTTTGAGAATGACGTGCATGCTTGTTGACATGCTCGTTGACATGCTTGTTGATATGCATGTTGAAATGCTTTAGGTATTAGATGTGTACAAGCTCCTATTTTCTCGCCTAGTTTCGCTCACTTGTGTTTATTGGGTTGAGTATAACCATTGAAAATGGATTGGGCAAATATTTTTCTTAGTGGGTTTGGGTTTGGGTAGATCATTCTAAGTACGGGCCAGTAAGCCAGATGTAGTCAACCTCCTTTCTTATGTTCCTATGCTGTTGGCCTCCCCTTTAAATAATTTACCAAAAATATCGCGATTCCACAAATGATCTGTTAAGACTTCTCTCATTAGTTTGTCACAGTACATTTACAATGCAGTCATACATCATAGTCCAATCACAGTATAGTTTGAGTACAGTTATATTACTTGTACAGTACCCTTACGGTACAGTTATAATACAATGTTCTGTAACAATACATTTAAAAACAGTCCCAGTACATTCACTGTATGGTGAACGTGTTAACACTGTACACTCAAAATACTTCTGTGGTAGAGTTATGGTGCAGTCACTATACAGTAACAGTAAACTCACTGTTCGCTCAAGGAACAGTCACAACAATCTACATTACACAGTATTGTCACCGTACATTACAAGTTCTGTCTCGGTACGGTCAGAGTGCAATGACATTAGAGTGACGGTACAGTGACAGTAAATTCACCCTACTGTCACAGAGTCACAGTACCCTTATATTACAGTCAAAATATAATTATAATAAGCTTGCAAAACAGAGAGAAGTCACAATACGGTTACTATACAGCTACGCTAAAGTCACAGTAGGATTACAGCACACTTACAACAGTAGCTACAGTAGAGTTACAGCAGACACACAATAGAGTAACGGTAGAGTTAGACACTGTCACAGTAGTCACTACACTCACAGCATAGTTTCAGTGCCAAACAGTAGTGACATTTATGTGACAATACAGAGATGGAACAGTCTAAGTACACAGTACAGGAAAACAACAGGGACAGCTCAGTCTCAGTAGACTCACAATTCAAAGATGAATTACGGCAGAATCACAGTAGTGTCACGGTATTATCGCACCGCATACACAACTTAGTCACAGTAACGTCACTGCTTTGTTACAGTATTCAAAGTATAGTCACAGTACAGATGAATCACAGCAAAACCACAGAATATTCTCAAAACAGTTACAGGATAGTAACAGTCAAGAATCCCTCAGAGCGTAATATAATAATAATAATAATAATAATAATAATAATCCTTATTATTAACTTAAATTATAACTTCTGGTAATATCTGGGATTATATGAGACAGTGTTGTACTGGATGATCATTATTGCTACTGATGAGAGTACCTGGCATTGCCTTGTATGTCTTGAATGATGACACTTGGTATGTTCTGGTGTTGAATGATGACACTTGGTATGTTCTGGTGTTGAATGATAACACTTGGTATGTTCTGGTATTGAATGATGACACTTGGTATGTTCTAGTGTTGAATGACACTTGGTATGTTCTAGTGTTGAATGATGACACTTGGTATGTTCTGGTGTTGAATGATGACACTTGGTATGTTCTAGTGTTGAATGATGACACTTGGTATGTTATGGTGTTGAATGATGACACTTGGTATGTTCTAGTGTTGAATGATGACACTTGGTATGTTCTGGTGTTGAATGATAACACTTGGTATGTTCTGGTATTGAATGATGACACTTGGTATGTTCTGGTATTGAATGATGACACTTGGTATGTTCTGGTGTTGAATGATGACACTTGGTATGTTCTGGTGTTGAATGATGACACTTGGTATGTTCTGGTGTTGAATGATGACACTTGGTATGTTCTGGTGTTGAATGATGACACTTGGTATGTTCTGGTGTTGAATGATAACACTTGGTATGTTCTGGTGTTGAATGACACTTGGTATGTTCTGGTGTTGAATGACACTTGGTATGTTCTGGTGTTGAATGACACTTGGTATGTTCTGGTGTTGAATGACACTTGGTATGTTCTGGTGTTGAATGACACTTGGTATGTTTTGGTGTTGAATGATAACACTTGGTATGTTCTGGTGTTGAATGATAATACTTGGTATGTTCTGGTGTTGAATGATAATACTTGGTATGTTCTGGTGTTGAATGACACTTGGTATGTTCTGGTGTTGAATGACACTTGGTATGTTCTGGTGTTGAATGACACTTGGTATGTTCTGGTGTTGAATGACACTTGGTATGTTCTGGTGTTGAATGACACTTGGTATGTTTTGGTGTTGAATGATAACACTTGGTATGTTCTGGTGTTGAATGATAATACTTGGTATGTTCTGGTGTTGAATGACACTTGGTATGTTCTGGTGTTGAATGATAACACTTGGTATGTTCTGGTGTTGAATGATAACACTTGGTATGTTCTGGTGTTGAATGATAACACTTGGTATGTTCTGGTGTTGAATGACACTTGGTATGTTCTGGTGTTGAATGATAACACTTGGTATGTTCTGGTGTTGAATGATAACACTTGGTATGTTCTGGTATTGAATGATGACACTTGGTATGTTCTGGTGTTGAATGATAACACTTGGTATGTTCTGGTGTTGAATGACACTTGGTATGTTCTGGTGTTGAATGACACTTGGTATGTTCTGGTGTTGAATGATGACACTTGGTATGTTCTGGTATTGAATGATGACACTTGGTATGTTCTGGTGTTGAATGATGACACTTGGTATGTTCTGGTATTGAATGATGACACTTGGTATGTTCTGGTGTTGAATGACACTTGGTATGTTCTGGTGTTGAATGATAACACTTGGTATGTTCTGGTGTTGAATGATAACACTTGGTATGTTCTGGTGTTGAATGATAACACTTGGTATGTTCTGGTGTTGAATGACACTTGGTATGTTCTGGTGTTGAATGACACTTGGTATGTTCTGGTGTTGAATGACACTTGGTATGTTCTGGTGTTGAATGACACTTGGTATGTTCTGGTGTTGAATGACACTTGGTATGTTCTGGTGTTGAATGATGACACTTGGTATGTTCTGGTGTTGAATGATGACACTTGGTATGTTCTGGTGTTGAATGATGACACTTGGTATGTTCTGGTATTGAATGACACTTGGTATGTTCTGGTGTTGAATGATGACACTTGGTATGTTCTGGTGTTGAATGATGACACTTGGTATGTTCTGGTGTTGAATGATGACACTTGGTATGTTCTGGTGTTGAATGATAACACTTGGTATGTTCTGGTGTTGAATGATAACACTTGGTATGTTCTGGTGTTGAATGATAACACTTGGTATGTTCTGGTGTTGAATGATAACACTTGGTATGTTCTGGTGTTGAATGATAACACTTGGTATGTTTTGGTGTTGAATGATGACAGTTGGTATGTTATTTTCTTGATGAATGACAGTTGGTATGTTATTTTCTTGATGAATGACAGTTGGTATGTTATTTTCTTGATGAATGACAGTTGGTATGTTTTCATGATGAATAATGACACATTGTATGGTGTTGTCTTGAATGACACTTAGTGTGAATGTTTCTAGATGACACTTGACACTCTCTAAGAAATATCTCCGTGTTGTCCTGGATGATAACATTTCGTGATGCTTTGGACGAAGACAATTATCATTGTCTTAGATGACATCACTTGTTGTTTTGTATAAAGAACAACTGATATTACTTTGTATGATAACACTTGTCATTATCCTTGATTATAAAACTTGACTTTTTCTTGGATAATAACACTTTGTATTGTCTTAGAAGATGAAATTTGTCTTAAATGATAGCACTTGTGTTGTGTCTTTAAATTATAATAATTGGTATTGTCTTGAAGAAAACATTAAGTTTCGAATTTGATAACACTTCATTTTCTCTTGGATGATAACTCTTAGTTTTGTCTTTGATGAAGACACATGGAGTTGACTTGCATGATAACTCTTGGTATTGTCTTGGAAATTAGCACTAGGTATTGACTTGAATGATAACATTCATTTCTCTCTCTCTGTCTTTGTATTGTCTTCGATAATAACACTTTATATTGTCTCGGATGATAACAATTAGTAATGTCTGGTATAATAATGTATGATGTTGTCTTGGTTTATAACACTTTTTTTTTTTTTTTTTTTCAACAAGTCGGCCGTCTCCCACCGAGGCAGGGTGACCCAAAAAAAAAGAAAGAAAATCCCCAAAAAGAAAATACTTTCATCATCATTCAACACTTTCACCACACTCACACATTATCACTGCTTTTGCAGAGGTGCTCAGAATACAACAGTTTATAAGCATATACATATAAAGATACACAACATATCCCTCCAAACTGCCAATATCCCAAACCCCTCCTTTAAAGTGTAGGCATTGTACTTCCCATTTCCAAGACTCAAGTCCGACTATATGAAAATAACTTTGTTTTATCTATGATAATAAATTGCAATTTGTTTCAGCACCTGGTTTGGTCTTTTATAATATATAAAATCCTCTTGCATGATAACAGTTAGTATTGTTTTGGATGATAACACTTGTTTATCTAGTATCATGTATGATAACATTTCAGTTTTCATTGGATGAGAACACTTAGTGTTTAATGATAGCTGGAATTTATCAATCTTACTTTCCATGTTAATGAATAAACATAATATTGTATGGAGACTCGAACCGTCTTGTTCTCACATATCAAGTCCAATTCTGTGCCACTGGGCTTCGAGGCTTTCAATAGGAAGTCTTCAAAGACAGCACTTCTGTGGCATGCCTGCACGAGTGGTCACTAGCTGTCATTCCACTGTTCCATCCCAGTCTCAGAAGCATTCGTAGTACACCTATTCTCATACCCCTCAAATCCATATACTCCATAATCACAAGATAAATCATAATGAACAAATGTCAGTGAATAAACAGAAGAATGAACAGGAATCCGAACTGTGTTCCTGGCATATAACACGTTCTTCACTGTACCACTGGGCTACGAGGATTTTCATATGAAGATTCCACCAAGAACAAAAAGGGACAATACCGTGACTGGAACAACACACAAATAACCAGCTTACGACAACGTTTCGGTCCGATTTGGAGCATTTACAAAGTCACACTAACAGAAAGGAGTGGAGGCAGTAAATATAGGCTAGCTGACAGGGACGGGAAAGGAAACAGACAGGAGGTAGTAGTAGTTGTAGTAATAGTAGTAGCAGTAATAGTAGTAGCAGTAGTAGTAGTGGTAGAGGAGTCAGTCAAAGGTCAAGAAAGAGGAGCACTGTAGGAGAGCAATGGGTAAGATAAAAAACAAAGGGAGGAGAAAGAAAACCCAAAGAATAAAAAGGAAAAAAAAGAAGAGAGGAGAAGGTAGAAAGAGAAGGAGGTGCCTTCTTTTCCCGTTACACTGTAAAATGCTTCAAACTTCAGAACACCCTTGACTTAACCTCATTCTCTTTTATCCGTTTTGTACCTTTTCTCGTATCCTTTTTTTTTCTTTTCTGCCCTTGGGTGTTTGGCCCTACATTCCCCCCCCCCCCTTTGTTTTTGTTTCTACCCGTTCTAGGCCCGTAGTTCTCTGGCAGTGCTCCTCTTTCTTGACCTCTGACTCCACTACTTCTATTACTACTACCTCTCTTGTCCAATCCCTGTCAGCTAGCCTATATATATACTGTCTTTCCTTTCTGCTAATGTGACTTTGTAAATGGTCAAAGTTGGACCGAAGCGTCGGTGTAAGCTCCTCTTTCATATGTGCGAGTTATACGGGTACTTCTGTGACAAGTCTGCAGGGTAGCTCCCAGCTGTGACCCTGCCCCCAGAAGATTTCATGGCACCTCTGTTCTCTTACCCATCAAAGCTATGTAATCCATAAACTCAAGTGGTTCAGCATTCGACTTATGGGCTAAGACCATGATTCGATTCCAGGTTCATCCTTCTGTTAATCCCTTTACAGGGCAAGTCTAGAAAAAGGCACAAATACAAGTCTTTACTATTGGTCGATAAGGGAACTCAATGTAAACTAAATGAGCTCATAAATTAATCTCTAAAAATAAGATGGGCCAAAAGCCGTAAATTACGAAGCAAGAAAATATTTAGGCCTGCCTGAAAAGGGTGGACTTCACTACAGATATTGCAAAGACCCAAGTGTTAATTAAATACCAATTATGCGTTTTTCTAATAAATGGAACTTGTTTCCAACCATTTGCATTGTTACAATGCAAATAGTTATCCTGGGGTATAACTTGTAATACCCATTTTCATGTATTATCAGAAAACAAGAAATCATAAAAGACTATTAGTTAGAATAAATTATCTACCTTTCTTGTGAATAAATTTACCTTCATGTGAGCCAGGCGAAAGAGGATGAGACTGGAATTTCCTTTATGCTGTAGTGCTTACATGAAAATGTCTTGTCATTCAATAGCCAGTGATCCAGCATTCGATCACACTTCACACTTCTCGTCATGTCTTATTACATGGTGTTAGTGCCTTGGAGCAGGTATTTGCAAGGCTGACATATCATCATCACTAACTACACTAGAAGCATGGGAAGTACTCTGCGATGGTAGTGCAGTTGATCTTATGGTGCTGCCTCTAAACGTTAGGATCTTGAACTGACATTAAATATTATGTTTATATGCAGGTAAAGGGTCATTATGGATATCGATATCATCGTGGAGATCTTCAATGGATATTTCTCTATGTAATGCCTTGCTTTTTCTTGGTTACTCTTGGGTTTAAGGCTGGTCTAGCTGCTTCATTAACATCACTTGACAGTTGTGCAGTATCTGGCAAGTATTGATCAACATTTTCAACACAGTTCTTGCTCATCAAACTCTGGTATAGACTCGTTACTCTCAAAAACAAACATTTATCGAAAAGCAGCATCATAAATCATCTAGCATAGATCTGCAATGACATAAAAACTTCCTGAACTCACCCAACCAACTACTCAATACATAGCTACTTAGTAAAAAAAAATATAAATAAGGGCTTTTTCAATATAAATTATTCATTTGCATCCTGCAGTCATAATAAACATCACACAGACAATAGTTATTTATCTGAACATGTCTTACACCTTCATTTTGGAGCTATAAATAAAAGAAAGTACTTACCAACATTGTGAAGTGGTAAAGAATGAGAATATATAAGTCCAATTTATTCAGAGATTGTTTTTTATTGAGAATAATACTGTGCACAGGATGGATCATATAAGTCTTGTGAAGTCCCGAACATCAGATAGAATTTTTCAGCTAAGTGGCAGCTTCATTGTAGACTATTCTCACGGTTGTCCTGATAATAAGACAGTTAAAATAATTTGCCAACAGCAGTGCACCTGAAGCTTTCACTGTTTTATTTTAAGTAAACAAAAGGATGAAGCAAAAGAAGGCGAATATTCTGAAGAACGTCAACAGCAAGATAAACGTTTGAGGACGTTATGAGTTAAGGTAGGAGGCGATCTTCATATTCTGGATTACTTATTCTTTTACAGTACTGTGGTTTCACTCCCATGAAACCAAGTACTTCTCAAGGTGGTTATATGTTTAATAGAGCAGTACTTAAATTTCTTCTGGCAAGTTTTTCGTACTGGGAATTAGACTGTACTCCAGCGGTACTTTTCTTCTCATATTCCTGGCAGGTTTGTGCTTGATTTCTAGTGATTTCACATGAGGTTTTTATTTCTTCGTCTGGCGTTTGTCTTATTGGAAGGAAGAGGACCTAAACTGTTCTCTCTGGAAGATCATTTAATGCTTTAATGCAGATGTTGCTAGAAACCTAATCCTCTTAGGTGGAATAACTAGGCAAGATTACCAAACAGAAAGAGATCGAGACTTTGTTGTTACTGGTGGGAGCACCATTCCAAATTCTCAGATTTAGTCATTTCAGTGAGCAATCAACTTGCACCAACCAAAACATTAGATACTTAATAATAATAATAATAATAATAATAATAATAATAATAATAATTATACTCTTTATTTCTACAAGGATGTCATACAACTTGTACAGATTAAGTTTAATTCAATTTTATATTACACAAAGCTCCTGGGTGTGCAGAGCAAATATTTCGGCAAATTAGGTTAATTTTTTACCCATGATCTGGCCCTCACTAGTCGGCTAACACTCAGGTACCTACTTGCTGCTAGGTGAAGAGAGACAGCAGGTGTCTTAATGAAACATATCCCAGTGTTTCGGGGATCGAACCAAGGATCTCACTGCGTAAGCTGAGTGCGCTACCAACCGACCTACGGTTGGAAGTGCAGATATTTCTCAACATCTCGATAGGTAATATAAACCTCACTACAGTATACGTTATATTTAACCTAATTATGTACACTTAATGTACGTTTTATTGTTTATGTTAAATAATTTAAGAAAATTATATATAAAATGGAAATTCAAAATGTGCAAACATATCACAACTAGTCTCCCAGCTTGATGCCTGTCTCCCAGCTTGCTGCCTGTCTCCCAGCTTGATGCCTGTCTCCCAGCTTGATGCCTGTCTCCCAGCTTGATGCCTGTCTCCCAGCTTGATGCCTGTCTCCCAGCTTGATGTCTGTCTCCCAGTTTGATGCCTGTCTCCCAGCTTGATGCCTGTCTCCCAGCTTGCTGCCTGTCTCCCAGCTTGATGCCTGTCTCCCAGCTTGCTGCCTGTCTCCCAGTTTGCTGCCTGTCTCCCAGTTTGCTGCCTGTCTCCCAGCTTGTTGCCTGTCTCCCAGCTTGATGCCTGTTTCCCAGCTTGCTGCCTGTCTCCCAGCTTGCTGCCTGTCTCCTAGCTTGCTGCCTGTCTCCCAGTTTGCTGCCTGTCTCCCAGCTTGCTGCCTGTCTCCCAGTTTGCTGCCTGTCTCCCAGTTTGCTGCCTGTCTCCCAGTTTGCTGCCTGTCTCCCAGCTTGATGCCTGTTTCCCAGCTTGCTGCCTGTCTCCCAGCTTGCTGCCTGTCTCCCAGCTTGCTGCCTGTTTCCCAGCTTGCTGCCTGTCTCCCAGCTTGCTGCCTGTCTCCCAGCTTGATGCCTGTCTCCCAGCTTGCTGCCTGTCTCCCAGCTTGCTGCCTGTCTCCCAGCTTGATGCCTGTCTCCCAGCTTGCTGCCTGTCTCCCAGCTTGCTGCCTGTTTCCCAGCTTGCTGCCTGTCTCCCAGCTTGCTGCCTGTTTCCCAGCTTGCTGCCTGTCTCCCAGCTTGCTGCCTGTCTCCCAGCTTGCTGCCTGTCTCCCAGCTTGCTGCCTGTCTCCCAGCTTGCTGCCTGTCTCCCAGCTTGCTGCCTGTCTGCCAGCTTGCTGCCTGTCTCCAAGCTTGCTGCCTGTCTCCCAGCTTGCTGCCTGTCTCCCAGCTTGCTGCCTGTCTCCCAGCTTGCTGCCTGTCTGCCAGCTTGCTGCCTGTCTCCCAGCTTGCTGCCTGTCTCTCAGCTTGCTGCCTGTCTCTCCCAGCTTGCTGCCTGTGTCTCCCAGCTTGCTGCCTGTCTATCCCAGCTTGCTGCCTGTCTCTTCCAGCTTGCTGCCTGTGTCTCACAACTTGCTGTCTGTGTCTCCCAGCTTGATGCCTGTCTCCCAGCTTGATGCCTGTCTCCCAGCTTGATGCCTGTCTCCCAGCTTGATGCCTGTCTTCCAGTTTGATGCCTGTCTCTCCAAGCTTGCTGCCTGTTTCCCAGCTTGCTGCCTGTCTCCCAGCTTGATGTCTGTCTCCCAGCTTGATGCCTGTCTCCCAGCTTGCTGCCTGTCTCCCAGCTTGCTGCCTGCCTCTCCCAGCTTGCTGCCTGTTTCCCAGCTTGCTGCCTGTCTCTCCCAGCTTGCTGCCTGTCTCTCCCAGCTTGCTGCCTGTCTCTCCCAGCTTCCTGCCTGTGTTTTCCAGGTTGCTGCCTGTGTCTCCCGACTTGCTGCCTGTGTCTCCAAGCTTGATGCCTGTCTCCCAACTTGATGCCTGTCTCCCAACTTGATGCCCGTCTCCCAACTTGATGCCTGTCTCCCAGCTTGCTGCCTGTGTCTCCCAGCTTGCTGCCTGTGTCTCCCAGCTTGCTGTCTGTGTCTCCCAGCTTGCTGCCTGTGTCTCCCAGCTTGATGCCTGTCTCCCAGCTTGATGCCTGTCTTCCAGTTTGATGCCTGTCTCTCCAAGCTTGCTGCCTGTTTCCCAGCTTGCTGCCTGTCTCCCAGCTTGATGTCTGTCTCCCAGCTTGATGCCTGTCTCCCAGCTTGCTGCCTGTCTCCCAGCTTGCTGCCTGCCTCTCCCAGCTTGCTGCCTGTTTCCCAGCTTGCTGCCTGTCTCTCCCAGCTTGCTGCCTGTCTCTCCCAGCTTGCTGCCTGTCTCTCCCAGCTTGCTGCCTGTCTCTCCCAGCTTCCTGCCTGTGTTTTCCAGGTTGCTGCCTGTGTCTCCCGACTTGCTGCCTGTGTCTCCCAGCTTGATGCCTGTCTCCCATCTTGATGCCTGTCTCCCAACTTGATGCCCGTCTCCCAACTTGATGCCTGTCTCCCAGCTTGCTGCCTGTGTCTCCCAGCTTGCTGCCTGTGTCTCCCAGCTTGCTGTCTGTGTCTCCCAGCTTGCTGCCTGTGTCTCCCAGCTTGATGCCTGTCTCCCAGCTTGATGCCTGTCTCCCAGCTTGCTGCTTGTGTCTCCCATTGCTGCCTGTTTCTCCCAGCTTGCTGTCTGTGTCTCCCAGCTTGCTGTCTGTGTCTCCCAGCTTGCTGTCTGTGTCTCCCAGCTTGCTGTCTGTGTCTCCCAGCTTGCTGCCTGTCTCAGAACTTGCTCCCTGTTTTCCAACTTGCTGCCTGTCTCTCAACTTGCTGCCTGTCTCCCAGCTTGATGCCTGTCTCCCAGCTTGCTGCCTGTTTTCCAACTTGCTTCCTGTCTCCCAGCTTGCTGCCTGTGTCTCCCAGCTTGCTGCCTGTGTCTCCCAGCATGCTGCCTGTGTCTCCCAGCTTGCTGCCTGTCTCCCAGCTTGCTGCCTGTCTCCCAGCTTGCTGCCTGTCTCCCAGCTTGATGCCTGTCTCCCAGCTTGATGCCTGTCTCCCAGCTTGATGCCTGTCTCCCAGCTTGCTGCCTGTCTCCCAGCTTGCTGCCTGTTTCCCAGCTTGCTGCCTGTCTCCCAGCTTGCTGCCTGTCTCCCAGCTTGCTGCCTGTCTCCCAGCTTGCTGCCTGTCTCCCAGCTTGCTGCCTGTCTCCCAGCTTGCTGCCTGTCTCCCAGCTTGCTGCCTGTCTCCCAGCTTGCTGCCTGTCTCCCAGCTTGCTGCCTGTCTCCCAGCTTGCTGCCTGTCTCCCAGCTTGCTGCCTGTTTCCCAGCTTGCTGCCTGTCTCCCAGCTTGCTGCCTGTCTCCCAGCTTGCTGCCTGTCTCCCAGATTGCTGCCTGTCTCCCAGCTTGCTGCCTGTCTCTCAGCTTGCTGCCTGTCTCTCCCAGCTTGCTGCCTGTGTCTCCCAGCTTGCTGCCTGTCTATCCCAGCTTGCTGCCTGTCTCTTCCAGCTTGCTGCCTGTGTCTCACAACTTGCTGTCTGTGTCTCCCAGCTTGATGCCTGTCTCCCAGTTTGATGCCTGTCTCCCAGCTTGATGCCTGTCTCCCAGCTTGATGCCTGTCTTCCAGTTTGATGCCTGTCTCTCCAAGCTTGCTGCCTGTTTCCCAGCTTGCTGCCTGTCTCCCAGCTTGATGTCTGTCTCCCAGCTTGATGCCTGTCTCCCAGCTTGCTGCCTGTCTCCCAGCTTGCTGCCTGCCTCTCCCAGCTTGCTGCCTGTTTCCCAGCTTGCTGCCTGTCTCTCCCAGCTTGCTGCCTGTCTCTCCCAGCTTGCTGCCTGTCTCTCCCAGCTTCCTGCCTGTGTTTTCCAGGTTGCTGCCTGTGTCTCCCGACTTGCTGCCTGTGTCTCCCAGCTTGATGCCTGTCTCCCAACTTGATGCCTGTCTCCCAACTTGATGCCCGTCTCCCAACTTGATGCCTGTCTCCCAGCTTGCTGCCTGTGTCTCCCAGCTTGCTGCCTGTGTCTCCCAGCTTGCTGTCTGTGTCTCCCAACTTGCTGCCTGTGTCTCCCAGCTTGATGCCTGTCTCCCAGCTTGATGCCTGTCTCCCAGCTTGCTGCTTGTGTCTCCCATTGCTGCCTGTTTCTCCCAGCTTGCTGTCTGTGTCTCCCAGCTTGCTGTCTGTGTCTCCCAGTTTGCTGCCTGTGTCTCCCAGTTTGCTGCCTGTGTCTCACAGCTTGCTGCCTGTGTCTCCCAGCTTGATGCCTGTTTCCCAGCTTGATGCCTGTCTCCCAGCATGCTGCCTGTGTCTCCCAGCTTGCTGCCTGTGTCTCCCAGCTTGCTGCCTGTGTCTCCCAGCTTGCTGCCTGTGTCTCCCAGCTTGCTGTCTGTGTCTCCCAGCTTGCTGTCTGTGTCTCCCAGCTTGCTGTCTGTGTCTCCCAGCTTGCTGCCTGTCTCCCAGCTTGCTGCCTGTCTCAGAACTTGCTCCCTGTTTTCCAACTTGCTGCCTGTCTCTCAACTTGCTGCCTGTCTCCCAGCTTGATGCCTGTCTCCCAGCTTGCTGCCTGTTTTCCAACTTGCTTCCTGTCTCCCAGCTTGCTGCCTGTGTCATCCAGCTTGCTGCCTGTGTCTCCCAGCTTGCTGCCTGTGTCTCCCAGCATGCTGCCTGTGTCTCCCAGCTTGCCGTCTGTGTCTCCCAGCTTGATGTAAGTGTCTCCCAACTTGATGCCTGTCTCCCAGCTTGATGCCTGTCTCCCAGCTTGCTGCCTGTCTCCCAGCTTGCTGCCTGTCTCCCATCTTGCTGCCTGTTTTCCAACTTGCTGCCTGTCTCCTAGCTTGCTGCCTGCCTCCCAGCTTGCTGCCTGTGTTTCCCAGCTTTCTGCCTGTTTCCCAGCTTGCTGCCTGTTTCCCAGCTTGCTTCCTGTCTCCCAGCCTTGCTGCCTGTCTCCCAAATTGCTGCCTGTCAACTTGATTCCTGTCTCCCAGCTTGATGCCTGTCTCCCAGCCTTGCTGCCTGTCTCCAAACTTGCTGCCTGTCTACTAGGGCGTCTGCCAACACGCCTGCCACCGCATCAGACAACTCGTCTCAAAAATTGTCTCCCAGCTTGTCTCCCAGCTTGTGTCTTAACTAGTGTCTCATCTCATGTTCCAACACCCGTTTCCCAATATATGTCTCAACATTTGTCCCATCTCGTGTTGTTAGGAGGAGACGCTGTGTCACATACATGTAACAAATCTGAAAAGCAGTTGAAGGAAAACGAAAAATTTAATTTTTTTTAAACTATTTTCAATGAAATGATTTTATATATATATATATATATATATATATATATATATATATATATATATATATATATATATATATATATATATATATATATATTATATATATATTTATATATATATATGCATGCAATAAGATCACAATAAACAGGTTATATCAGAATATACAAAAAAAAAAAAAAAAAAAAAAACTGAAAGAAAAACGAGATTCCAAGCGCTTTCGTTACTTCTCACATTATGAAGGAATTATAGAAAACAGAACATCAAAGGAATACGTATAAATGGTCAAGAGTACACCTGACTGTCATGTCACCACAAGAAAGCTACACCTCACACACACGTGACAACACCCGACTCTGTGAAACACACCTAATACTCTACCCAAGAATTTTGTTACGTGTCTAATGTATCATTAAATTCTTCCCAAATCTCATTAATTATAAATGAATCCAATTTATATAAACCAAAGGAAATATTCAAATTTTCAAAACTAGTTTTTATGATACATATTTCAGTTATGTTCCTGTCTTGCTTGGCCCACAGAATATGGTATTACAGTCTGTAACAGTTCAAACAACTGAGTCACTACACCTATAAAAATCTTGACAAGAAAATATTAGTACACACAGAGTGTAAAAATTAAAATAAAATTTGAGCAAAATGGGTACAGATTAGTGGATGAATTATCACATAAAATTAGCACTGAAACTCAGGAAAATGCAATGAAAATAAATCAAGACAAGTGATATAATGGTACACAAAATGATTAAGGTAGATTGCAGGACACTAAAAGCACAAATGAGTAAATAAACAGATCACAAGGAGAGAATAACAGAAATTAACAAAATACTGAACACAACAGGTAATGAGATATTTATTCTCAAGAGAAAAATTATTTGGAGAGGATGACATGATAATCAACATATTTAAAAAAAATGAACACAAAATGAACGAAAATAGAACTGAGAAATACATTCACACGTTTATAGGAGAATTGTACACTAACAATGGAGTCTTTGTACACAATTCATTAACCTTAAGCAAACAAAAAAAAATCACTGTAGGCCACATAAAATAA
The DNA here is from genome assembly GCF_038502225.1 of Cherax quadricarinatus. NCBI lineage: Eukaryota > Metazoa > Arthropoda > Malacostraca > Decapoda > Parastacidae > Cherax > Cherax quadricarinatus. Next base: position 52,337,388 of record NC_091301.1, read on the forward strand.
CTCAAATGTCTCTATAACGGAGTTTTGAAAGGAGTCAGGTGGAGGGTAGTCGAGTGGTCCCTGACTTCATATGAAATAGCGTTCTGGACGACCAGCATACCCAGGATTTGTATCGCTGGCGCTCAAAGGAGATGACGTTGCCTGACCTGGTTTGCTGGTGTTTAACTAAGGATGATCGTTCCAGTCACGGATTTTTATTTTTTTTATTTAAGGATGATATAAGCCCGGTATATAAGTGTTGAATGGTCCACGTGTTATATGGTGGGTGTTTGTGTGGGTGGTGGTGTCTGCAGCTAAGCTGGCATCCAGTGCGTTATCTGGCTGAGTCTCATGTGTGCCCCTACAACACATACTAACAAGAATTCACGTGATTTTAAGCCAGGTTGGCTTAAAATCACAAATGTACCACAAGGATGGTAATTTCCACTCTGGCCAGCGTTTTACTGGTAACACACAGCAAAGCAGCACATGGAGAAAGTAACTTCTAAGAGAATCTGGCTTGGGTTATTTCTCTCTCAGCTGGGTCATTATGCTGGCTTAGTCAATCGACACTGGATAGGCTGAGATGGCTTGAAGTCTTGCAACTATGCACAGTGCAGGAATGGACAGGCTAGCTGGCTGGCTTAGGGTCTCCCTTACTGTACCATTTAAGTGGTTTGGCTTAATTTGCAAGAAACCTGGATCTACTCGTTGAAAGGTAAGCACATAAGGCACTACGCAAGAAGCTAGTAACCAGGAAGCCCTCTAGACAACGTTGGAGGAAGCTGGCTTGGCTGGATTAGCATCCTATAGGCCTCCACACGGGCCCCACACAATGTTCGCAGTTTTGGTAGAAGTCAATCCCGATAAATCCACTTAATCGTCATAATTAAGCGCACACCGCTGGTATCATTTGCCGTGGGGTTCAATGGGGAAGGTTTAGAGTATAAGGAAAAACTCGTTGAATGTCTTGGAAGAGTATATTAAGAGAGACTTGGGAGGAGCCCAGGCCTGCCTGTCATCATCTTGTAACCCTAGCCAACAGTGACGACGGAAGCTGTGGTCTATGGCTCACATGAGAGGGGTCTCGTGACGCCAAGGACTAACCCATGCTGTTTTGGCCCGCCTCGTGGTGAGTGAAAACACCTGACGCTCTAACCCACAAGATCACACATTCTTATAAGAATGATGCAACCAGCCAAGCTAGGTGTTTTACCGTCGTCCGAGGACATACGGTGGTGTGGGTATGGTGTGGAATGAAATTAGCTCAGAGGCATCCACACCACCAAATATTCTCGGGCGATGGTAAAACGCCTAACTTGGCTTGGTGCGTCATTCTTGTAGGAATCCGTAGTCCTGTGGGTTAGAACGTCACGTGTTTTCGCTCACCACAAGCCGGGCCAAAGCAGCATAGCTTCGAGTCCTTGGTTAGTCCCAGTGTTAAATATATATATATATATATATATATATATATATATATATATATATATATATATATATATATATATATATATATATATATATATATATATATATATATATATTATGCTTTTCCTTTGCTGTAATCTTCAGGTTTACCAACGGCTTCATGTTTCCTCAGTAGTGTGCTGCTGTTGGTTGGTCCATCTCGTGGAGTCTAGCCACGTCTGAGACACAACCTCGCCTGCAGCTAACACTGTCACAATACGCTCCACTATTTTCCTTCCCTGCCCTTCTTAGCTCCCTCTCTTCTCCTATATTTTCTTTAGGCATTTTATCATTTCTCTGGACTTTCATGTCCCACTTCGTTTTGCAGAGGAAAGTTCCTCTTAAAAATGCATTTCATAATTGTATCGTCAGTTAACTTTGGCTCTGCTTATATATATATATATATATATATATATATATATATATATATATATATATATATATATATATATATATATATATATATATATATATATATATATATATATATATATATATATATATATATATATATTATATGTCTTGCGAAATAGGTAAAACTTGACAACGCTCATCTTGCCCAATAAGGTAAGCGAACATTTGTGTATGCAATAATTTCGCAAAAATCATTCTGAACCTAACGGAAAAAATATGTTTCATTGTGTTTGATTATTAAATTATTTTAAACTTATCTAATATATATATATATATATATATATATATATATATATATATATATATATATATATATATATATAAAATATATATATATATATATATATATATATATATATATATATGTATATATATATATATATATATATATATGTATATACATACATACATAATATATATATATAATATATATATACATAATATATGTAATTGTTTTACATGATGGTAGGATTGCTGGTGTCTTTTGTCTGTCTCATAAATATACAAGATTACAGGTACGTCTTGCTACTTCTACTTACACTTAGGTCACACTACACATACATGTACACGTTTATTTATACACACTCATGTGAGTTTTCTTTGATTTTATCTTAATAGTTCTTGGTCTTATTACTTTTCCTTTTATATCCATGGGGAAGTGGAATAAGAATCTTTCCTCCGTAAGCCATGCGTGTTGTAAAAGTCAACTAAAATGCCGGGAACAATGGGCTAGTAACCCCTTTTCCTGTAAAGATTACTAAAAAGAATAAGAAAATTGTCAAAGTGGGAAGTCTGAATGTGCATGGATGTTGTGTAAATGATAAAGAGATGATTGTGGATGTTATGAATGAGAAGAAGCTGGATGTCCTGGCTTTAAGTGAAACAAAGATGAAGTGGGTGGGAGTTTCAGTGGAGAGGAATAAATGGGATTAGGTCAGGGGTTTCAAATAGAGTTAGAGCTGAAGAAGGAGTAGCAATAATGTTGAAGGATAAGCTATGGCAGGAAACGAGGGACTATAAATGTATTAATTCAAGGATTATGTGGAGTAAAATAAAGGTTGGATGTGAAAAGTGGGTTACAGTAAGCGTATACACACCTGGAGGAGAGAGAAGTGTAGAGGAGAGAGAGAGATTTTGGGAAATGTTGAGTGAATACGTGGGGAGTTTTGAACCAAGTGTGAAAGTACTTGTGGTTGGGGATTTCAATGCTAAAGTGGGTAAAAATGTTATGGAGGGAGTAGTAGGTAAATTTGGGGTGCCAGGGGTAAATGTAAATGGGGAGCCTTTAATTGAGCTATGTGTAGAAAGAGATTTGGTAATAAGTAATACATATTTTATGAAAGAGGATAAATATACAATGCATGATGTAGCACGTAATGAGAGTACTAATTAGATTATGCATTGATGGATAAAAGGTTGATGGGTAGGCTCCAGGATGTACACGTTTATAGAGGGGCAACTGATATATCGGATCATTATTTAGTTGTAGCTACAGTTAGAGTAAGAGGTAGATGGGACAAGAGGAAGGTTGCAACAACAAGTAAGAGGGAGGTGAAAGTGTATAAACTAAGGGAGGAGGAAGTTCGGGTGAGATATAAGCGACTATTGAAAGGTGGGCTAGTGCAAAGATGAGTAGTGGGGGGGGTTGAAGAGGGTTGGAATAGTTTTAAAAATGCAGTATTAGAATGTGGAGCAGAAGTTTGTGGTTATAGGAGGGTGGGTGCAGGAGGAAAGAGGAGTGATTGGTGGAATGAAGAAGTAAAGGGTGTGATAAAAGAGAAAAAGTTAGTTTATGAGATTTTTTTACAAAGCAGAAGTGTTATAAGAAGAGCAGAGTATATGGAGAGTAAAAGAAAGGTGAAGAGAGTGGTGAGAGAGAGCAAAAGGAGAGCAGATGATAGAGTGGGAGAGGCACTGTCAAGAAATTTTAATGAAAATAAGAAAAAAAATTGGAGTGAGTTAAACAAGTTAAGAAAGCCTAGGGAACGTATGAATTTGTCAGTTAAAAACAGAGTAGGGGAGTTAGTAGATGGGGAGATAGAGGTATTACGTAGATGGCGAGAATATTTTGAGGAACTTTTAAATGTTGAGGAAGAAAGGGAGGCGGTAATTTCATGCACTGGCCAGGGAGGTATACCATCTTTTAGGAGAGAAGAAGAGCGGGATGCAAGTGTGGGGGAGGTACGAGAGGCATTACGTAGAATGAAAGGGGGTAAAGCAGCTGGAACTGATGGGATCATGACAGAAATGTTAAAAGCAGGGGATGATATGGTGTTGAAGTGGTTGATATTTTTGTTTAATAAATGTATGAAAGAGGAGAAGGTACCTAGGGATTGGCGGAGAGCATGTATAGTCCCTTTATATAAAGGGAAGGGGGACAAAAGAGAGTGTAAAAATTATAGAGGAATTAGTTTACTGAGTATACCAGGAAAAGTGTACGGTAGGGTTATAATTGAAAGAATTAGAGGTAAGACAGAGTATAGGATTGCGGATGAGCAAGGAGGATTCAGAGTGGGTAGGGGATGTGTAGATCAAGTGTTTACATTGAAGCATATATGTGAACAGTATCTAGATAAAGGTAGGGAAGTTTTTATTGCATTTATGGATTTAGAAAAGGCATATGATAGTGGATAGGGGAGCAATGTGGCAGATGTTGCAAGTATATGGAATAGGTGGTAAGTTATTAAATGCTGTAAAGAGTTTTTATGAGGATAGTGAGGCTCAGGTTAGGGTGTGTAGAAGAGAGGGAGACTACTTCCCGGTAAAAGTAGGTCTTAGATAGGGATGTGTAATGTCACCATGGTTGTTTAATATATTTATAAATGGGGTTGTAAAAGAAGTAAATGCTAGGGTGTTCGGGAGAGGGGTGGGATTAAATTATGGGGAATCAAATACAAAATGGGAATTGACATGGTTACTTTTCGCTGATGATACTGTGCTTATGGGAGATTGTAAAGAAAAATTGCAAAGGTTAGTGGATGAGTTTGGGAGTGTGTGTAAAGGTAGAAAGTTGAAAGTGAACATAGAAAAGAGTAAGGTGATGAGGGTATCAAATGATTTCGATGAAGAAAAATTGAATATCAAATTGTGGAGGAGGAGTATGGAAGAAGTGAATGTTTTCAGATACTTGGGAGTTGACGTGTCGGCGGATGGATTTATGAAGGATGAGGTTAATCATAGAATTGATGAGGGAAAAAAGGTGAGTGGTGCGTTGAGGTATATGTGGAGTCAAAAAACGTTATCTATGGAGGCAAAGAAGGGAATGTATGAAAGTATAGTAGTACCAACACTCTTATATGGATGTGAAGCTTGGGTGGTAAATGCAGCAGCGAGGAGACGGTTGGAGGCAGTGGAGATGTCATGTCTAAGGGCAATGTGTGGTGTAAATATTATGCAGAAAATTCGGAGTGTGGAAATTAGGAGGTGTGGAGTTAATAAAAGTATTAGTCAGAGGGCTGAAGAGGGGTTGTTGAGGTGGTTTGGTCATTCAGAGAGAATGGATCAAAGTAGAATGACATGGAGTGCATTTAAATCTGTAGGAGAAGGAAGGCGGGGTAGGGGTCGTCCTCGTAAAGGTTGGAAGGAAGGGGTAAGGGAGGTTTTATGGGAGAGGGGCTTGGACTTCCAGCAGGCGTGCATGAGCGTGTTCGATAGGAGTGAATGGAGACGAATGGTATTTGGGACCTGACGATCTGTTGGAGTGTGAGCAGGGTAATATTTAGTGAAGGGATTCAGGGAAACCAGTTATTTTTATATAGCCGGACTTGAGTCCTGGAAATGGGAAGTACAATGCCTGCACTTTAAAGGAGGGGTTTGGGATATTGACAGTTTGGAGGGATATGTTGTGTATCTTTATACGTATATGCTTCTAAACTGTTGTGTTCTGAGCACCTCTGCAAAAACAGTGATTATGTGTGAGTGAGGTGAAAGTGTTGAATGATGATGAAAGCATTTTCTTTTTGGGGATTTTCTTTCTTTTTTGGGTCACCCTGCCTCGGTGGGAGACGGCCGACTTGTTGAAAATTATATATATATATATATATATATATATATATATATATGTATATATATATATATATATATATATATATATATATATATATATATATATATATATATATATATATATATATATATATATATATATATTATCACTACAGTTTTTAAACTGCAACATTAACACCCCTCCTTCAGAGTGCAGGCACTGTACTTCCCATCTCCAGGACTCAAGTCCGGCCTGCCGGTTTCCCTGAACCCCTTCATAAATGTTACTTTGCTCACACTCCAACAGCACGTCAAGTATTAAAAACCATTTGTCTCCATTCACTCCTATCAAACACGCTCACGCATGCCTGCTGGAAGTCCAAGCCCCTCGCACACAAAACCTCCTTTACCCCCTCCCACCAACCTTTCCTAGGCCGACCCCTACCCCGCCTTCCTTCCACTACAGACTGATACACTCTTGAAGTTATTCTGTTTCGCTCCATTCTCTCCACATGTCCGAACCACCTCAACAACCCTTCCTCAGCCCTCTGGACAACAGTTTTGGTAATCCCGCACATCCTCCTAACTTCCAAACTACGAATTCTCTGCATTATATTCACACCACACATTGCTCTCAGACATGACATCTCCACTGCCTCCAGCCTTCTCCTCGCTGCAACATTCATCACCCATGCTTCACACCCATATAAGAGCGTTGGTAAAAACTATACTCTCATACATTCCCCTCTTTGCCTCCAAGGACAAAGTTCTTTGTCTCCACAGACTCCTAAGTGCACCACTCACCCTTTTCCCTCATCAATTCTATGATTCACCTCATCTTTCATAGA
>NC_091301.1:52349079-52455840 GCF_038502225.1 Cherax quadricarinatus
GACCTATCTTATCTCTAACTTTTGTTCTATAGACCTGGAAAAAACTTTTTGGGTTAGTTTTAGAAACCCTAGCAACTTTAATTTCATAGTCCCTTTTAGCTTTTCTTATCCCCTTTTTAATGTCCCTCTTAATGTCAATATACTGATTCATAAGATGACCCTCACCTCTTTTGATACGCCTATAAATTCCTTTCTTATGTCCTAGTAGATATTTGAGCCTATTATTCATCCATTTTGGGTCATTTCTATTTGATCTAATTTCTTTATATGGGATAAACGTTCTTTGAGCAGCATGTATAGTGTTCAGAAAACTGTCATATTGATAGCTCTCTTCGTTACCCCAGTCAACAGATGATAAGTGTTCTCTAAGCCCATCGTAATCTGCTAAGCGAAAATCTGGGATTGTTACTGAGTTATCGCTACTATCGTACTTCCATTCAATGCTAAATGTAATTGATTTATGGTCGCTAGCACCCAGTTCCTCTGAAATTTCTAAATTATTAACAAGGGATTCATTGTTTGCCATAACTAAGTCAAGCAGGTTATTTCCCCTTGTAGGTTCTGTCACAAACTGCTTCAAAAAACAATCCTGACCTACTTCGAAGAAGTCGTATGATTCTAAATTCCCAGTCAAGAAATTCCAATCAATATGACTAAAGTTAAAGTCTCCTAGAATTACTACATTATCGTGCCTTGTGGCCTTAACAATTTCCTCCCATAGTAGTCTCCCTTGCTCCCTATCTAAGTTTGGGGGACGGTATATCACTCCTAAAATCAGTTTTTCATGCCCCTCTGAAAATTCTATCCAAACAGACTCTGTATGTGTTACTTCAGACTTAATACCCGTTTTTATGCAACAGTTCAAGCGATCTCGGACATACAATGCCACCCCACCCCCCTTCCCGATACTTCTATCTACTTGGAACAATTTAAAACCCTGAATATGACATTCCGCAGGCATGTCCCGACTTTTTGAATTAAACCACGTCTCAGTTAAGGCAAATACATCAATGTTACCTGCACTAGCAACTAATCTCAACTCGTCCATCTTATTCCTAGCACTACGGCAATTAGCATAATAAACATTGAAAGACTCTCCTTTCTCTTTACCCTTCCTGCTCATTTCTATTTTTCTACTAAACCTATTACTGTCCTTATCACCCAAGGTCCCTGGCTTTTCAATATCTACCTCGTTCTTATTATTACTAGTTCCCCTAGAACTCGTAATATTACTGCACTGGGACTTCACTGTTTTCCTGCCAAAACCCATACCACTAACTATTCCTAGTTTAAAGTCCTAACTGCTCCCTCCACTGCAGTTGCCAGTGCTACCACCCCAGACCTAGATAAGTGAACCCCATCCCTGGCATACATGTCATTTCTGCCATAGAAGAGGTCCCAGTTGTCAATGAATGTTACCGCATTTTCCTTACAGTATTTGTCCAGCCAGCAATTGACACCAATTGCCCTGGACAACCATTCATTTCCAACTCCTCTCCTTGGCAAAATACCACATATATATTAATAATATATATATATATATATATATATATATATATATATATATATATATATATATATATATATATATATATATATTTTAATGTCGTTCCGAATATGTAAAACTGGTCAATTAGCAAGAACTCATTTAAATTAAGTCCTTTCTGAAATTTTCTTTTATATATTTAAAGATGTATTTTTTTCATTAATGTTAATGTAAAAAATTCTAATTTTGCACCAAAAGAATCTTAGAAAGCTTACCTAACCTTATTATAACAAGAACAATTTATTTTAGCCTAACCCAACTAAATATATTTTATATTTGTTTACAGTTATTTAATACTAAACAAACACAGTGAAATATATTTTTTTCGTTAGGTTCAGAATGAACCTATTCGTGCCTATTCGGCACGACATATATATATATATATATATATATATATATATATATATATATATATATATATATATATATATATATATATATATATATATATATATATATATATATACATATATATATATAAATGTATATATGTATGTGTGTGTGTGTGTGTATAGCCAAAGTCTAATAATCTACACTCTCTCCAGTTATCTCCAGTGATCTGTATTCCAATAGCTTAAACACTTTTAAATTTGTCTTCTAAAACGAATGTCATTATATATTCATAAATATTTCCACGAAGAACACATGTTGGTGAACATGTGTTGTGTGCCAATACTTTCTATTACTCTTGCAATATACACACCTTCCTAGAGCATTGCTCTGTTGTTAAATTGATCCTTTATTTGCAGACTCTAATTTATGGTTATATTTCATAATTTGTAAATCTGACTTCTGCTGTAAGGTGCAGATCGTGTACATTTATAGTACCCTCGTAGTTCACCCTCACCCTTCCTCAGTTCCTCGTTTCTCTACGCACTTGTCTCACAAGAACATAGGTGTCAGGCACTGAGGAGACACGGTATTGGAAGAACTGGGGAAACTTTGTTATTTTTTTCACGTTCTCTGGGGAAATATTGCTTATGAATGTATGACTCAGCTTTTCCATCATTCGCAAAGGAACGCCTTTTCCTCTTTATCACTTAAACCCTCTTCCAAAATTACTGTCTTCTCTCTCTCTCTCTCTCTCTCTCTCTCTCGCTCTCTCTCTCTCTCTCTCTCTCTCTCTCTCTCTCTCTCTCTCTCTCTTTAAAAGAAGGGTTTACAAGGCTAGGTTAAGGATTCCTAACTTTATTTAGAAGCTAAGAGCTGTTACATACATCAACTCATTTCAAAACTTTTTTATTGTTATGAAACATACAGATATGGGACAGGATGAACTTGGGGTCATCTGCGAGCCAGCGATTTTATTTGTTCAACTACTTTATTTCGTTGATATCATGTAAGACCATGTTCCAGACGAGTCATCGCAGGAATAAATGATCTCAGATGAAGGGATGTTTTGGAAAAGTGTACAGAGTGAGGTAGCTGTGTACTGCCCATTTTGTTGTGTAGAAACTCATCTCTCGCTGTCCCTGGAGTGTAGCCAAATGTGGTACTTTGAAAATATTGGCCTTATACTTAACAGTTAGGTCACCAACATCCCTCCGGTTATGAAGGCCCTGATGAAATAACAGATCTAGTCAAGGTGGGTTCAGGAGAGAGATGAGTCGCCTTGCTCTGTTCTCTGTTCTCTGTTCTGTCAAGAAGTCGCAGACGAGACGGAGGGTAGGTAATCCAAGAAAGTGAAGCATACACAAGGTATGAGCATATTTGTGTCTCGTGCAGAATCTTGCAACCTCTGCTGTCGAGCAGATGAGAGATACGTCCTATAACTTCCTGGCAACCTTGTTTGCACGATTTACATTGTGGTTCTTCATGATAAGTTTGGGATTCTGGAATGAAATGTAGATCATTTTAGTAGAAATTCCATAAAAATGGCCCAAGCACGCTTCCCTGTGGAACACTTGCCCCGGTAGGAAGTCTTGCTGACATTGTCCCGTTGAGAACTACGCTTAGAGATCTATCTTGAAAATAATCTCTGAGGAGACTGTGAAAAGCTTGCAATTCCCAGAGCTTACAGTTTTGAAAAGAGTCCCTGATGCCTTACTCGGTCGAAAGCACCAGCTGACTTTGGAGTCATCGTGTCTGAGCCACTTAGTGGAGATTTTTAACAGATCAGCCACAGAGTGAACTTTTCTGACGCCTTAATGACGGTCATGTGAGATTATTGTCTCAAGAATCTTTCCAGTGATTGACAGGAGTGACACTGTTCTGGAGTTCCTAATTTCCGCTCTGATCTTTTTGTGAACAGGGACTACATTTGCCTCTTTCCACATAGAAGACCATTTACACTGTGATAGGCAGTGCTGATAAATGCGAGATAGAAGTGCTACTGAATGGTCTAAATATCTACTCAGCAAACTTGTGCTCAACTTACCTGCGCCCACAGCCTTTGGCACAGTTCCTGCTGCTAGCCAAGGAGGGTCCGTTGCTGGATCATGAACATGCATCTTCCCAGCAAAGTGTTCATTCAACAAAGCAGTCAGTTTTTTTTTCTGACTGCTAGTCAGAAGGTTGAAAAAGAGGTTGAAAAAGTTCATCAGGTAAATAGCCTTGTCTGTCGTTGACCAAGGACCACAAGGTTTTGGAGCCCACTCTACCCGTGACCAGTTTTCTTTGTGTCAGCCTCCCATTTAGAGATGGTCTACTTTCGAGCTTCTCCTATTTGCCTGTAGAGAAATGGAATGTTTCTTATACCTACTTCAAGCCATTTACTTAGCAGTAGCAGCCTCTCTACAACGCAGCCGAACCAAGGCTATGTAGGCTTTGCCACCTATTACCGGTGATGGACGTGTTCTTGTCGGAGATTAAGAACGTGTCGGTGAGGGCATTCACTTAGTTATTGACATCACCTCGGAGAAGAACATTCCAATCGGAGGTGGGCAGCTCAGCGCAAAGGGCTTGCCAGGTACCTCTTTCCCATAGCCAGGATGTACGTGTAGATTCTTCACCTCGTTCTGTTCAAATCTTCAGTTTCCTAAAGACAGCCTTGTGGTCAGATGATCTAACATAGCTGAAGGGTTGACAGGAGACTATGCTTTCCGATAGATCACTCATTACTGGTCGAGGGATCAGCCGGAGTTGTGAGTAGAGAAATCAACGAATTTTCTCATGTCAAACACAGCAAGTAGTTCATGAAGGTCCCACTGTTTAAGATATTAGTTCAGGTCACCAGCAGCTATGTTACATTCACATCTGTGTTAAAGTAGATGATGGGGTCCGCATGCTGCCGCTGTTGTGTACACACTGCACATGCCAGAACAGAGGTACTAGTGTTTACGCAGTTTGAACATTATGTCTAGGTGAATTGGGATGGAATATCAATGGGCAGGGCATAAACACTTTTAGAGAAGCACAAAGCAACACCTTGTCCTTGCCTGTCTGTTCTCATCCAGCAATTCGAGCAAAATGATTCTCTCTCTCTCTCTCTCTCTCTCTCTCTCTCTCTCTCTCTCTCTCTCTCTCTCTCTCTCTCTCTCTCTCTCTATCTGTTAAAATAAATGGGAGAATAACAGATTTCAAGCCATGTGCATTGCAATTAATATAAGTGTCAGTAAGTTATTAAAAACCGCACAGAACACAAATCTGCTGCATGAATATATTTCATAGTTTTTAATATGCCGCATGTTATAAATTCACGATCTACTCCAAAATTAAGCATACTAAATATACACAATGTCACATGTTATTTGAAAGTAGATATAGTGCATCAAGTGAGCAATTGATTTCACTGAATATAGACAAAAGAAATATTTATTGTCAGGGTAATTATAAAAGTATTTAGGTACTGGGAGAAAAATACTTTATCCACGTTCGTATTTAAGAATACTTAAAAAATATAAACTGAGATGCTTATTAGGTTTTTATTTTTTTATTTTAGCTGTTTCAGTTTTCAATTAACTGAGTTAACACACACACACACACACACACACACACACACACACACACACACACACACACACACGCACGCGCGCGCGCACACATGCACACACACACACAGTCTCGTCAGTGCGTGCGCGAGTCACGCCTTCCGTGCTCCGCGAATATAAGTGTTTTCGAGGGCTACCCAAGTGCTCTGAAGGGTAGCTAAGTGTGCTAGGGTAGTGAACAATTCCTTGAAGCAATTTATAATCTGCCTGAGCCACATACACACACACACACACACACAGCAGGGACAGAGAGCATGCGAGTCACGCCTTCCGTGCTCCGGGAATATAAGTGTTTCTGAGGGCTACCCAAGTGTTCTGCAAGGGTTGCAAAGCGTGTCAGGGTAGTGAACAATCCTAGAAGTGTTTTTTAATCTGCCTGAGCCACATAAGCGTGGGGAGAGCCACAATTTTGTAAGTGATCTAGAAAATAAAAAGGTGGTGCAGAGTGGGCAGGTTAGTGTGGGTGGTAAGGCGACGTTGTCAAATGTCACCCAAGAAAGATAATAAAGTGAGACAATCGTGTGACCAGTGAGAGAAATACAGTGAATAGGGTACATTATTAACGAGAAGAAATTGAGGTGGATCTACGCCAGGACGTCACATCGAGCTGGACAATCTACAGGCTGCTACAGCTGCACTGCAAGTACTGTATCCACCTATGAGTGGTTGTTTGGGTGTGGGGTTCCAGGTTCCAATTAACCGCCAAGCCGATTGTGAATGGCCCAACTCTCATAGCACGATAAAGAATAGGCACTCAAGTATTCAATAAGGAATAGCAATTGGTAATCCATTGAACAAGGCGAGTAAGTTACTATAAGCTAGGTGGCAGGACAAGCATAAAGGGCAACATTGTAAGTAGGTGCAGGTCAAGTCCCAGGAGGGTGGGGGTCAGGTCACAAGAGGTTGTGGTCAGGAAAGCGACCACTGAGACTCCACATTACACTCCAACGCACAATTCACCTACTTTTCAGACACATAATAAACCCACACATAATTACACACACACACATACATACATACAGACTCACACATACACTCCCCCCCTCCCCCACCAACTTCTCACTCCTTCCCCTGATCCCACCCCTCCCTCTTTCACCTTCCCCCTCCCCACCTCTCCCTCCTCCCCCCTATCCCTCTCCAATTCACCCACTTGCTTCTCCCTCCTTCCCACTCCCCATATTCCCCCCTAAATTCCCCTCCCCACCCCTCTCCTACATAACCACAGTTCCTCCTCTACCTTCCCCCCCCACACTCTGACAAACACACTAACCTAACACACACAATTACATAAGTTTCCCTCTCTGAGGCAATCAAAATAAAACAAAAATGGGTTGCCAGAGAGCAACAAGGAAAACGAAGGGACAGGAGGAGGAATCTGCAAAGGAAGATTGGGCAGCAGAGCCCATAAAAAGGGAACATGAATGGGAAAAGAAACTAGAAGAACTTAGCATGAGAATGGAGGAGAGGATAGACATGGAAAGCAGGAAGTGGGAGGTGCAAGTCAAAGCAGCAGAGGCTAGGATACAGAGTTTAGAAGAGGAACTGAAAAATCTGAAACAGCCTAAAGAACTAAAGAACATTTTGGGATTGACATCAGAGACTGCTACCTCAGTCACAAAGGGGACTGTAGGGAAAGAAGGAGCAAAACTGCATGTAGAAGCTCTACCAGAGGAGACTGTAGTAAATGAAAGAGCTAAGCTATATGTGGAGGCCCAAACAGACCACAGCAGAGCCCAGGGAAAGCCGAGAAGGGAAAATGACAGGCCACTGAGCCCAAGTACATTAACTAGCGAAACTGAAGAAAGGAAAGATGCAATGGAGGAAATTAAATTGAATGAGTGGATACACAAAGATATGCAGTGGGAGAAAGAAAGGGAGAGGTCAGTCTTTGTGTATGGGCTCCAGGAAGCTGAAGAGGAAACATATGAAGCAATAAAACAAAGGAAAAAAAAAAACAATTGAAAGCATAATAAAAGCATATATATATATATATATATATATATATATATATATATATATATATATATATATATATATATCGTGTCGAATATGTAAAACTGGTCAATTAGCAAGAACTCATTTAAAATTAAGTCCTTTCTAAAATTTTCTCTTATACGTTTAAAGATACATTTTTTTCATTAATGTTGATATAAAAGTTTATAATTTTGCACCAAAAGGAACTTAGAAAACTTACCTAACCTTATTATAACAAAAACAATTTATTTTAGCCTAACCCAACTAAATATATTTTAGATTTGTTTACATTAATTTAATATTAAACAAACACAGTGAAATATATTTTTTTCGTTAGGCTCAGAATGATTTTGGTGAAATTATTGCATACACAAATTTTCACTTGTCCTATATGGCAAGATGAGCGTTGCTATTTAATCCAAGATCGCAAGTTTTGCCTATTCGGCACATTAGATATTAGATATATATATATATATATATACATATATATATATATATATATATATATATATATATATATATATATATATATATATATATATATTGTGAACACGAACACATGGTATTGGATCAATAACAACACTGCGACTAGCCAAGGATTCGAACGTATGTTGTTGAGACATCCTCCTCAATAGTCTAAATTTTTCCATAAATGACTGTATCCAGTGGAAGAATAATTTTGAAGATAAGATTATGCAGTTGAAAATAATCCATCCACAACGTGTACAGTTTAAATTACTTTCACAACGATATAAAATAATTACATAAATGTTCACTTGTATGTGCAATAGTAAATATATGCGAGGCTCTGTTTACCAAGAGCAAAAGCAAAGAAGAAAGCGTTTTACCAAAATGGAAAAATAATTCTGAACTAAACTCACCATAAAATATCATAATGACGCAAAATGACCCATTAAGATAATTACCTCTCAGTATAAATAAATTGTAATGAGACAATATAAATGAAAGTAATTGGACTGGGGCTCAGTAGGACTTTGTTATGCAGATTTCTTCTCTCAGGTTTAACCTTTCGGTTTTCCTTGGAGGAAAGTTTTAATTTCTGGGCACTGATTTAATCTATTTAATATTCTAGACATTTCAACTTTCACTGTTTTTACGAATATTTCTCAAAGGATTAATAATAATAATTTCTGTTATCAATATTATTTAAAATAGTAGAAACAGTAGAAGCAGTAGTAATATTATTATAAAAATAGTCACAAAATTTACATGTTAAGTGAAAGGAAAAAAATTGTCCGCTGATGAGGTGGTAATTTGCAATATTTGGAAATCTTAATTTTCGGATTTTTCAGCAATAAAGTTGTGCATCTGCAAACAAGGATACTTCTTTCCCTTACGTCATGTCATTTGCATATACCAAAAATAGGACTGGTCCTAGGACTGACCCCTGTGGAACCCAACTCATCACAGGCGCCCACTCTGACACCTTGTCACGTACCATGACTCATTGTTGCCCCTTGTCAGATATTCCCGGATCCATTGCAGTGCCCTTCCTGTTATGCGTGAGTCATCCTCCAGCTTTTGCATCTAATCTCTTGTGAAAAATTGTGTCGAAGGCCTTCTTGCAGTTCAAGAAAATGCAATCTACCCACCCCTCTCTCCCGTGTTTTACTGCAGTTACCTTGTCATAAAACTCCAGTAAGTTTGTGACACAGGACTTTCCTTCCTTGAATCCATGCTGGTTGTCGTTTATAAGCTTATTCCGTAAATCATATCAGATCCAGTTAAATTAACAAAACCCAACACACACACAATGTAAAAAAGAAACAAGAGCGGAAATACATACTTACAGACTTGATAAGAGCAGAAAGTCAAGTGATATTAATTCACCAAGAGGTTCCCATGTTAACTCCCACAAGGTGAAGAGGAGGAGGGAGGGGAGTAGAGGTAATGATACGTGCCCAGTGCCCGAGAAACACTGAGCCATTTATACTACCACTTCAAAATGCGTGTGTATATGTATGTGTTAGTGTGTCTGTGTTAGTCGGTAGTTTCGTTATACACTGAATGAGTGCATGCTATTATTTGTGTGTTGAATAACGGAATAAAAAGTAGTTCACTTTGATTAGTGGAATATTATGTTAAATCAGATTTGATACATATTACCAATATTGTGTAAGATATTATGAAAACCCAGCCTCACAAATTCAGTCAACTCGTCCACCAAAATTATCATTCACTTGTGTAGAATTGACTTGTGTAACGATTATCGACCTGTCATCTTAACACTTCCCTTTCAAAATATTCGGTCACATTTTAAAATAATTATGGTTTTCTAATATTAGATATATCTGAAACTTAATAAATTAATTTTGTCAACCAGTCACCATCGTCTCTATAAACAGCACTAATTTATTCACGAAGACTGTCTTTATTTACTTCTCTGTTTTCAACGTCTGACTTGCCAGATATCACTTCTGCCCAGTAGTAACAGATTATAGTCATTTTTTTCTTCAACTGTTCACGTTTTCTCCTGTGTCACAGAATTTTTTTTTCAATCGTCTCGTTCACCTACTCACTAAATCCAGACAATCTCCTCACACCATCATAAACTTCAAAAACAAGGGGCACTCTGAAGCATTCTGATTTCTTAAGTCTGCTCAGTGACTGAAACAGAAAGATTAGTTGACACAAGGCAATAGTAGTGATAGAATTATAGGGTTGTGATAGTCATAACACAAATTATGACTATCACAACTGCAGTCGATTAACACAAGAAGTTTGAAATAAAATCAGTGTTAATTTGTAAGACGTAATTTGCAGCCCACGTCTTCCATCGGCTTCCATTACTCCTATAACTTCTAAACCATTTCTCTTAAGTTATACTTAACCCCTGTTTTCCTGCCAGTAATGGAGGGTGGAAAGACAGGCTTCAGACATTTTATCCCTGATTCATACACCTAATACACACTAATTCTTAATATACGTAGAATTAATTTGTTCTTAGTACACAGCCGCAGTGTGTATGCTCCAGAAATGAGCATCAGATATATACAATATACAAATTTTCATTTGTCCTTCCATCAATGCTCAATGAAATGGCTAATATGAGCTTACACTTTTATATAAAAAAACAAATTTCACTTAAGTTTCAGATTTTGTTAGATTAAGGAATCAAAAATATTTATTAATATTTAAAAGGAAATGATAAATTTTAATTATTGGGCAATATTCCGCCAAAAGATTTTTTTTTTTTGGCAGCCAGTAAGTATTATGTAAATAAAAAAAATACCCTACTGGTGTCAAGGTTATCATGAATTATGTATGTAATTTAAAATTTTTAATCTACCAGAAGCTTAGTTTGAACTCGTCTTCATGCTTTGGACGGCTCCTGCCGTTTGAACCACTGTAGTTACAGTGGTGCCTATGCTAACCTTCCTATGGTGTAGAAATATACCTAGTTGGATGAATCTTATTGTGGCTAGCTGGTCCAGTGGCTAACGCGACGGTCTGGAGTTTTGAGACACTCTGATCGCGGGTTCAAACCCCACCCATGGTATGGTTTGATCAAATTAATTTCTGTGTTATATGAAATATTTCGTTTAAACCATACCCCGGCCGGGATTGAACCCGCGGTCATAGAGTCTCAAAACTCCAGCCCGTCGCGTTAGCCACTAGACCAGCTAGCCACAATAAGATTCATCCAACTAGGTATATTTCTACACCATAGGAAGGTTAGCACAGGCACCTCTGTGACCACAAATGCAAGTTTTTACAGACGAATCTCCAGCTAGCGTGGCCGTGACGAACTCTAGCTCGAGTCCCTTCACTGCCGTCAACATGACTCAAGAAATCGTAATGACACGTTTGCAATCGTGTCATTACGATTTCTTGAGTCATGAGAGAAATATTATCAATGTCATTTCAAATGCAGATACAAATGTTAGACCATTGTTGTCTACGTTCATCACATTTGAGTTAAAAATGGAGGACGATTTGTGTAGAGACTGGAAGAAAAGAGAATGAAGAGACCCTAATGAAGAAGAGAGACGCTGGTGAACCAGACTTAAAAATGACCAAGATATTTATAAAATTCATTTTCACGTCGAACATTACGATGCAAAACAAAGTGGGATATGAAAGTCTAGAGGAATGGCAAAATGCCGAAAGAAAATATTGATATAATATGAGAGAAGAGAGCTAAGAAGTGTAGGGAAAGAAATATAGTGGAGTATATTGTGATAGTATTATGGGAACAAGGAGCAGGATCTTCAGACGTTGCTAGCCTCCTCAAGATGGAGGAACGAAAATGAGCACACTAGTGAGGAAGATGAAGGCGAAGATGACTCCTAAGATAAACTGAAAAATTACTGCAAAGAAAAATGATAAAATGAGAATGAATACAAAGGTGAAGGATGTTATTAAAGAAAAGATAAATGTTTAATCTCACAGTGTTATAAGGAACTGCAGAGGATGAGGATCTAGATGATGGTGAAGAAGTTGAAGATGACGTTAAGATGAAGTTAAGAACATAAGAAAGGAGGAACACTGCAGGAGGCCTGTTGGCCCATACTAGGCAGGTCCTTTACAATTCATCCCACTAACAAAACATTTGCCCAACCCAATTTTCAATGCCACCCAAAGTAGTTCAGGATTGTTTTCTGAAGCAGTTTGTGACAGAACCTACAAGGGGTAATAACCTGCTTGACTTAGTTCTGGCAAACAATGAATCCCTTGTAAAGTAAAAGGACACAAGTGCAACTAATGTGACATTTATTGTGGCAACGTTTCGCTCTCCAGGAGCTTTATCAAGCCATTACCATTAAATTAAAGGTGAACGTAAAAAAAACTGATGAAGAAGGTAACGATTATGATAAAAGTGAAAATGAAAGTTTAGATGAACAAGTTGAAGCTGAAGATAAAAATATAATAAGAAGAAACACTACAACAGGCCTGTTGGCCCATACTAGGAAAGTTCTTCACAAATCCATTCCACTAACAAAATGTTTGCCCAACCCATTTCCAACGCAACGCAACGCAAGGAATAACCTTTCATAAATCTATTAACTCATGTGCAAATCCCACTCAAATCCAACCCCTCTCACTTACGTATGTATCCAACCTAAATTTGAAACTATCCAAGGTTTTAGCTTCAATTACCCTACTAGGCAGACTGTTCCACTCATCACCTACCCCATTTCCAAACCTATATCTTATATCTCTAAATCTAAACTCATCTAATTTGAATCCATTATTGTTCGTTCTCTCTTGGACGGATATCCTCAAGACCTTATTTATATCACCTTTGTTAATACCTGTCTTCCATTTATAGACATCGATCAAGTCTTCATCATTCTGCGTCTTACAAATTAATGTAATTTAAGAGCTTTCAGTCTTTCTTCATACGGAAGATTTCTGATGCTATGCATTAATTTTGTCATTCTTCGTTGAATATTTTCTGAAGAATTTGCATCAGTTCTGAAGGAGAGAAAGGGGGAAGGAAAGGAGGGGGAGAGGTGGCCTGTACTTAGCTCAATGAGGACGTTAGTGTACTCTCCTTAGACTGAACCAAGATGCCCTCCATCGAGCAACTTTACCAGCAGCTTAAGAAAGAATTGAGAGTAGCGAAGATGAAGATACGGCGATTGACTGAGGAAAACAAGAGGATTTGTAGTAGTCCTCCTATTTTAAGTCCTCAGGTCAAGAAGGGGAACTGGTCAGTGGCTGGACAGCAGGGAACGAAGTTGACGATCATGAAGACGAATGGAAAGGTAGAAACGATGAAGAAGAAAGAGACTGCCGTGGAAACTGTTGTGGAAACGTCTAATGCATTCTCCGTGCTGCCCGACGAATGTGAGTCGACTACTGGGAACGTCACGACGAACGACACCAAGGAAGGTAAAAATATTGTTAAAGTAAAAGGACACAAGTGCAACTAATGTGACATTTATTGTGGCAACGTTTCGCTCTCCAGGAGCTTTATCAAGCTTGATAAAGCTCCTGGAGAGCGAAACGTTGCCACAATAAATGTCACATTAGTTGCACTTGTGTCCTTTTACTTTACATATTGTCGGTAATTCTACCAACTTTATTACAAAAATATTGTTGTTGGGGATAGCCAGGTTAGGTACATGGACAGGGTGTTCTGCTTGAAGGAGAGGAGTAGGAGACAGAGGGTTTGCTTTCCTGGGACTGGGATAGAGGATATTGTTAACCGGCTTGACAACATGAACGCTAATGGGATCAATCCTATTATCTGCCTCAGTGCTGAAGGCAATGATGTAGGCAAGAGTATTAGTGAGAATTTAGTTAGAAGGTTCAGGACAGCAATAGACATAATTAGGAAGAAGAGGGGGGCGCCCTGTTATATGTGGCATTTTGCCAAGAAGGAGTGTTGGGAATGAATGGTTGTCCAGAGCAATTGGTATTAATTGTTGGCTGGACAAACGCTGTAAGGATAATACAGTACCATTCATTGACAACTGGGACAACTTCTATGGCTGAAATGACATGTATGCCAGGGACGGGGTTCACTTATCCAGGGCAGGTGTGGGTTTTCTTGCTAGCTCAGTTGAGGGTGTTATTAGGACTTTAAACTAGTTAGAGGTATGGGTGTAGAAATGAAAAATAATGAGTGTGGATATACTGACTTAGGCTTTGATATTATGAATCTTAATAATAAGTCATGGACTAACGCTGGGTAATGATAATTCCAGAAATTGTGTAAAAGCAAAGGTGAATAGGAAAAATGTGCAGAAGAAAAAACATATGACTATGCTAACAGTCGAGGTGCAAGAAATAAGATTAATGAGCTATGTTTGGTAGCATGTGCTGGGAACTTTGATGTCATTGCATTAACTGAAACCTGGTATGATTTCAAGAGTCGGGATATGATTGCTGAGTGTAATATTCAAGGGTTTAAGTTGTTCCATGTGAATAGATGTAATGGGAAGGGGGGAGGAGTTGCATTATATGTTCGAGAAAATATTAATTGTTGCATAAAAACAGGTATAAAAATGGATAGAACAGTAACAGAATCTCTTTGGGTAGAGTTTGTAGAAGGTCAAGAAAAACTAATTCCAGGTGTAATATACCGAACTCCAGGCTTGGACCACGAAAGAGGGAGACTTCTTCGGGACAAAATTGTTAGGGCTTCTAGACACAATAACATAGTGATAGTAAGGGATTTTAACTTTGGTCAAATTGACTGGAATTCTTTGACAGGTCTAGAGTTCAGTGACTTTATGGAAACAGTTCAAGACTGTTTTCTGAAGCAGTGTGTAACAGAGCCTACCAGGGGTAAAAATTTGCTAGACCTAGTCTTGTCAAATAAGGAAACACTAGTAAATAATCTGGAGATCACTGAAGAGCTTGGCGCAAGTGATCACAAATCCATCACTTTTAGCATTAACAGGGAATGCAAGAATAATGATAATACAGTAAAAATCCATGATTTCCGTTCTGCCGATTATAATGGACTTAGGGAAAATCTGTCTAATCTTGATGATCATACTTATGATTACGAAGGGATCTGCGTTTATGATTTTTTTCTTAATAATGTACACCATGCTCAGAGTATATACATTCCCCAGAGAGAAATTAGGTCTAATAATAACGATTCCAAATGGGTTAACAGGAGGCTAAAGCATCTATTAGGGGAGAAAATGAGAATTTATATGTGCATCAGAAGAGGAGAGGTTAACCTTACTGACCAATATGTTCAGCTTAAAAGAGAAGTAAAAAAAGGGATTAGAAAGGCTAAACGTGACTATGAAATTAGAGTTGCTAATGAATCAAAGATCAATCCAAAAGGGTTCTTTCAAGTGTATAGGACGAAGGTAAAGGAAAACGTAGGACCTCTGAAAATTGGGAATGAACAGCTGATAAACTGGAAACAGTCATTAAATAAGGAACACCTTATTTAATGACTATTTTTTGTCAGTTTTTACACAGGAAGACATAAATAAGATTCCAGAAATTAACAATTATTCAGTTCCTGACGAATTTTAATTAACTAATATTACTGTCACGAGGGACATGGTTATTAAACAGATAGACAAACTGAAGCAAAATAAGTCCTCGGGACCCGATGAGTTGTTTTCAAGGGTACTTAAGGAATGCAAGATGGAACTTAGTCAGCCATTAACGAGTGTGTTTAATGCGTCCATCCTTACCAGTGTTGTGCCAGAGTTGTGGAAGATGGCTAATGTGGTTCCTATATTCAAATCAGGGGATAAGTCCACTCCTACAAATTACCGTCCAATAAGCCTGACATCTATAGTGGGCAAGTTATTAGAATCAATTATAGCTGACATTATCAGAAGTCACATTGAAGAGCATAACTTGATAAATGAATCTCAGCATGGATTCACGAGAGGTCGTTCCTTCCTGACAAACTTACTGACGTTCTTCAATAGAACATTTGAGGCAGTAGACAGTGATAAAGAATATGATATTGTTTATTTGGGTTTTAGTAAAGCATTCGATAGAGTACCTCACAAGAGACTCTTTTAAGAAAAGTGGCACCTCATGGTATAGGAGGTAAAGTTCTAGCATGGATAGAGGCATGGCTTACCAATAGAAAGCAGAGAGTTTCCATTAATGGGGTCAAAGCTGAATGGGGATTACTCACTAGTGGCATTCCACAAGGATCAGTTTTAGGCCCTCTCTTTTTCATAATTTACATTATGACCTTGATGAAGGGATTACGAGTGACATGAGTAAATTTGCTGATGATACAAAGATAGGCCGTATAATTCACTCTGAGGAGGATATCAATGAACTCCAGGACGATTTGGAAAATTAATGTCTTGGTCTGAAAAATGGCAGATGAAGTTCAATGTGGATAAGTGTAAGGTACTAGTCCTTGGTAATGAAAATAACCCTCGAAGCTATAATCTAGGTGAAGTAGAGCTTGATCATACAGAATGTGAAAAAGACTTAGGAGTCATGGTAAGCGGAAACCTAAAGCCAAGACAGCAGTGCCTAAGTGTGCGCAACAAAGCCAACAGATTACTTGGATTTATCTCAAGAAGTATAAGTAACAGAAGCTCAAAAGTTATTTTACAGCTCTATACATCACTAGTGAGGCCTCATTTAGATTATGCTGCTCAGTTTTGGTCCCCTTACTACAGGATGGACATAGACTCATTGGAGAACATACAGAGAAGAATGACTAAAATTATTTAATGTATAAGGAATCTCCCTTATGAAGATAGATTTAAAGCTTTAAATCTCCACTCTCTGGAGAGACGTAGAATGAGAGGAGATATTATTGAATTGTATAAGTGGATGACGGGCATAAACAAAGGAGATATTAATAAAGTACTGAGGGCGTCGAACCAGGTAAGAACCAGAAATAATGGATTTAAGTTGGATAAAGTAGGTAGTAGGCTGATAGACAGCAATCACCCTGGGAGGTACTACCGTTCTGCCAGATGACTGTGAAACAGAAACCTGTAACTGTTTTACATGATGGTAGGTTTACTGGTGTCTCTTTTCTGTCTCATAAACATGCTGGATAACAGGTATATCTTGCTACTTCTACTTACACTTAGGTCACAATACACGGGCAACCATATGCATATATATATATATATATATATATATATATATATATATATATATATATATATATATATATATATATATGCAAAACAACCACTCTGAAAAAATAGAGAAATTCCAAGCGCTTTCGTGACTACTCACATTATCAAGGAACTATAGTTCCTTGATAATGTGAGTAGTCACGAAAGCGCTTGGAATTTCTCTATTTTTTCAGAGTGGTTGTTTTGCATATTCTGAAATCACCTGTTTACTGTGATCTTATTGCATATATATATATATATATATATATATATATATATATATATATATATATATATACACACACACACACATCTAGGGTTTTTCTTCTTTTCTTAATAGCTCTTGTTCTTGTTTTTTTTGTCTATTGTCCATGGGGAAATGGAAAAGAATATTTCCTCCGTAAGCCATGCGTGTCGTATGAGGCGACTAAAATGCCGGGAGCAATGGGCTAGTAACCCTGTAGACATTTACTAAAAAAGAGAAGAAGAAAAACTTTATAAAACTGGGATGCTTGAATGTGCGTGGATGTAGTGCGGATGACAAGAAACAGATGATTGCTGATATTATGAATGAAAAGAAGTTGGAGGTCCTGGCCCTAAGCGAAACAAAGCTGAAGGGGGTAGGGGAGTTTCGGTGGGGGTAAATAAATGGGATTAAATCTGGAGTATCTGAGAGAATTAGAGCTAAGGAAGGGGCAGCAATAATGTTGAAGGACCAGTTATGGAAGGAGAAGAGGGAATATAAATGTGTAAATTCAAGGATTATGTGGATTAAAATAAGGGTCGGATGTGAAAAGTGGATCATAATAAGCGTGTATGCACCTGGAGAAGAGAGAGAGAGATTTTGGGAGATATTAAGTGAATGTATAGGAACCTTTGAACCAAGTGAGAGAGTAATTGTGGTAGGGGACCTGAATGCTAAAGCAGGAGAAACATTTAGAGTGGGTGTGGTAAGTGTGGGGTGCCAGGTGTAAATAATGGGAGCCCTTTGATTGAACTTTGTATAGAAAGGGGTTTAGTTATAAGTAATATGTATTTTAAGAAAAAGAGGATAAATAAGTATACAATATATGATGTAGAGCGTAATGACAGTTTGTTGGACTATGTATTGGTACATAAAAGACTGTTGAGTAGACTTCAGGATGTATATGTTTATGGAGGGGCCACAAATATATCAGATCACTTTCTAGTTGCAGCTACATTGAGAGTAAAAAGTAGAGGGGATACAAGGAAAATAGAAGCAGCAAGTAAGAGAGAGGTGAAGGTGTATAAACTAAAAGAGGAGGCAGTTAGGGTAAGATATAAACAACTATTGGAGGATAGATGGGCTAGTGAGAGCATAGGCAATGGGGAGGAAGTTGTATGGGGTAGGTTTAAGAATGCAGTGTTAGAGTGTGCAGCAGAAGTTTGTGGTTACAGGAAAGTGGGTGCGGGAGGGAAGAAGAGAAATTGGTGGAATGATGATGTAAAGAGAGTAGTAAGGGAGAAAAATTTAGCATATGACAGGTTTTTACAAAGTAGAAGTGATACAAGGAGAGAAGAGTATATGGAGAGAAAGAGAGATGTTAAGAGATTGGTGAAGCAATGTAACAAGAGAGCAAATGAGAGAATGGGTGAGATGTTATCAACAAATATTGTTAAAAATAAGAAAAAGTTTTGGAGCGAGATTAATAAATTGAGAAAGCCTAGAGAACAAATGGATTTGACAGTTAAAAATAGGAGAGGAGAGTTATGTCGTTCCTGGGCAGTTAAACTTGTTTAGTGCTGCAACATCCTGGCTATTTGCATAAAACTTCTCAATAGATGATCTCTGTTAGATATCCATGGTTCAATTCTTCGTTTGTATCCTAGACTCTTTAAATAGTGCAACATGTAATTACAGTCCATTCAGTGCTAGCTTACTTATATGAGTACATTTACTGTAGTTTTAAGATCTCGTTCATGTTGTTCTGCGCAGTCGTATCCGTTCTCCAGTGGCTTACGTAGGGAAATAATTCCTGACTATCTAATTGTTTCAGAGTAGTTACAGCAGAAAGTATGTAGTCCAGTATGGTAAATGAGAATTGTGAAATCAGTGTTGGTTCATTATTGAGTGTAATTATTCCCTGGAATTGTTCATGTCTCTTACATAGTCCTTTGTTTTGTTATTAATTATAGATGTTAAAGACAAGGAGACAGTTGTGAACCCTGGACAAGAGTCAAAAGTGGATGGGTTTTCTTATGGGCAGCAACGCCTCAAACCATAGACTTCTGATCATTGTCATACAGATCGGATCTTGGGTTACACGCAAAGAACATCTCCTGGTGGCCTGGTGGTTAACGCTCTCGCTTCACACGGTGAGGGCCTGGGTTCGATTCCCAGCCAGAGTAGAAACATTGGACGTGTTTCTTTCAACCTGTTGTCTATGTTCCCCATCAGTAAAATGGGTACCTGGGTGTTAGTCGACTGGTGTGGGTCGCATCCTGGGACACTGACCTAAGGAGGCCTGGTCACAGACCGGGCCGCGGGGGCGTTGACCCCCGGAACTCTCTCCAGGTATCTCCAGGTAAACCCGCTTTTGTCCTTGTACAAAAACATTCCATATTGAACATAAGTCATCTCCTGGATTGACACAACAGCCGCAGCAGCACTGCTGCTGGATGGAGTTCTGGAACACTGTGGCAAGAAGAATACTGCTTTTTTTCACATGGACGGATATTCGGTAATATGGGAATCATCACTAATTTTCATGTTATAACATGAGACAGGAGCATGACGGCTACTGACAGTCGATCTGAGGACAGGAGGGAGGGAGAGAGAGAGAGAGAGAGAGAGAGAGAGAGAGAGAGAGAGAGAAAGAGAGAGAGAGGGAGAGAGAGAGAGAGAGAGAGAGGGAGAGGGAGAGGGAGGGGAGGGAGAGAGAGAGTGAGACAGAGAGAGAGAGACAGAGAGAGACAGAGAGAGACAGAGAGAGAGAGAGACAGAGAGAGAGAGAGAGAGAGAGAGAGAGACAGAGACAGAGAGAGAGAGACAGAGAGAGACAGAGAGAGACAGAGAGAGAGAGAGAGAGAGAGAGAGAGAGAGAGAGAGAGAGAGAGAGAGAGAGGGAGAGAGAGAGACAGAGACAGAGAGAGAGAGAGACAGAGAGAGACAGAGAGAGACAGAGAGAGAGAGAGAGAGAGAGAGAGAGAGAGAGAGAGAGAGAGGGAGAGGGAGACTTTCATAAAAATATTACATATAATCTTTATTGCTATCGCGCTATTTTTATTAACGTGGAATGTTTGTATCTTCTTCATTTATTTCAGAAGTCTTCTTTTTTCCCCCTCCTCCTCCATCTCCTCCTCCTCCTCCTATATCTAATTTATTTTCTCCTCTTTCTTTACCTCCTCCATCTGTTCCTCCAACTCGTCTACCATCACCTTCGTCTTCTCCATTTCCTCCTTCGTATCTTCTTCCTTTTCCTCCTCCTTCATCTCCTCTATCTCTTCGTATTCCTCCTAGTTTACCTCCTCCTCCAGTACCTCCTCTTCCTCCTCATTTTTCTCCTCCATCTCTTAAACCTCAGTTATGCATTATCCTCATTTACCCAACTTTCCATAGACAGCAAAATGTTTGGAGCCACACACTGGTGTGGCCGCACACAGGTGTGGCCGCATACTGGTGTGGACACACACTGGTGTGGACACACACTGGTGTGGCCGCACACAGGTGTGGACACACACTGGTGTGGACACACACTGGTGTGGCCGCACACAGGTGTGGCCGCACACTGGTTGTGGACACACACTGGTGTGGACACACACTGGTGTGGCCGCACACTGGTGTGGCCGCACACTGGTGTGGACACACACTGGTGTGGACACACACTGGTGTGGACACACACTGGTGTGGCCGCACACAGGTGTGGACGCACACTGGTGTGGCCGCACACAGGTGTGGACACACACTGGTGTGGACACACACTGGTGTGGCCGCACACAGGTGTGGACACACACTGGTGTGGCCGCACACAGGTGTGGACACACACTGGTGTGGACACACTGGTGTGGCCGCACACAGGTGTGGACACACACTGGTGTGGACACACACTGGTGTGGCCGCGCACAGGTGTGGCCGCACACTGGTGTGGACACACACTGGTGTGGACACACACTGGTGTGGCCGCACACAGGTGTGGCCGCACACTGGTGTGGACACACACTGGTGTGGACACACACTGGTGTGGCCGCACACAGGTGTGGACACACACTGGTGTGGACACACGCTGGTGTGGACACACACTGGTGTGGCCGCACACAGGTGTGGCCGCACACTGGTGTGGCCACACACTGGTGTGGACACACACTGGTGTGGACACACACTGGTGTGGCCGCACACTGGTGTGGCCGCACACTGGTGTGGCCACACACTGGTGTGGCCACACACTGGTGTGGACACACACTGGTGTGGCCGCACACAGGTGTGGCCGCACACTGGTGTGGCCACACACTGGTGTGGCCACACACTGGTGTGGCCACACACTGGTGTGGACACACACTGGTGTGGACACACACTGGTGTGGACACACACTGGTGTGGACACACACAGGTGTGGCCGCACACTGGTGTGGCCACACACAGGTGTGGCCGCACACTGGTGTGGCCACACACTGGTGTGGACACACACAGGTGTGGCCGCACACTGGTGTGGCCACACACTGGTGTGGCCGCACACAGGTGTGGACACACACTGGTGTGGACACACACTGGTGTGGCCGCACACAGGTGTGGCCGCACACAGGTGTGGCCACACACTGGTGTGGCCGCACACAGGTGTGGACACACACTGGTGTGGACACACACTGGTGTGGACACACACTGGTGTGGACGCACACTGGTGTGGCTGCACACTGGTGTGGACGCACACTGGTGTGGACGCACACTGGTGTGGACGCACACTGGTGTGGCTGCACACTGGTGTGGACACACACTGGTGTGGACACACACTGGTGTGGACACACACTGGTGTGGACACACACTGGTGTGGACACACACTGGTGTGGACACACACTGGTGTGGACACACACTGGTGTGGCTGCACACTGGTGTGGACGCACACTGGTGTGGACACACACTGCTGTGGACGCACACTGGTGTGGACGCACACTGGTGTGGCCACACACTGGTGTGGACACACACTGGTGTGGCCACACACTGGTGTGGACACACACTGGTGTGGACACACACTGGTGTGGACACACACTGGTGTGGACACACACTGGTGTGGACACACACTGGTGTGGACACACACTGGTGTGGACACACACTGGTGTGGACGCACACTGGTGTGGACGCACACTGGTGTGGACACACACTGGTGTGGACACACACTGGTGTGGACACACACTGGTGTGGACACACACTGGTGTGGACACACACTGGTGTGGACGCACACTGGTGTGGACGCACACTGGTGTGGACGCACACTGGTGTGGACGCACACTGGTGTGGACGCACACTGGTGTGGACACACACTTTTGTGGACACACACTGGTGTGGACACACACTGGTGTGGACACACACTGGTGTGGACACACACTGGTGTGGACGCACACTGGTGTGGACGCACACACTGCTGTGGACACACACACTGCTGTGGACACACACACTGCTGTGGACACACACTGCTGTGGACACACACACTGCTGTGGACACACACACTGCTGTGGACACACACACTGCTGTGGACACACACACTGCTGTGGACACACACACTGCTGTGGACACACACACTGCTGTGGACACACACACTGCTGTGGACACACACACTGCTGTGGACACACACACTGCTGTGGACACACACACTGCTGTGGACACACACACTGCTGTGGACACACACACTGCTGTGGACACACACACTGCTGTGGACACACACACTGCTGTGGACACACACACTGCTGTGGACACACACACTGCTGTAGACACACACACTGCTGTGGACACACACACAGCTGTGGACACACACACTGCTGTGGACACACACACTGCTGTGGACACACACACTGCTGTGGATACACACACTGCTGTGGACACACACTAGTGTGGACACTGGTGTGGACACTGGTGTGGACACACACACTGCTGTGGACACACACACTGGTGTGGACACACACTGGTGTGGACACTGGTGTGGACACTGGTGTGGACACTGGTGTGGACACACACTGGGAGGTGACAGGACGTCCCTGATAAAAGTATGGAAGTCTTCTCCGGCCTGACTAAGATATATTTCGTGACTCCTGCATAAAAATAGTGTGAATGGAGTATATATTTTTATTTGCTTTTGATATCTACAGTGTGTTGTTAAATGTGGTATTGTAAGAATATGAGTATACCTGGAGTTTACCTGGTGAGGGATTCGGGGGTCAACGCCCCTTCAGCCCGGTCTGCGACCAGGCCTCATAGTGGATCACGGCCTGGTCAACCAGGCTGTTGCTGTTGGCCGCACTCAACCCGACATACGAACCACAGCCCACTTCGTCAGGGACTGACTTCAGGTACCTGTCCAGTGAATTCTTGAAGACAGTCAGTGGTCTATTGGTAATCCCCCTTATGTATGCTGAGAGGCAGTTCAGCAGTCTTGGGCCCCTCACACTTATTATGTTGTCTCTTATCGTGCTAGTGGCGCCCCTACTTTTCATTGACTCCTCTGCCGAGTCTTTTGTTTTCATAGGCAATGATTTTCATGTACAAGTTTAGTACTAATCTCTCTAGGATTTTCCAAGTGTATATAATCATGTATCTCTCCCGCCTGCTGTCTAGGGAGTACAGGTTGAGAAACTTGAAGCGTTCCCAGCAATTAAGGTGCTTTATCGCAGTTGTGTGTGCCGTGAAGGTTCTCTGTACATTTTCTAGGTCAGCAATGTCACCTGCCTTGAAAGGTGCTATTAGTGTGCAGCAATATTTCAGCCTAGATAGAACAAGCGACCTGAAGAGTGTCATCATGGGCTTGGCATCACTAGTTTTGAAGGTTCTCATTATCCATCCTGTCATTTTTCTCGTAGATGTGATTGATACAATGTTATGGTCTTCGAAGGTGACATCCTCTGACATAATCACTCCCAGGTCTTTTACATTAGGTTTTCTCGTTCTATTGTGTGGTTGGAATTTGTTTTATACTCCAATATAGTTTCAATATCCTCACGTTTTCCATATAGGATTAATTGAAATTTCTCATCATTGAAATTCACATTGTTTTCTGCGGCCAATTTAAAGATTTGGTTGATGTCCGCCTGGAGTCTTGCGGTGTCTTCAATGGATGACACTGTTATGCAAATTCGGGTGCCATCTGCAAAGGGAGACACGGTGCTGTGGCTTACATCCCTTTGTTGGAACTGAGGGTAAGGAACAGGATGGGAGCGAGTACTGTGCCTTGTGGAACAAAGCTATTCACTGTAGTCGCCTCAGACTTTACTCTGTTGACTACTACTCTTTGTGTTCTATTTGTTAGGAAATTATAGATCCATCTACCTACTTTTCCAGTTATTCCTTTATCACGCATTTTGTGCGTTATTACACCATGGTCACATTTATCAAAGGCTTTTGCAAAGTCTGTGTATACATTTGCATTTTGTCTTCTAGAGCATCCAGGACCTTGTCATAATGGTCCGGTAGTTGGGACAGGAGCGACCTACTCTAAACCCATGTTGCCCTGGGTTGCTTAACTAATGAGTTTCTAGATGTGTGGCGATCTTGCCTCTTAAAACCATTTCAAAGATTTTTATGATATAGGATGTTAGCGCTATCGGTCTCTAGTTCTTTGTTATTGCTTTACTGTCTCTTTTGTGAAGTGGGACTATGTCTGTTGATTTTATTAGCTGTGGGACGACACCTGTGTCCATGTTCCTCTCCATAGGATGCTAAAAGCACATGATAAGGGCTTCTTGCAGTTATTGATGAATACGGAGTTCCATGAGTCTGGGCCTGGGGCAGAATGCATAAGCATGTCATTTATCGCCTTTTCGAAGTCTTTGGAGTCAGGATAATATCAGATAGGTTTGAGTCTATCTAATTCTGTGCCCCTCTCTTAAAAATTCATTTAGGTCTTTGACTCTCAGTCCGGTTAGCGGCTCGGTAAAAACCGGGTCATACTGGGACCTGAATAGCTCACTCATTTCCTTGCTGTCATCTGTGAAGGACTCACCTCGTCTAAGTAGGGGCCCAGTACTGGATGTTGTTCTCGACTTTGATTTGGAATAAGAAAATAAATATTTTTGGTTTCTTTCAATTTCATTTATGGCTTTTAGTTCTTCCCACATTTCTAGAATCCTGTAAGATTCCTTTAGCTTTAGTTCGATGTTTGCAATTTCTCAGACGAGTGACTCACTACGTATTACAGATATATTGGCCTCTTTTAGCCGCTCTGTTATTCTGTGCCTTCGCCTGTGTGCACATGTTAATACAAACTATATCATTGTCTTTCGTGAACTGCAGAGTGACAAGCAATAAGGACAAGCAGTGTGGCAAGACTGAGAAGCATAAACACTGGTAATGAAGTGAAAGGTAAAACAGATGAAATTATTTGTTTACTTTAGAAAGGTTTTAATAATTTCGTCTATTTTTATTTTGACATGTGTAGTTTGGTATATAAAAGACGTAGATATTTATATATCCTGAAAAACGCATTTTTTTTAGCAGTTAATGACTCGCCAATAGAAAAAAATTCACAAAAAAATACTTAACTACGTAGTTCTAGACAAGAAAAGTCTCTGCCCTTTCTATTTGACTGTGAGTGGTCTTACAAATAAAGTGAATTAAAACTTCCTCTTCATTGAACAGGAGAGAATATTACAATTTATATTAATACATTTCTCAGCAGGAAAGAGGATAAATAATAGATACATAAATAAACACGGATTACATAGGACTCCAAATAGTGAACCAGCGCCTCAGTTAACACGGTTCGTTGGGAAAATACGGGAGACTTTTTCTATTGCGAGATTTGACAACATTCCCGCCTTCCTAAAGGCAAAAAATACCTGCTCTAGTTATGATGATTGATACTTATTGACCAATACCTAATTTCCATGATGTGAATTAAAATCCGGTGGAGGTGATTTCCGTTGACATGACTTGCCTCATCTGGTGGTACAGGAATATTTGTATATATTTCCAGAAACGCTTTAAAGAAGACCATCTGCCTGAAGCAACTGATATGTCACAGAGAAGACTGGCCACGGGCGTCTTGTGGTATGATAATACCATAAACTGGGCCAGAATATAAACTATTTAATGAAGTTTTTTTAATAATCTCGGAATTAGTCTTAATATAAATCAAATTTATGCTTTTTCAAAATCGAAAACCAGATTTTTTTTCCGATTCGACGCTTTCCCAGAAAATTATTCAATGGTACGTTGGACAGCAACAGATTTCTCTCTCCACACACATCACTTGAGAAAAAAATAAAAAAAAATCAGTTGCGTGCAGTGAGAGCCGATTTCAACAGATTTACCGCAGCAGACAGACACTCATTGCAATCGGGAAGAAAGGACTATAACAATGTCAGAATATATGTTAGAGGAACATTACTGGTCGGAGTATATAAATTACCTTCTTTCAAGTAACTTATGCCAAATTCTGCCTAAAACATTTAATTACAAAATAATTCCTTTCTTACAGATACACACACACAGGCGGGGCCAGGAGCTATGAATCGACCCTTGCAACCACAATTATGTAATTACACACACACGCGCGCGTGCACACACACACACACACACACACACACACACACACACACACACACACTGCGGGGAATAGACAAGGTGGACAGAGATAGGATGTTCCAGAGAGGGGACACAGGGACAAGGGGTCACAACTGGAAGCTGAAGACTCAGACGAGTCACAGGGACGTTAGGAAGTATTTCTTCAGTCATGGAGTTGTCAGGAAGTGGAATAGCCTAGCAAGTGAAGTAGTGGAGGCAGGAACCATACATAGTTTTAAGAAGAGGTATGATACAGCTCAGGAAGCAGAGAGAGGACCTAGTAGCGATCAGTGAAGAGGCGGGGCCAGGAGCTGAGTATCGACCCCTGCAACCACAATTAGGTGAGTACACACACACACACACATACACACGCACGCGCACACACACACACACACACACACACACACACACACACACACACACACAGTAGTCAGTAAGTGGAATAGTTTGGGAAGCGATGTAGTGGAGGCAGGATCCATACATAGCTTTAAGCAGAGGAATGATAAAGCTCACGGCTCAGGGAGAGTGACCTAGTAGCGATCAGTGAAGAGGCGGGGCCAGGAGCTCGGACTCGACCCCCGCAACCTCAACTAGGTGAGTACAACTAGGTGAGTACACGGAGAGGAATAAAGAATTTTGTCCTTCACTAAGCCTTACAATATAAATATAATTACGGCTTGTGTTATGGAGTGTAAGTTTTGTGAAGGTAGTTTTATGAAGAAACGTGGAACAGTTATGGGAAATTCCATCTTCTATACAATTTTTACATGGAACTGACTCACGAAATCGTAATGACACTATTACTAACAAACCATACCACAGGTGGGGATAGAACCCGCGGTCAGAGAGTCATAAAACTCCAGACCGACGCGTTGGCCACTAGGTCAGCTGGCTACAATAAGATTCATCCAACTAGGAACTGTATGAGACTAGACAGACTCCTTCAAGTTACTGTCCTAAACAAATCTAAATGGTTGGTATATGTAGACGATGTATTGTGTTTGTGGCCATGAGATTAAAATAGTTTATCAAGACTCAAAGGTTTTATAAACTCTGAGTTAAATTCATGAAATGGGTAATAAACCACGATTCTTGGATGTTCTAATCCATCCTGGTGACAGATTTAAATTTACAGTGTACAGCAAGTCAACTAATATGTCGTGATGCATTCACTGTCATTCACTATCATTCACTATCATTCTCTATCATTCACTTTCACTATCATTCACTATCATTCACTATCATTCTCTATCATTCAGTATCATTCAGTATCATTCAGTATCATTCTCTATCATTCACTATCATTCACTATCATTCACTATCATTCAATATCATTCATTATCATTCACTATCATTCACTATCATTCACTTCATTATCATTCACTATCATTCACTATCATTCACTATCATATATTATCATTCACTATCATTCATTATCATTCACTATCATTCACTATCACTCATTATCATTCACTATCATTCACTATCATTCACTTTCACTATCATTCACTATCATTCATTATCATTCATTACCATTCACTATCATTCATTATCATTCATTATCATTCATTATCATTCACTATCATTCACTATCATTCACTATCATTCATTATCATTCACTATCATTCACTATCATTCATTATCATTCACTATCATTCATTATCATTCATTATCATTCCCTCTCATTCACTATCATTCACTATTATTCATTATCATTCATTATCATTCATTATCATTCAGTATCATTCACTATCATTCACTATCATTCAATATCATTCACTATCATTAACTATCATTATCATTCACTATCATTCACTATCATTCCAAAAACGAAACAAGAGTTAACATATGATAAATTAGTAAACGTTAATGTTTGCCAAGTGAACTTTCTGTCAGTCTGATCCAATGGAAGTTTTCCCCCAGGAAAAGTGTGTTAATTTTAACCCACAATGAAAATCTAACCAGCGTGGAGGGCTAAACCTGTAGGGATTATACAGAACCTGTGGGGAGGAGGGAGGATGTAAGGCGTTCAGGGTCAATTCAAGGAACTGAAGCACAGATCCAATTCCCTAGATCAAGAGCCCCTAACCAGCGTCAAGGAACCTTCTTTGAGGGGATGTCGGTCAAAAGGTAAATCGTGATGAATTAGATTAATCCAATTTCAGGAGTTAATTAAGACGGCACTGGAGTCGAATCAAATCGTTTACTATGTCATTTCTTGCAGTCACCTGACGATGTGTTGATTGCAACACGAAAGGCCTGGGAGTTTTCAAACATATTTTTATTTATACAGATTCATAGATATATATTTTTTTTTTCATTTACAATGATGTAAAGGAAATATTATTTGGTAAATTCTTTCAGCAACGAAATTGTGAGTTTATTCTTCACCGCCATTCACTGACTTGCACGATGTGCCGAGTCATTCCCTACGATCTGTTACATTACTATTCCTTTCTTACTTTCTCACTTTCTCACTTTCCCCCTTTCTCATTTTCTCACTTTCTCCCTTTCTCATTTTCTCACTTTCTCCCTTTCTCACTCTCTCCCTTTCTCATTTTCTCACTTTCTCCTTTTCTTATTTTCTCACTTTCTCCCTTTCTCATTTTCTCACTTTCTCCCTTTCTCACTTTCTCACTTTCTCACTTTCTCCCTTTCTCATTTTCTCACTTTCTCCCTTTCTCACTCTCTCCCTTTCTCATTTTCTCACTTTCTCCTTTTCTTATTTTCTCACTTTCTCGCTTTCTCATTTTCTCACTTTCTCCCTTTCTCACTCTCTCCCTTTCTCATTTTCTCACTTTCTCCTTTTCTTATTTTCTCACTTTCTCCCTTTCTCATTTTCTCACTTTCTCCCTTTCTCACTTTCTCATTTTCTCACTTTCTCACTTTCTCACTTTCTCACTTTCTCACTTTCTCCCTTTCTCACTTTCTCACTTTCTCACTTTCTCACTTTCTCACTTTCTCACTTTCTCATTTTCTCATTTTCTCATTTTCTCCCTTTCTCCCTTTCTCACTTTCTCACTTTCTCACTTTCTCACTTTCTCACTTTCTCATTTTCTCACTTTCTCACTTTCTCAATTTCTCCCTTTCACTTTCTCATTTTTCTTTCACTTTCTCCTTTTCTCTCACTTTCTCATTTTCTCATTTTCTCACTTTCTCACTTTCTCACTTTCTCACTTTCTCACTTTCTCACTTCTCTTATGTTTTAATTCACGAATTCAAAGTTTTTAAGTTACCTATTCAAAAGCTTCATTTTTTCTCTTAAATTTCTTGGGTTCCTCCAGCGATAATCCTGATAATCCTTCTTCGTGGAGACCCTGGCTGATAATTCTTCATGGAGACCCTGGCTGATAATTCTTCATGGAGACCCTGGCTGATAATTCTTCATGGAGACCCTGGCTGATAATTCTTCATGGAGACCCTGGCTGATAATTCTTCTTCATGGAGACCTTGGCTGATAATTCTTCTTCATGGAGACCCTGGCTGATAATTCTTCTTCATGTAGACCCTGGCTGATAATTCTTCTTCATGGAGACCCTGGCTGATAATTCTTCTTCATGTAGACCCTGGCTGATAATTCTTCTTCATGGAGACCCTGGCTGATAATTCTTCTTCATGTAGACCCTGGCTGATAATTCTTCTTCATGGAGACCCTGGCTGATAATTCTTCTTCATGGAGACCCTGGCTGATAATTCTTCTTCATGGAGACCCTGGCTGATAATTCTTCTTCATGGAGACCCTGGCTGATAATTCTTCTTCATGTAGACCCTGGCTGATAATTCTTCTTCATGTAGACCCTGGCTGATAATTCTTCTTCATGGAGACCCTGGCTGATAATTCTTCTTCATGTAGACCCTGGCTGATAATTCTTCTTCATGGAGACCCTGGCTGATAATTCTTCTTCATGGAGACCCTGGCTGATAATTCTTCTTCATGTAGACCCTGGCTGATAATTCTTCTTCATGTAGACCCTGGCTGATAATTCTTCTTCATGGAGACCCTGGCTGATAATTCTTCTTCATGGAGACCCTGGCTGATAATTCTTCTTCATGGAGACCCTGGCTGATAATTCTTCATGGAGACCCTGGCTGATAATTCATCATGGAGACCCTGGCTGATAATTCATCATGGAGACCCTTGCTGATAATTCATCATGGAGACCCTTGCTGATAATTCTTCATGGAGACCCTTGCTGATAATTCATCATGGAGACCCTTGCTGATAATTCATCATGGAGACCCTTGCTGATAATTCATCATGGAGACCCTTGCTGATAATTCTTCATGGAGACCCTTGCTGATAATTCATCATGGAGACCCTGGCTGATAATTCATCATGGAGACCCTGGCTGATAATTCATCATGGAGACCCTTGCTGATAATTCTTCATGGAGACCCTTGCTGATAATTCATCATGGAGACCCTTGCTGATAATTCTTCATGGAGACCCTTGCTGATAATTCATCATGGAGACCCTTGCTGATAATTCATCATGGAGACCCTGGCTGATAATTCGTCATGGAGACCCTGGCTGATAATTCGTCATGGAGACCCTGGCTGATATAGAACTGCTGGCCTTGTGAAGTACACTGCCTCTCCTGTGTTTGACGGACTCTTTGGGATGCGTGATGGACTCTTTCACAGGTTTCCTTGTTTGTGTGTCCGTCTCTCTCCGTCTCTCTCTCTCTCTCTCTCTCTCTCTCTCTCTCTCTCTCTCTCTCTCTCTCTCTCTCTCTCTCTCTCTCTCTCTCTCTGCTCATGTGACTGAAAGGAGACTTGCCGCCCACGATGGGTTTATCAGATGAATACTAAAGCTTGAAGTTGCCTGAGAATATATATTGGGTTGTAGGTCATGTGATGCATGTTGCAGTGGAGGCGGTGTGATAGCTTTGTCCGGGTTGGGCAGCGCCAGTCATGCGTTATTTGATTATAGTCATGGGGAGCGCTAAACCCGTAAGATTATACAGCGCCTGTGGGGGGGGGTTATGGAAGGTATTCAGGCTTGATCAATTCAGGGAACCGGAGCGCAAATTCAATTCCCTAGTTCAAGAGCCCCTCACCAGTGTCAAGGAACGTCCTTTGAGGGGCATTAACATTTGAAATAAATCTGCCAGAATTTTGTGTAATTGTGTTGGAATTTGCAATAATATCCCTTTTTGCCTGATATTTATAATGAGCAGCGAATTCCTTCAACAATGCCCAGTGTTTAACACTGTCAACAAACTTACTGGCATCCAAATAAACCAATTCACAAGTTCGCAGTCTTTTTCTTAGTCTTCCGCCTGAATGCTTTACAAAAGACAGATTAAAGCTTCCTCAAATGACCTAATCTTGAGAATACCTGTGATTTGATCTGATTTTTACCTTTTCTTCTCAGTTCCTCTTTCCCGTTTTATCTTTCCTTGCCTTTCCTCTCTTATAACTCTTATTTTTTCTTATGTTGCTTTCTTTGCTTCTTCCAGTCGGCCTGGTACTGCTCTTCTGTACCTCTCGTTAATAAGTATTAAAGTGCTGGAAAACTTTAACCTCCTGGAAAAACTGGAAAGTACATCCTGAACAAGAGAGTTTCAATGAATGTTGCATATCCCAGAGTTTTTCCATAAACTAGGCTGGATATGAAAGGCAGTTTTTTGTAATGCTGTGAGATTTGTTCTGTTTCTTACAAAAGACAATGTTTTTTATTGAAACGTCATAGAGATGAAGTTCTTAAGCGGGATATACTGTATGTGAATTGGGGACATAATTATAAAACATGAAATATCTTTCTCAGTTACTGAAAAAAATTGTGATATCAATGAAATTTTAGCTTTCGAAGACTTTAAACAACTGAAACGTGTGAGTGAAATCTTTGAAGATGGTAATTTTGAGATTTTAAAGAAATTAGACAGCAGTTTGTCGACCTGAAAAATGCTTCCAGAAGTTTAAGAAAAATGAAGACCTGAAACTATTTTTGTAGTGAAATATGTGACACAGAAGCAGGAAAAAAAAAACCTTGGATAAACGAGAAATTATTTGGGAAGTTCGTACCCTGGGCATACTTGACCAAATATTGGAGAATGTTAAACAAGGAAACAAACACTGTGTGTGTTTTTGGAGTTAAACTTATTAATAGTTAATACATAGACCGAGGAAAAAATGAGAAATGTGAAGAATTAAGAACAGTTGAAGCTGCAGCATCAGTAGGTTACCCGTATATTATAGACTTTATAAAAGACGTTAAGGAGGTGGGTAAGATATTGCATTGTTTTCTGGGTAAAATTATTCTAAAAAAAAAACTAAAGTCCGAAAAAGTTAAAGTGTTCAACAATAACAGAATCCATAACTGCTGCAACAAGAACACGATCGTGTTAAACCTCCGTATTGCTTGGTATCTGTGAAATTATTTCGTAAAGTTCACTGTTAACACGTTAGTACAGTGTCGGCTTCGAGATTCTGTTCAAAATCGTGAAATCCAGATTTGGACAAAGATTCTTTCAATTCGTTTTCCACAATTCAGATTTAAATACAATTATCCTAAATGGATAAGAAAAATTCCAGTCAGTGGGTGGAATAAACTGCATAAGGCAAACAAGTTCTCTGATAAAACAAGAATGATCTAATTTGCACACAATGCCATCTTCACACGGTAGTTTTTCCAGTAAAGCGACAATATGGTTTAAATTCTCTAAAACAGTATACTATGTTTACAAATAAAACTTGTGGATTTGTGGAAAGACTATGTCAGCCCGATCTTTTCTATTGTGGCATAGTTTCAGGGAAGCCATAACAATTCTACCGTATAACCAAACAAAAATTTTTGCATTAATTTTCATTAATCTGTCATCAACAACAGTATTAACTGTATTTAAATTTTGTTACTTTAATAACCTACGAAAATCTAACCAAATAACGTGTTTAGGTATATCTGACCAACCACTGTATATGAAAACAATGGTTATACCCTCTTCAAAGTGAATTTCAGGAGGTCGGGAGGATACCATCATTTAATGAAATATATCGGATCAGTTGGTTGTATCATGGGAGACAGTGAAATTTCAGAACTATCGACATTGGTATTTGCTTCATCTGAACCTCTCATGCTTTCAGGGTAAATCTGTTAACGAGGAATCCGTGCACGGATTAATATACCGTGCTCTCGTAAAATTACTCTTTCGTGACTTTCAACATTCATCTCAGTGGGAAACAATGATGTTATTTAGCTACAAAAGAAATTCACAAATCACATATCTTAAAAGGGAAAATGGAAATACAGTTCGTTGATCGTTGCAGTAAATTGATTTTGCGACTGTAGTTTCTGCATCAGAAATTGGATTATTATAATCAAAAAGAAGCGCTAAACCACAAGGGCTATCAGAAATTGGAGTCTTCATCTAGATAATATGAAAGCAATATTGCCTATTTTTAATACAAATAGACACGTTT
Source organism: Cherax quadricarinatus (assembly GCF_038502225.1). Classification (NCBI taxonomy): domain Eukaryota; kingdom Metazoa; phylum Arthropoda; class Malacostraca; order Decapoda; family Parastacidae; genus Cherax; species Cherax quadricarinatus. The sequence goes on from NC_091301.1 coordinate 52,383,222, forward strand.
TGAAAGACAAATCTGCTAACTTTTCCTCCACAATATTGATTCTCTTCATCTAAGAATAACAGAGTATAAATGTCACAGGTTTACACCAGAAGGATGCTTACCAGATCTACTTTCATATATCTACAGGTATGATGTTGGTCTGATAACCAAATCGAACAGAGATGTCCTAAATAAATGGGTCTTAGTTTACCAGTAGCTCACAACATGAGCGAGAATGTAGACAAGGAGCGCGAGCTTGGATTAATCTCACGTATTGAGCTGAAACAATCGAGGGTATTAACTCACAACATGAGCGAGAATGTAGACAAGGAGCGCGAGCTTGGATTAATCTCACGTATTGAGCTGAAACAATCGAGGGTATTAACTCACAACATGAGCGAGAATGTAGACAAGGAGCGCGAGCTTGGATTAATCTCACGTATTGAGCTGAAACAATCGAGGGTATTAACTCACAACATGAGCGAGAATGTGGACAAGGAGCGCGAGCTTGGATTAATCTCACGTATTGAGCTGAAACAATCGAGGGTATTAATTGTTGAAAAAGATACCTTTAAATTTGTTGTGTGGTTTCAAAAACACTGTCCATATATATTTTTTTACAATGCTACAGCTATAATGTTAAAATAGTGTTAAAATTGCAGTTAACATCGTACTGGTTGATGTCACTGATTTCTGCAAATAATTTGTCCAGTAAGGTTACTGAAGACATGTTTCAGTCGTGAGTTGGCTTCTGTTGCACTCTTCATAAGATATGAGAAAGACAAAGAAGTCATTTCTAGTGATAGGTCGAAACCAGAATTTTTATCGAAACCGATTCCGATAGCAATACCATCAATATTAGCTGACACCGATACTTTGGCACACCCCAGGTGAAATCTGTATTAGGTGTTCAACACTATTAAGCATTAATTGATCTATCAGGAGCTAATTATCACTGATGGAAGTTACTAGACGACTCGAGCAGCTTGGCTGCTCGAGTCGTCTAGTACATACATCCAGTTATTTAAAAAATATTATGGTATAGATATAACAATCATTTTTGATGTGGTCATACTTTTAACTATGCCTCAAGAAAAGTTTCCTTGTAATGTAATAAGGAGCGTCAAATGATGCAAATAAGACAAAAGTTTCTGAACGAAGGTATAAAGACACGAGTTGTCACGGATGATGTACCAATTTTTCAGAGTTATACCAATAAACCCTACCACGGGTGGGGTTTGAACCCGCGATCAGAGTCTCAAAACTCCAGACCGTTGCGTTAGCCACTGGGCCAGCTAGCTTCAATAAGATTCATCCTAAGTATATTTCTACACCATATGAAGGTTAGCATAGGCACCACTGTGACCACAAATGCAAGTTTTTACAGACGAATCTCCCGCTAGCATGGCCGTTACGAACTCTAGCTCAAGTCCCCTCAAAGCCGTCAAGGGACTCTCTGATCGTGGGTTCAAACCCCACCTGTGGTAAGGTTTGTTTGCAATCGTGTCATTACAATTTCGTGAGTTACACAAATAAATGTAATGAAAACGAGTCAGTTGTCATAATTGGAAAGAATGTACCATGTTATTCTTGTTTCACCTTCTGAAGGCGAACGAGTGTGTCGTTTTTGAGAGCTACGTTGCTCCACCATTTTAAATAACATCAAGCAATCAATAAGAATATCCTAGTACATTCAGTGACTACGATACCACATCCTCGTTTTACGGATCGGGAAAGTGAAAGCGGTCAGTATTCTCAACACTGATAATCTATTGCAACTTCATTAGGAGTTGACTGAGGATTGTTGAATATCAACAGTCCTCAATCAGCTCCTGATTAAGCTGCAGCGGCTGGAGAACGGTTCATCCCCGCTCTATGCAAAGAAAACCATGTAACAAATTTCAGTCATGAAATATTTGTATCTTTTAACAGATAAATCTGCCTCTGAAACCATCTCTTCAGTAGCTCAACATTACTGTCGTGTTTATCAAGAGGTCCAGACAGGGTGAGGAAAAACCTGAGTTGTGGTGCTGGAAAACTCACCCAAGTTCTGTTTCATCTGTCTATACAACGGAGACACCAGCTCCACTAATAACTTTAAAGTAATCTTATGTTGTTATAAATTAGACTATGGTAAGTGGTATGATTGTGTAACAAATGGCTGGAATTGTTTGATGCCTTAATTCTGAATTTCAAGTGTATCTCACATTATTATAATCAAAGGTAAGCGCTAAGCCACCAGAATCACACAGCACTGTAGGGTAGTGGTTGTACGTTCGGTGAAGAGTGCTAAAGGAAGTATAATCAAAGGTTGTACAACAAATCTGTTGTTGTCAAAAAGTAAAGAAGGGTGACTATGACTGCCGTCAGCTAGGAGGAAAGATAAAGTAAGGGTGTTAGAGCGGTGACGACCTCGGAGGTATATTCTTCGTGCTCGCTGATAGCCTAGACACTCCATCAGAAGATGGCAAACTGAAACTGAACCCTGACAATTCGCACAGAGTGGAACTGGGAGCATCTCCATGAGATACCCATGAGTGAGACGCGCGTGCCTGATGTAAAGACCGGAAAGCGTACTCTACCAACTACGACGTCCATGATAAGACCATAAGAAGACCAGGATCCTAAACTCCTCTTAATAGAGTGTAATTTCTTATGAAACAATTCAGATCATCGTTGTTGTCAAAAATTGCGAAGGTGCATAGAGATTACAGTAAAATAAAACTGGAAGATCGTGTATTAGTGACCGTGCAGCAGAGTCTGCCTGCTCGTTACTCAGCAGAGTCTGCCTGCTCGTTCCTCAGCAGAGTCTGCCTGCTCGTTACTCAGCAGAGTCTGCCTGCTCGTTCCTCAGCAGAGTCTGCCTGCTCGTTACTCAGCAGAGTCTGCCTGCTCGTTACTCAGCAGAGTCTGCCTGCTCGTTACTCAGAAGAGTCTGCCTGCTCGTTACTCGGCAGAGTCTGCCTGCTCGTTACTCAGCAGAGTCTGCCTGCTCGTTACTCAGCAGAGTCTGCCTGCTCGTTACTCAGCAGAGTCTGCCTGCTCGTTACTCAGCAGAGTCTGCCTGCTCGTTACTCAGCAGAGTCTGCCTGCTCGTTACTCAGCAGAGTCTGGCTGCTCGTTACTCAGCAGAGTCTGGCTGCTCGTTACTCAGCAGAGTCTGCCTGCTCGTTACTCAGCAGAGTCTGGCTGCTCGTTACTCAGCAGAGTCTGGCTGCTCGTTACTCAGCAGAGTCTTCCTGCTCGTTACTCAGCAGAGTCTGCCTGCTCGTTACTCAGCAGAGTCTGGCTGCTCGTTACTCAGCAGAGTCTGGCTGCTCGTTACTCAGCAGAGTCTGGCTGCTCGTTACTCAGCAGAGTCTGCCTGCTCGTTACTCAGCAGAGTCTGCCTGCTCGTTACTCAGCAGAGTCTGGCTGCTCGTTACTCAGCAGAGTCTGGCTGCTCGTTACTCAGCAGAGTCTGCCTGCTCGTTACTCAGCAGAGTCTGCCTGCTCGTTACTCAGCAGAGTCTGCCTGCTCGTTACTCAGCAGAGTCTGCCTGCTCGTTACTCAGCAGAGTCTGTCTGCTCGTTACCCAGCAGAGTCTGCCTGCTCGTTACCCAGCAGAGTCTGCCTGCTCGTTACCCAGCAGAGTCTGCCTGCTCGTTACCCAGCAGAGTCTGCCTGCTCCTTATCCAGCAGAGTCTGCCTCCTCGTTACCCAGCAGAGTCTGCCTGCTCATTACCCAGCAGAGTCTGCCTGCTCATTACCCAGCAGAGTCTGCCTGCTCGTTACCCAGCAGAGTCTGCCTGCTCGTTACCCAGCAGAGTCTGCCTGCTCGTTACCCAGCAGAGTCTGCCTGCTAGTTACCCAGCAGAGTCCGCCTGATCGTTACCCAGCAGAGTCTGCCTGCTCGTTACCCAGCAGAGTCTGCCTGCTCGTTACCCAACAGAGTCTGCCTGCTCGTTACCCAGCAGAGTCTGCCTTCTCGTTACTCAGCAGAGTCTGCCTGCTCGTTACTCAGAAGAGTCTGCCTGCTGTTACTCAAAAGAGTCTCCCTGCTCGTTACTCAGCAGAGTCTGCCTGCTCGTTACCCAGCAGAGTCTGCCTGCTCTTTACCCAGCAGAGTCTGCCTGCTCGTTACCCAGCAGAGTCTGCCTGCTCGTTTCCCAGCAGAGTCTGTCTTCTCGTTACCCATCAGAGTCTGCCTGCTCGTTACCCAGCAGAGACTGCCTGCTAGTTACCCAGCAGAGTCTGCCTGCTAGTTACCCAGCAGAGTCTGCCTGCTAGTTACCCAGCAGGGTCTGCCTGCTAGTTACCCAGCAGAGTCTGCCTGCTAGTTACCCAGCAGAGTCTGCCTGCTAGTTACCCAGCAGAGTCTGCCTGCTAGTTACCCAGCAGAGTCTTCCTGCTATTTACCCAGCAGAGTCTGCCTGCTAGTTACCCAGCAGAGTCTGCCTGCTAGTCACCCAGCAGAGTCTGCCTGCTAGTTACCCAGCAGAGTCTGCCTGCTCGTCACCCAACAGAGTCTGCCTGCTCGTCATCCAGCAGAGTCTGCCTGCTAGTCACCCAGCAGAATTTTCCTGCTCGTCACCCAACAGAGTCTGCCTGCTAGTCACCCAGCAGAGTCTGCCTGCTAGTTACCCAGCAGAGTCTGCCTGCAAGTTACCCAGCAGAGTCTGCCTGCTAGTTACCCAGCAGAGTCTGCCTGCTAGTCACCCAGCAGAGTCTGCCTGCTAGTCACCCAGCAGAGTCTGCCTGCTAGTCACCCAGCAGAGTCTGCGTGCTAGTCACCCAGCAGAGTCTGCCTGCTAGTTACCCAGCAGAGTCTGCCTGCTAGTTACCCAGCAGAGTCTGCCTGCTAGTTACCCAGCAGAGTCTGCCTGCTTGTTACCCAGCAGAGTCTGCCTGCTAGTTACCCAGCAGGGTCTGCCTGCTAGTTACCCAGCAGAGTCTGCCTGCTAGTTACCCAGCAGAGTCTGCCTGCTAGTTACCCAGCAGAGTCTGCCTGCTAGTCACCCAGCAGAGTCTGCCTGCTAGTTACCCAGCAGAGTCTGCCTGCTCGTCACCCAGCAGAGTCTGCCTGCTCGTCATCCAGCAGAGTCTGCCTGCTAGTCACCCAGCAGAATCTTCCTGCTCGTCGCCCAACAGAGTCTGCCTGCTAGTCACCCAGCAGAGTCTGCCTGCTAGTCACCCAGCAGAGTCTGCCTGCTAGTTACCCAGCAGAGTCTGCCTGCTAGTACCCAGCAGAGTCTGCCTGCTAGTTACCCAGCAGAGTCTGCCAGCTAGTTACCCAGCAGAGTCTGCCAGCTAGTTACCCAGCAGAGTCTACCAGCTAGTTACCCAGCAGAGTCTGCCTGCTAGTTACCCAGCAGAGTCTGCCTGCTCGTTACTCAGCAGAGTCTGCCTGCTCGTTACTCAGCAGAGTCTGCCTGCTCGTTACTCAGCAGAGTCTGCCTGCTCGTTACTCAGCAGAGTCTGCCTGCTCGTTACTCAGCAGAGTCTGCCTGCTAGTTACCCAGCAGAGTCTGCCTGCTAGTTACCCAGCAGAGTCTTCCTGCTATTTACCCAGCAGAGTCTGCCTGCTAGTTACCCAGCAGGGTCTGCCTGCTAGTTACCCAGCAGAGTCTGCCTGCTAGTTACCCAGCAGAGTCTTCCTGCTATTTACCCAGCAGAGTCTGCCTGCTAGTCACCCAGCAGAGTCTGCCTGCTAGTCACCCAGCAGAGTCTGCCTGCTAGTTACCCAGCAGAGTCTGCCTGCTCGTCACCCAACAGAGTCTGCCTGCTCGTCATCCAGCAGAGTCTGCCTGCTAGTCACCCAGCAGAATTTTCCTGCTCGTCACCCAACAGAGTCTGCCTGCTAGCCACCCAGCAGAGTCTGCCTGCTAGTTACCCAGCAGAGTCTGCCTGCTAGTTACCCAGCAGAGTCTGCCTGCTAGTTACCCAGCAGAGTCTGCCTGCTAGTTACCCAGCAGAGTCTGCCTGCTAGTCACCCAGCAGAGTCTGCCTGCTAGTCACCCAGCAGAGTCTGCCTGCTAGTCACCCAGCAGAGTCTGCGTGCTAGTCACCCAGCAGAGTCTGCCTGCTAGTTACCCAGCAGAGTCTGCCTGCTAGTTACCCAGCAGAGTCTTCCTGCTATTTACCCAGCAGAGTCTGCCTGGTAGTTACCCAGCAGAGTCTGCCTGCTAGTCACCCAGCAGAGTCTGCCTGCTAGTTACCCAGCAGAGTCTGCCTGCTCGTCACCCAGCAGAGTCTGCCTGCTCGTCATCCAGCAGAGTCTGCCTGCTAGTCACCCAGCAGAATCTTCCTGCTCGTCGCCCAACAGAGTCTGCCTGCTAGTCACCCAGCAGAGTCTGCCTGCTAGTCACCCAGCAGAGTCTGCCTGCTAGTTACCCAGCAGAGTCTGCCTGCTAGTACTCAGCAGAGTCTGCCTGCTCGTTACCCAGCAGAGTCTGCCTGCTCGTTACCCAGCAGAGTCTGCATGCTCGTTACCCAGCAGAGTCTGCCTGCTCCTTATCCAGCAGAGTCTGCCTCCTCGTTACCCAGCAGAGTCTGCCTGCTCATTACCCAGCAGAGTCTGCCTGCTCATTACCCAGCAGAGTCTGCCTGCTCGTTACCCAGCAGAGTCTGCCTGCTCGTTACCCAGCAGAGTCTGCCTGCTCGTTACCCAGCAGAGTCTGCCTGCTAGTTACCCAGCAGAGTCCGCCTGATCGTTACCCAGCAGAGTCTGCCTGCTCGTTACCCAGCAGAGTCTGCCTGCTCGTTACCCAACAGAGTCTGCCTGCTCGTTACCCAGCAGAGTCTGCCTTCTCGTTACTCAGCAGAGTCTGCCTGCTCGTTACTCAGAAGAGTCTGCCTGCTGTTACTCAAAAGAGTCTCCCTGCTCGTTACTCAGCAGAGTCTGCCTGCTCGTTACCCAGCAGAGTCTGCCTGCTCTTTACCCAGCAGAGTCTGCCTGCTCGTTACCCAGCAGAGTCTGCCTGCTCGTTTCCCAGCAGAGTCTGTCTTCTCGTTACCCATCAGAGTCTGCCTGCTCGTTACCCAGCAGAGACTGCCTGCTAGTTACCCAGCAGAGTCTGCCTGCTAGTTACCCAGCAGAGTCTGCCTGCTAGTTACCCAGCAGGGTCTGCCTGCTAGTTACCCAGCAGAGTCTGCCTGCTAGTTACCCAGCAGAGTCTGCCTGCTAGTTACCCAGCAGAGTCTGCCTGCTAGTTACCCAGCAGAGTCTTCCTGCTATTTACCCAGCAGAGTCTGCCTGCTAGTTACCCAGCAGAGTCTGCCTGCTAGTCACCCAGCAGAGTCTGCCTGCTAGTTACCCAGCAGAGTCTGCCTGCTCGTCACCCAACAGAGTCTGCCTGCTCGTCATCCAGCAGAGTCTGCCTGCTAGTCACCCAGCAGAATTTTCCTGCTCGTCACCCAACAGAGTCTGCCTGCTAGTCACCCAGCAGAGTCTGCCTGCTAGTTACCCAGCAGAGTCTGCCTGCAAGTTACCCAGCAGAGTCTGCCTGCTAGTTACCCAGCAGAGTCTGCCTGCTAGTCACCCAGCAGAGTCTGCCTGCTAGTCACCCAGCAGAGTCTGCCTGCTAGTCACCCAGCAGAGTCTGCGTGCTAGTCACCCAGCAGAGTCTGCCTGCTAGTTACCCAGCAGAGTCTGCCTGCTAGTTACCCAGCAGAGTCTGCCTGCTAGTTACCCAGCAGAGTCTGCCTGCTTGTTACCCAGCAGAGTCTGCCTGCTAGTTACCCAGCAGGGTCTGCCTGCTAGTTACCCAGCAGAGTCTGCCTGCTAGTTACCCAGCAGAGTCTGCCTGCTAGTTACCCAGCAGAGTCTGCCTGCTAGTCACCCAGCAGAGTCTGCCTGCTAGTTACCCAGCAGAGTCTGCCTGCTCGTCACCCAGCAGAGTCTGCCTGCTCGTCATCCAGCAGAGTCTGCCTGCTAGTCACCCAGCAGAATCTTCCTGCTCGTCGCCCAACAGAGTCTGCCTGCTAGTCACCCAGCAGAGTCTGCCTGCTAGTCACCCAGCAGAGTCTGCCTGCTAGTTACCCAGCAGAGTCTGCCTGCTAGTACCCAGCAGAGTCTGCCTGCTAGTTACCCAGCAGAGTCTGCCTGCTAGTACCCAGCAGAGTCTGCCTGCTAGTTACCCAGCAGAGTCTGCCAGCTAGTTACCCAGCAGAGTCTGCCAGCTAGTTACCCAGCAGAGTCTACCAGCTAGTTACCCAGCAGAGTCTGCCTGCTCGTTACTCAGCAGAGTCTGCCTGCTCGTTACTCAGCAGAGTCTGCCTGCTCGTTACTCAGCAGAGTCTGCCTGCTCGTTACTCAGCAGAGTCTGCCTGCTCGTTACTCAGCAGAGTCTGCCTGCTAGTTACCCAGCAGAGTCTGCCTGCTAGTTACCCAGCAGAGTCTTCCTGCTATTTACCCAGCAGAGTCTGCCTGCTAGTTACCCAGCAGGGTCTGCCTGCTAGTTACCCAGCAGAGTCTGCCTGCTAGTTACCCAGCAGAGTCTTCCTGCTATTTACCCAGCAGAGTCTGCCTGCTAGTTACCCAGCAGAGTCTGCCTGCTAGTCACCCAGCAGAGTCTGCCTGCTAGTTACCCAGCAGAGTCTGCCTGCTCGTCACCCAACAGAGTCTGCCTGCTCGTCATCCAGCAGAGTCTGCCTGCTAGTCACCCAGCAGAATTTTCCTGCTCGTCACCCAACAGAGTCTGCCTGCTAGCCACCCAGCAGAGTCTGCCTGCTAGTTACCCAGCAGAGTCTGCCTGCTAGTTACCCAGCAGAGTCTGCCTGCTAGTTACCCAGCAGAGTCTGCCTGCTAGTTACCCAGCAGAGTCTGCCTGCTAGTCACCCAGCAGAGTCTGCCTGCTAGTCACCCAGCAGAGTCTGCCTGCTAGTCACCCAGCAGAGTCTGCGTGCTAGTCACCCAGCAGAGTCTGCCTGCTAGTTACCCAGCAGAGTCTGCCTGCTAGTTACCCAGCAGAGTCTTCCTGCTATTTACCCAGCAGAGTCTGCCTGCTAGTTACCCAGCAGAGTCTGCCTGCTAGTCACCCAGCAGAGTCTGCCTGCTAGTTACCCAGCAGAGTCTGCCTGCTCGTCACCCAGCAGAGTCTGCCTGCTCGTCATCCAGCAGAGTCTGCCTGCTAGTCACCCAGCAGAATCTTCCTGCTCGTCGCCCAACAGAGTCTGCCTGCTAGTCACCCAGCAGAGTCTGCCTGCTAGTCACCCAGCAGAGTCTGCCTGCTAGTTACCCAGCAGAGTCTGCCTGCTAGTACCCAGCAGAGTCTGCCTGCTAGTTACCCAGCAGAGTCTGCCAGCTAGTTACCCAGCAGAGTCTGCCAGCTAGTTACCCAGCAGAGTCTACCAGCTAGTTACCCAGCAGAGTCTGCCTGCTAGTTACCCAGCAGAGTCTGCCTGCTCGTTACTCAGCAGAGTCTGCCTGCTCGTTACTCAGCAGAGTCTGCCTGCTCGTTACTCAGCAGAGTCTGCCTGCTCGTTACTCAGCAGAGTCTGCCTGCTCGTTACTCAGCAGAGTCTGCCTGCTAGTTACCCAGCAGAGTCTGCCTGCTAGTTACCCAGCAGAGTCTTCCTGCTATTTACCCAGCAGAGTCTGCCTGCTAGTTACCCAGCAGGGTCTGCCTGCTAGTTACCCAGCAGAGTCTGCCTGCTAGTTACCCAGCAGAGTCTTCCTGCTATTTACCCAGCAGAGTCTGCCTGCTAGTCACCCAGCAGAGTCTGCCTGCTAGTCACCCAGCAGAGTCTGCCTGCTAGTTACCCAGCAGAGTCTGCCTGCTCGTCACCCAACAGAGTCTGCCTGCTCGTCATCCAGCAGAGTCTGCCTGCTAGTCACCCAGCAGAATTTTCCTGCTCGTCACCCAACAGAGTCTGCCTGCTAGCCACCCAGCAGAGTCTGCCTGCTAGTTACCCAGCAGAGTCTGCCTGCTAGTTACCCAGCAGAGTCTGCCTGCTAGTTACCCAGCAGAGTCTGCCTGCTAGTTACCCAGCAGAGTCTGCCTGCTAGTCACCCAGCAGAGTCTGCCTGCTAGTCACCCAGCAGAGTCTGCCTGCTAGTCACCCAGCAGAGTCTGCGTGCTAGTCACCCAGCAGAGTCTGCCTGCTAGTTACCCAGCAGAGTCTGCCTGCTAGTTACCCAGCAGAGTCTGCCTGCTCGTTACCCAGCAGAGTCTACCAGCTAGTTACCCAGCAGAGTCTGCCTGCTAGTTACCCAGCAGAGTCTGCCTGCTCGTTACTCAGCAGAGTCTGCCTGCTCGTTACTCAGCAGAGTCTGCCTGCTCGTTACTCAGCAGAGTCTGCCTGCTCGTTACTCAGCAGAGTCTGCCTGCTCGTTACTCAGCAGAGTCTGCCTGCTCGTTACTCAGCAGAGTCTGCCTGCTCGTTACTCAGCAGAGTCTCTCTGCTCGTTACCCAGCACAATCTGCCTGCTCGTAACCCAGCAGAGTCTGCCTGCTCGTTACCCAGCAGAGTCTGCCTACTCGTTACCCAGCAGAGTCTGCCTGCTCGTTACCCAGCAGAGTCTGCCTGCTCGTTACCGAGCAGAGTCTGCCTGCTCATTACCGAGCAGAGTCTGCCTGCTCATTACCCAGCAGAGTCTGCCTGCTCGTTACCCAGCAGAGTCTGCCTGCTCGTTACCCAGCAGAGTCAGCCTGCTAGTTACCCAGCAGAGTCTGCCTGCTAGTTACCCAGCAGAGTCTGCCTGCTAGTTACCCAGCAGAGTCTGCCTGCTAGTTACCCAGCAGAGTCTGCCTGCTAGTTACCCAGCAGAGTCTGCCTGCTAGTTACCCAGCAGAGTCTGCTTGCTAGTTACCCAGCAGAGTCTGCCTGCTAGTTACCCAGCAGAGTCTGCCTGCTAGTTACCCAGCAGAGTCTGCCTGCTAGTTACCCAGCAGAGTCTGCCTGCTAGTTACCCAGCAGAGTCTGCCTGCTAGTTACCCAGCAGAGTCTGCCTGCTAGTTACCCAGCAGAGTCTGCCTGCTAGTTACCCAGCAGAGTTTGCCTGCAAGTTACCCAGCAGAGTCTGCCTGCTAGTTACCCAGCAGAGTCTGCCTGCTAGTTACCCAGCAGAGCCTGCCTGCTAGTTACCCAGCAGAGTCTGCCTGCTAGTTACCCAGCAGAGTCTGCCTGCTAGTTACCCAGCAGAGTCTGCCTGCTAGTTACCCAGCAGAGTCTGCCTGCTAGTTACCCAGCAGAGTCTGCCTGCTAGTTACCCAGCAGAGTCTGCCTGTTAGTTACCCAGCAGAGTCTGCCTACTAGTTACCCAGCAGAGTCTGCCTGCTAGTTACCCAGCAGAGTCTGCCTGCTAGTTACCCAGCAGAGTCTGCCTGCTAGTTACCCAGCAGAGTCTGCCTGCTAGTTACCCAGCAGAGTCTGCCTGCTAGTTACCCAGCAGAGTCTGCCTGCTAGTTACCCAGCAGAGTCTGCCTGCTAGTTACCCAGCAGAGTCTACCTGCTAGTTACCCAGCAGAGTCTGCCTGCTAGTTACCCAGCAGAGTCTGCCTGCTAGTTACCCAGCAGAGTCTGCCTGCTAGTTACCCAGCAGAGTCTGCCTGCTAGTTACCCAGCAGAGTCTGCCTGCTAGTTACCCAGCAGAGTCTGCCTGCTAGTTACCCAGCAGAGTCTGCCTGCTAGTTACCCAGCAGAGTCTGCCAGCTAGTTACCCAGCAGAGTCTGCCTGCTAGTTGCCCAGCAGAGTCTGCCTGCTAGTTACCCACCAGAGTCTGCCTGCTAGTTACCCAGCAGAGTCTGCCTGCTAGTTACCCAGCAGAGTCTGCCTGCTAGTTACCCAGCAGAGTCTGCCTGCTAGTTACCCAGCAGAGTCTGCCTGCTAGTTACCCAGCAGAGTCTGCCTGCTAGTTACCCAGCAGAGTCTGCCTGCTAGTTACCCAGCAGAGTCTGCCTGCTAGTTACCCAGCAGAGTTTGCCTGCTAGTTACCCAGCAGAGTCTGCCTGCTAGTTACCCAGCAGAGTCTGCCTGCTAGTTACCCAGCAGAGCCTGCCTGCTAGTTACCCAGCAGAGTCTGCCTGCTAGTTACCCAGCAGAGTCTGCCTGCTAGTTACCCAGCAGAGTCTGCCTGCTAGTTACCCAGCAGAGTCTGCCTGCTAGTTACCCAGCAGAGTCTGCCTGCTAGTTACCCAGCAAAGTCTGCCTGTTAGTTACCCAGCAGAGTCTGCCTACTAGTTACCCAGCAGAGTCTGCCTGCTAGTTACCCAGCAGAGTCTGCCTGCTAGTTACCCAGCAGAGTCTGCCTGCTAGTTACCCAGCAGAGTCTGCCTGCTAGTTACCCAGCAGAGTCTGCCTGCTAGTTACCCAGCAGAGTCTGCCTGCTAGTTACCCAGCAGAGTCTGCCTGCTAGTTACCCAGCAGAGTCTGCCTGCTAGTTACCCAGCAGAGTCTGCCTGCTAGTTACCCAGCAGAGTCTGCCTGCTAGTTACCCAGCAGAGTCTGCCTGCTAGTTACCCAGCAGAGTCTGCCTGCTAGTTACCCAGCAGAGTCTGCCTGCTAGTTACCCAGCAGAGTCTGCCTGCTAGTTACCCAGGTACCCAATAGAAAACAATCTTTTTTACTCGAAATGTTGTACAACCAAAGTTGTATACGATGAACTAAGGGCGGATCCCATAGTTCTTCGTATACAGATGACCTTGATATACAGATGACCTTATACAGATGACCTTGATATACAGATGACCTTGATATAACAGATGGGGAAGGAAATATTAGTGTTTAATCGTAACATCATAAACAGTAACTACCGGGGAACCACTTCAGAGAAAAAATGCGCTAATAACTACCTCATTTAAGGTGTGGAAATGAGTTAATTTATATATGTATATATGAAAAAAATACATCTTAGAAATGTGATTTTCAATTTCCTAGAGAATTTCCTACAGTTCAACTTACTGTATTCAATTATATTACAAAACTCACCTTGTATCCGATCAAGGTTACGCAAAAAAAAATATATATATATATTTATACATACGATAGCTATGCATAGCAGTTATCTTGTTCAGAATATATTTTCAATTTTTTCTCACGTTATAAACTTTTTAGCTTCGGTTGCAATGTTTTCCAAATAACCTCGAGAAACAAGTTAAAAGTCCGTCACTCAGGAAGGCCGGGATTGCGTCGACAAACGTGCGTTACTACACTAGGACGGAGAAAAACTGTTTTGATTATTTTTACAGCCTTCAGACGTAAATGTGGAAAACCTCAACTTATGTAAATTACTTCCGCTATTCTCTCTCCTGACTGAAAATAAAGCTGTGTAAATTATGGTATTTTTTTTTAATTACAATAGTTCCCAAAAACTGTGTTGTCACAACTCGGAAAATCATCGAGAAAAGAGTGTAGGTTCATTCTAAATTTTCTACTTTAAAACAGGTTTATACGACCGCATTCTATCCATCATCAAACAGTTTAATTGAGAAAACGATAGCTTATTCAAAATAATAAAAAGACTAATTGTAAAGCTTCGGAAAGCTTGATTACAAGGTTTATATTAGACTAAGTCTGTCAATAATACAATTATCAATCATTTGGTTTAGTGGCTGTGTTGCTGCACAGTCAGGATACAGAGAAACGATGAATAAATTTTGTAACGACATCTGACTCAGACACCTTACGAAGTCAGTAGAATTTATATATACAAGGGTTGTGGGGCTTCTGCCACATGTGTACAACATTCGTATTTTGGATCCCAGAGGAAATGCTTACCTATCAGGTGGAGAAAATCGTATTCCAGCAGAGTAGAATAATCCTTTGCCATAGTGGAAGTAATTCTTAGTGCAGTATAAGAGGATTTGTTGCATGTGAAGGTAAACACTTTCAAGTACACGGGGAAACTTTCAAGTACACGGGGAAACTTTCAAGTACACGGGGAAACTTTCAAGTACACGGGGAAACTTTCAAGTACACGGGGAAACTTTCAAGTACACGGGGAAACTTTCAAGTACACGGGGAAACTTTCAAGTACACGGGGAAACTTTCAAGTACACGGGGAAACTTTCAAGTACACGGGGAAACTTTCAAGTACACGGGGAAACTTTCAAGTACACGGGGAAACTTTCAAGTACACGGGGAAACTTTCAAGTACACGGGGAAACTTTCAAGTACACGGGGAAACTTTCAAGTACACGGGGAAACTTTCAAGTACACGGGGAAACTTTCAAGTACACGGGGAAACTTTCAAGTACACGGGGAAACTTTCAAGTACACGGGGAAACTTTCAAGTACACGGGGAAACTTTCAAGTACACGGGGAAACTTTCAAATATACTGAGAAACTTTTAAGTACACGAGGAAACTTTCTCAAGGACAAGAGAAAACTCTCAGGAACAGGAGGAAGCTCTCAAGGAGAGGAGGAAATTCTCAAGTATATGAGAAGACTCTCAAGGACAGGAGGAGACTCTCAAGAACAGGAGAACTCTTTCTCAAGGACAAGAGGAGACTTTCTCAAGGACAGGAAAAGACTCTCAAGGACAGAAGGAGACTCTTTATCAAGGACAAGAGAAGACTCTTTATCAAGGACAAGAGAAGACTCTATCAAGGACAGGAAGAAACTCTCAAGAATAGAAGGAGACTCTTTCTCAAGGACAGGAGGAAATACTCAATGACAGGAGGAGACTCTCAAGAACAGGAGATTCTTTCTCAAGGACAAGAGGAGACTCTTTTTCAAGGACAAGAGGAAACTCTCAAGGACAGGAGGAAACTCTCAAGGAGAGGAAGAAATTCTAAAGTACAGGAGAAGATTCTCATGGACAAGAGACTCTTTCTCAAGGACAGGGAGAGAGACTCAAATAAGTGAGAAAACACTCCAGCATCACACTGAGTTTAATTCCAGTTCCTGGATCTCCTAACGGTGTTGACTTACACCTTCTGAGTATTTCGAATTTGTTATGCAAGAGATACTAGACATCTTGAGTAAGTTGAGGGAAAGGTGAGAGACTTCATAAATCTGTTATTTTCCAGCACTTGGAGGTCATGGGAGGAGTGAGCTACACCTCCAAGTTTATTTAGAAAGATGAGGTATTGAAATTTTCCCTGTCTGATTTTCCTCCTGGAAAGTGAGGAGAGAACTTTTGATTCAAGAAACTGGTCTTATTCTTCCCTTCTTTGGATTGCATCTGATTGTCTCTCACTTTACAAGTGTTATATTAAATCTTCGACTTCAGAACTTACCACTAATTCATTTGAAAAACTGATGGTGCTACTACCGAAACACCTTATGTTAGGCAAGACACATATGCAACAGTTAGGTATCTTTATTTCGAAACGTTTCGCCTACACAGTCTACATCGTCTTCAAGTATCTTCTGCTTCTTTCAACTTTTCTGTACTCGACTGAAGAAGCCTACTGTGTAGGCGAAACGTTTCGAAATAAAGATACCTAACTGTTGCATGTGTGTCTTACCTAACAACCTGTCGGTATTTTATACCATTTTAATGTTCACCATATGTTAGGTTGGGTTAGGTAAGGTTAGGTTAGGTTAGATTAGATTATGGATTAATGACTAAATTTTCTCCATTACAGTCCATAAATAAAAAGAGCAATGCATAAAAACTCCGTTTAAAATCTAATCAGGAAACTGGGGTACACTGAATAAAGAGAAAAATTAACTAAAGAACTCACTTTTAAATATTTATATGTATTTAGTAACTTCCATAGATAAAATTGTCGGTTTGTGAGGATAAAAACTGTCTCATCATTTAAATAGGAAGCCGAAGCCGACACAAAAAAAAAAAAACTAGCAGCTGGAAAGTGAGCTTTAAAAATCTGCTGATCTTAGGTGAGGGTCAGACGAGGATATTCACATAATGCAGGACCTTGATCCAGTTAGGAAGTGTCAGAATTGTCAAAGGTGACAATTACGTAGGATAAAGTGTATCTCCACCTTAAATCCCTCGTCTATCTGTGGGTCAGATGAGATGAGCACGAGATTGCTGAGTAGTTGTGCAGACCAGCTAGGATCACCTATATTTCGCATCTATCAGTACTGGTCATGACAGAGTAAATAACTTTCTCTGTGGAAGAGCGAAATGTTCCTTTTCGCGAAAAGAAGAACAGAATGGAAATCAACGAAATTCACGAGACAAAAACCTCACAGAAAATGACATCATTTGCTGTGGGATCGTCAATATAGCTTCAGAAAAGGTTGCTTTATTGCTGATCTTCTGTTAAATCTCGTCACTTTGTGGTACCAGTCGCTGGAAGTATCATTAGACATTGCTGGGCTTTTCGACCGAGTATGGCATTATGGACCTGGAGTTTACCTGGAGAGAGTTCCGGGGGTCAACGCTCCCGCGGCCCGGTCTGTGACCAGGCCTCTTTGACCAGGCATAACTGTAAGCACTTAGTGACTCTGGCTCTGCACTATATCTAGTGACTCTGGCTCTGCACTATATCTAGTGACTCTGGCTCTGCACTATATCTAATCAGTGATTACCTTCTAGGTAGATCTCAAAAAGCATTTATCAACGAAAGTCAGCGATGCAATTAATCGATTTCAAAGGATTCCATAGTTATGGAATGTCTACTTCAATGACCTTCACCTCGTCTTAGAATCCAATACCTGTGAAGATGACTGTACACTGATATAATCTGATACACAGTCACAAATATTAGATATATATCAACCTGGGGAAAATTATGGCATTTTATAAGAGGGGGAGGGGGGGTCTGGGAGTCAATCCGAAAAAAAAAAAAACTAAAAATCATGGATTTTTTTTTCTCTTACTGAAAAATAGTGCATAAATCTGGTCATATGTTGATGCAGTCCACTTGTTCATTCCTTGTTTCTATGAGTTTTTTTTTTTTTTCAAAAAATTTATTTTTTGTTGTTGTTGCTGTTGTTGTTGTCATCAAAAGAACATGATGCCATATTGTGTTTTTTTTTCTGCTTCGAAAATTAGTTTTTTCTTCTTTTTTTTTTAAATACACAACATGGCATCTTTTTTTGAGGAGACGATACTAGTGTTCAGAGTGTGAGCCGCTTAGTTGTCTCTGTGTGGTGGTGGGAGAGTGATGCTGCTGCTGCTGCTCCCCTGACTTTTGGCAGATGTTACCCGGAGGTTACCTGGAGGTTATTCCGGGGATCAACGCCCCCGCGGCCCGGTCCATGACCAGGCCTCCCGATGGATCAGGGCCTGATCAACTAGGCTGTTACTGCTGGCCGCACGCAGTCCAACGTACGAGCCACAGCCCGGCTGATCCGGCACTGACTTTAGGTATCTGTCCAGCTCTCTCTTGAAGGCAGCCAGGGGTTTATTGGCAATTCCCCTAATGCTTGGTGGGAGGCTGTTGAACAGTCTTGGGCCCCGGACACTTATGGTGTTTTCCCTTAGTGTACCAATGGCGCCCCTACTTTTTATTGGGGCATTTTGCATCGCCTGCCCAGTCTTTTACTTTCGTAGGGAGTGATTTCTGTGTGCAGATTTGGGACCATTCCTTCCAAGATTTTCCAAGTGTAGATTATGATATATCTCTCCCTCCTGCGTTCCAACGAGTACAAGTCAAGTGCTTCCAAGCGTTCCCAGTAGTTAAGGTGCTTGACAGAACTTATACGTGCAGTAAAGGATCTCTGTACACTCTCTAGATCTGCGATTTCACCTGCTTTGAATGGAGATGTTAACGTACAGCAGTATTCCAGCCTAGAGAGAACAAGTGATTTGAAAAGGATCATCATGGGCTTGGCATCTCTCGTTTTGAAAGTTCTCATTATCCATCCTATCATTTTCTTTGCACGTGCGATCGTGGCACTGTTGTGATCCTTGAAAGTGAGATCCTCAGACATTACTACTCCCAGGTCCCGTACATTATTTTTCCGCTCTATTGTATGGCCAGAGTCAGTAGTATACTCTGTTCTAGTTATTATCTCCTCCAGTTTTCCATAACGGAGTAGTTGTAATTTGTCCTCATTGAACATCATATTGTTTACCGTTGCCCACTGGAAAACTTTGTTTATATCTTCTTGGAGGTTAACCGCGTCCTCAGCAGATGACAGCCTCATGCAGATCCTAGTATCATCCGCAAAGGATGATACGGTGCTGTGGTGTATATCTCTGTTTATGTCTGATATGAGGATAAGGAATAAGATGGGGGCGAGTACTGTACCTTGTGGAACAGAGCTCTTCACTATGGCAGCCTCCGATTTAACTCTGTTGACCACTACTCTTTGTGTTCGATTTGTTAGGAAGTTGAAGATCCATCTCCCCACTTTCCCAGTTATTCCTTTAGCACGTATTTTATGGGCTATTACGCCATGATCGCATTTGTCAAATGCTTTTGCAAAGTCTGTGTATATTACATCTGCATTCTGATTTTCTTCCAGTGCATCCAAGACCATATCATAGTGATCCAGTAGTTGTGAGAGGCAGGAGCGACCTGCCCTGAACCCATGTTGCCCTGGATTGTGCAGATTTTGGGAATCCAGGTGATTTGCAATCCTGCTTCTTAGCACTCTTTCAAAGATTTTTATGATGTGGGACGTCAGAGCTATTGGTCTATAGTTCTTAGCTAATGCTTTGCTGCCACCTTTATGGAGTGGGGCTATATCCGTTGTTTTAAGTGACTGTGGAATTTCACCCATGTCCAAGCTCCTCCTCCATAGTGTACTTAGGGCACGCGAGAGGGGTTTCTTGCAGTTCTTAATGAAAACAGAGTTCCACGAGTCTGGGCCCGGGGCTGAGTCCGTCGAGTTTCGTGTAAAATATTTCTATTTTTCTCAGGAATAACTTATTCTCCTTTCAGAGAGGGGCCAATATATCTGAAATACGCAGAGAGGCACTTGTCAGAGAAATAGCCGCAGTGATGTCTTCTGGCGTGTTGCAGTATCTTCAGACCAGTCGCAAGATGAGATGTTTCCTCCTACAAGATCCCTGTGTGTAGTGACGTCCACTGAGGCTCATTATTTTGTCACACAATGTTATTAGCACATCTTTTTTTTCTTCCTTCCCTGTTAAGAAGTTCTTTTTTTGTCCATGTTTATGTATTACATTTCATTATAGCGGATAGTGCCTTGTTCCTGCGAGAGACAGAATTTTATTCAGTCACTTAACTTGGCCGGGAGGATATTATGTAGACTAAAAGAGCGATGTCAGCCCTTGTCGGTCTTATATTTTGCAAAAGGCCACGCTTATACTTTCTGTGATGCTGGTGCTGTCATCTCGTGGGCTAGGCCTACCTATGCTTCATTCTGTGAAATGCAAGCTCGTCCTCACTCACCAAGCAGACTGCCTAGAGACAAGAGGTACCTCCTATCTCTCTCTCTCTCTCTCTCTCTCTCTCTCTCTCTCTCTCTCTCTCTCTCTCTCTCTCTCTCTCTCTCTCTCTCTCTCTCAACAAGTTGGGGCCAGGCCCAAGTTGGGGGCCAGAACCCCCAAAAAACCTAATGTATCCCTCCAAAGAGTATTATTCACCTCACCAGAGAAATAACCTCTTTACATAGAGAGTGGATTATGTGTATGATTATAGTGTGTTATGTTAATAATAATATCAGGTGACAGTTGCACGAGTATACTGTTTTCAATTTGCATAATATTAGAGTGTGATACGGGGAAGGTGTTTGTATCACGTCAAGTATAATAACAGGCGAGATAATACTGGCTAATAACATTCACAATGAAAGTTTGTTTTTGCCATAACTCAATGGAAATAAATCTGAACATAAAAATATATATGTCATTGGTTTTAAATATTAAATATATTTAAACTAGCCTATCCTATTCATAGCATAATTTAGCTAAAAAAAAATTGCGCTGGCTTATGTTAAGGTGGGAGAAGAAATGGAGAATCACAACCAACCCAGACAATGTCCTCATCAGCACCATCGGATAAATGCCATCAACCATAGAAGACAAAGGGGGCATTTCCATCAGAGGTACCCGAATTGCTATTAGGAATCCAAACAAGATCCTAGGATACGACATCAACAGATTACTCAACTCTACATCCCACATAACCAAAAAAGCAAACCAAGCGAAAGCCCGCCTTGGCCAACTTTATCAATTCAAAGCAGCCCGTCCCACATCAAACTACACCTGTACAAGATGATGATTAGACTTCTGCTAGAATACCCTTGTGTACCCATGTCGCTGACAACCAAAACCAACATGCTAAAACTCCAGAGCCCAAAACAGAGCCCTCCGCTTTATCACTGGCACCAGACTCAGAATCAGGATTGCATACAGCAATCACTGCAATCAACGTCAGGCTAGACAAACTAATGAAGAGACAACTACATGACATGCAGAAACTCTATGTACCTGACAGAGAACCCTCCTCAACCATCGAACACGACCGACTACACCATCAGCACCCCCCTCCTCACAGATCCCAAAGAATGACCCTCCAACAAAGAGTTCGACGCTTCATCCACAAGAACTTCCCCCGACCAAAAATCTTAAGCGACCTCCCCGAAGAAGAATGGATACCACCAGAACCATTATACGTCCAGTAACATGGACTAACGCTCCCCATTTCTGGGTGACCCACTTCTATCAATCAACACCTCACAACTAACATTGTAACACCTACAATTATCCTCTAGCAGGACACCACCTCAGGCACTGCTTAGCCAGCCAACTCCAGGTGAGCAACCAACCTCCATCAAACGACCTGCAACTACCACCTGCAGCTGCGGCCTTACGACCAACCTCTTGCGGAAAAAAGGCAATTGCAAACAGTATGCATCCTTCCAATTCAGTGGCACACTGGTATACAGACGACATAGCAGTGTTGGGCAGGAGGTATACCTATCTCATGAAGTCAACTTCTCTATGAATTACTCAACATACACACACACGTATTTAAATTGCACCAAAGTGGATAGGCCTCTTACCTTTAAAACCCCACCTACCTCTCCACCCTCCTAAACCTTTCTAACATAACATTCCATACTTACCCATCCTTCTTCCTCCCCCAACTTACCAAAGCTCTGGTCAGAACCTCGTTACCTCGTCTTAAGGAAGGTCAGGTTTCTGAGTTACGTTTGGTACAAAAATTATAATCTTAATATCACTGCCTTAAAAAAAATTTATCTGTAATTCTGTAAAAGAATTTTTTGGAAAAGTTAAATTTTTAAAGGAATTCGGCAAGTTCAGCTTACTAGGCACTTCTCTTTTTTAGTAAATGTCTACAGGAGAAGGGGTTACTAGCCCATTGCTCCCGGCATTTTAGCCGCCTCATATGACACGCATGGCTTACGGAGGAAAGATTCTTTTCCACTTCCCCATATATATTATATATATGTCGTGCCGAATATGTAAAACTGGTCAATTAGGAAGAACTTATTTAAAATTAAGTCCTTTCTGAAATTTTCTTTCATACGTTTAAAGATATATTTTTTTCATCAATGTTAATATAAAAAAATTTAATTTTGCTCCAAAAGAATCTTAGAAAACTTACCTAACCTTATTATAACAAGAACATTTTATTTTAGCCTAACCCAACTAAATATATTTTAGATTTGTTTACAGTAATTTAATACTAAACAAACACAATGAAATATATTTTTTTCGTTAGGTTCAGAATGATTTTGGGGAAATTATTGCATACACAAATTTTCACTTGTCCTATATGGCAAGATGAACGTTGCTATTTAAGCCAAGATCGCAAGTTCTGCCTATTCGGCACGACATATATATATATATATATATATATATATATATATATATATATATATATATATATATATATATATATATATATATATATATATATAACTAGGCTTGTTTCATGTTGCGAGGCTCATGTAGTTAATGTAGGAATGATGACGCTCTAACCCACAGGACCACGCAATCCTACAAGAACCAAACACCCAGACAAGCTAGGTGTGTTACCCTTGGTCCAAGGACATACGGTGGTGTAGGTGCCTCTGTGTTAACTTCATTCTCCTCCCCGTTTGGTGAACTAGCCTCAACGAGCATTATTTTATATTATTGTGACCACGAACAAGTGGTATTGATCAATAACAACACTGCGACTAGCCAAGGATTCGAACCCATGCTGTTTTGGCCCGCCTCATAGTGAACGAAAATCCGCGGGCCACAGCAGCATGGGTACGGATCCTAATTTATTAATAAAACAAATTTTCAGTCTGCTTATTCGGCAAGAATGGGCCAAACTCGGCGATTCCAGTGTAAAATCTAAGTTGAAATAATTGAGAAAATCAGTCTTAAAGCACAAAAAAATAGCTAATCATTACGAAATTCAGGGCGACCTAAGACGTCCTAGTGAAGAATTACTTAAATTCTATAACATTAATTTCAGGTCGCAAAGTTACTCTACTGTATAATTGAAGATACGTGATGGACATGACCTACTTCCACTAGCGAGTTCGCCCACCTCTGAATGTCTTCACTTTCTACATCTCAACTATCGTATTATAATAATGGAATGAAAAAAAATACCAACGTGACAGACGCTTCTGCTACACTTGACCATCGATATCATTATAATGTTATGTTGCCACAGAAGACTTTTTCAGTCGAATACAGGCGAAAATATGTATATAGACAGTAGATGAACTAATGTTCCAGATGATCAGTCCTTCAACCTTGATAAGTCAGCCCCTCTACTGCCAGATATTATATAATGGTGAGGAATTCTTCTGCAACTCGTACGTTCAGCATCTCTGTGATATGACCTAATTCCTCTAATAGGACAGAATATACGGTCTAGCCTCTCATTTCTGTTAATGAGTGAGGGAGGAGTCATCACCTACTATCAAGGCTGAGGGACTGATAACCTCAAAATTACTTGTACTTTCTCAAGTGTTGTATTAGTTTGATTTCCGTTGTGCAGGCGAAATATATCGTCAGTGTAGATATTCAAGTGATGAACTTGTGTCTGTCTTGCAATAACTGCGTTGCAGTAACTGTTGCAGTAACTGTTGCAATAACTGTGTTGCAGCAACTGTTGCAGTAACTGTTGCAATAACTGTGTTGCAATAACTGTCTTGCAGTATCTGTTGCAGTAACTGTTGCAATAACTGTGTTGCGGTAACTGTTGCAGTAACTGTTGCAATAACTGTGTTGCAGCAACTGTTGCAGTAACTGTTGCAATGACTGTGCTGCAATAACTGTGTTGCAATAACTGTGTTGCAGTAACTGTTGCAATAGCTGTGTTGCGGTAACTGTTGCAATGACTGTGTTGCAACAACTGTGTTGCAGTAACTGTTGCAATAACTGTGCTGCAATAACTGTGTTGCAATAACTGTGTTGCAATAACTGTGTTGCAGTAATTGTTGCAATAACTGTGTTGCAATAGCTGTGTTGCAGTAACTGTTGCAACAACTGTGTTGCAATAACTGTGATGCAATAACTGTGTTGCAGTAACTGTCGCAGTAACTGTTGCAATAACTGTGTTGCAGTAACTGTTGCAGTAACTGTTGCAGTAACTGTTGCAATAACTGTGTTGCAATAACTGTGTTGCAGTAACTGTTGCAGTAACTGTTGCAATAACTGTGTTGCAGTAACTGTTGCAATAACTGTTGCAGTAACTGTTGCGGTAACTGTTGCAATAACTGTGTTGCAGTAAGTGTTGCAGTAACTGTTGCAATAACTGTTGCAGTAACTGTTGCAATAACTGTTGCAGTAACTGTTGCAATGACTGTGTTGCAGTAACTGTTGCAATGACTGTGCTGCAAAAACTGTGTTGCAATAACTGTGTTGCAGTAAGTGTGTTGCAATAACTGTTGCGATAACTGTGTTGCAGTAACTGTTGCAATAACTATGTTGCAATAACTGTTGCAGTAACTGTGTTGCAATAACTGTTGCAGTAACTGTTGCAATAACTGTTGCAGTAACTGTTGCAATAACTGTTGCAATAACTGTGTTGCAATAACTAACAGTATGATGCAGTAGCTCTGTTGCAGTAACTGACAGTGTGATGCACTGTCAGTGTGCATACGTACGTGTGTGTGTGTGTGTGTGTGTGTGTGTGTGTGTGTGTGTGTGTGTGTGTGTGTGTGTGTGTGTGTGTGTGTGTGTGTACTAACCTAATTATACTCGCCTGATTGTGGTTGCAGGGGTCGAGACTCAGCTCCTGGCCCCGCCTCTTCACTGATCGCTACTATGTCCTCTCCCTCTCTGCTTCCTGAGCTTTGTCATACCTCTTCTTAAAACTACGTATGGTTCCTGCCTCCACTACTTCACTTGCTAGGCTATTCCACTTCCTGACGACTCTATGACTGAAGAAATACTTCCTAACGTCCCTGTGAGTCGTCTGAGTCTTCAGCTTCCAATTGTGGCCCCTTGTTTCTGTGTTCCCTCTCTGGAACATCCTATCTCTGTCCACCTTGTCTATTCCCGCAGTATCTTGTATGTCGTTATCATATCTCCCCTGACCCTTCTGTCCTCCAGTGTCGTCAGTCCGATTTCCCTCAACCTTACCTCGTACGACATTCCCCTGAGCTCTGGGACTAGCCTTGCTGCAAACCTTTGTACTTTCTCTAACTTCTTTACGTGCTTGACCAGGTGTGGGTTCCAGACTGGTGCTGCATACTCCAGTATGGGCCTAACATACACAGTGTACAGTGTATTGAATGATTCCTTATTAAGGTATCGGAACGCTATTCTCAGGTTTGCCAGGCGCCCGTATGCTGCAGCGGTTATTTGGTTGATATGTGCCTCCGGTGATGTGCTCGGTGTTATGGTCATTCCAAGATCTTTCTCCCTGAGTGAGGTCTGTAGTCTTTGTCCACCTAGCCTATAATCTGTTTGCGGTCTTCTTTGCCCCTCCCCAATCTTCATGACTTTGCATTTGGCAGGGTTGAATTCGAGAAGCCAGTTTCTGGACCACGTTTCCAGCCTGTCCAGGTCTCTTTGCAGTCCTGCCTCATCCTCATCCGATTTAATTCTTCTCATCAGCTTCATATCATCTGCGAATAGGGACACTCCAGAGTCTATTCCTTCCATCATGTCGTTCGCATATATCAAAAATAGCACTGGTTCTATAACTGACCCCTGTGGGACCCCGCTCGTCACAGGTGCCCACTGTGATACCTCTTCACGTACCATGACTCGTTGTTGCCTCCCTGTCAGGTATTCCCTGATCCATTGCAGTGCCCTCCCTGTTATATGCGCCTGATCCTCCAGCTTCTGCACTAATCATTGTGAGAAACTGTGTCAAAGGCATTCCTGCAGTCCAGGAAAATGCAATCAACCAACCCTGCTCTCTCGTGTCTTACTTCTGTTACCTTGTCATAAAACTCCAGAAGGTTTGTGACACAGGATTTGCCTTCCATGAACCCATGCTGGTTTTCATTTATAATCTTGTTCCGTTCCAGGTGTTCCACCACTTTCCCATTTCTCAGGTAGTTGCCCAGTTTCAAGGGATGTGTTGAAGATTGTTGTTAGTGGCACGCACAGCATCTCTGTTCCTTCTCTAAGGACCCACGGGGAGATGTCCTATCCCATTGCCTTTGAGGTATCAACGTCACTTAGCAGCTTCTGCACCTCCTCCTCGGTTGTTCGTATGTCATCCAACACTTGCTGGTATATTCCCTCTTGATGTTCCCTTCTGTGCTGTCTTCCCAGAGCCCTTCCTGTCTCTACTTTAAAAACTTCCTTAAATCTCCTGTTTAGCTCCTCACATACCTCCTGATCATTTCTTTTGAGTTCTCCACCTTCTGTCCTCAGTCTGATCACCTGGTCTTTGACTGTTGTCTTCCTCCTGATGTGGCTATACAACAATTTCGGGTCAGTCTTGACTTTCGATGCTATGTTATTTTCATACTGTCGTTGGGCCTCCCTCCTTACCTGTGTATACTCGTTCCTGGTTCTGCGACTAATCTCCCTATTTTCATGTGTTCTCTGCCTTCTGTACTTTTCCCATTCTCTATTGCACTTTGTTTTTGCCTCCTTACACTGTCGGGAAAACCAAAGGCTCGTTCTGGTCTTCCCATTGTTTCTGTTGCCCTTGGGAATAAACCTTCCCACTGCCTCATTGCATTTTGTTGTTACATATTCCATTGTTTCATTTACTGGCTTCCCTGCCAGTTCTCTGTCCCATGGAACCTCCTGCAGGAAGTTCCTCAAACCTGTGTAGTCCCCTCTTTTATAGTCTGGCTTTTCCCATTCAACTCCTGTTACTCTCTCCACTTGCAACTCTACTATGTATTCAAAGCACAGAACCACGTGGTCATAAGCTCCTAGGGGACTCTCATATGTGATGTCCTCAATGTCTGAACTGCCCAGGGTGAACATAAGGTCCAATCTTCCTGGTTCATCCTCCCCTCTCACTCTGGTAGTGCCCTTAACATGTTGGTGCATGAGGTTTTCCAGCACCACATCCAACATCTTGGCTCTCCATGTTTCGGGACCCCCATGTGGCTCCAGGTTTTCCCAGTCAATCTCCCTGTGGTTGAAATCACCCATAACCAGCAACTTTGCTCTGCTGGCGTGAGCTCTTCTTGCCACCTCAGCAAGTGTGTCCACCACTGCTTTGTTGCTCTCTTCATATTCCTCTCTTGGCCTCCTGCAGTTCTGTGGTGGATTATACATCACTGCAATGACCACCTTGTGTTCCCCAGACTGAAGTGTACCTACTATGTAGTCCCTTTCTCCTGTCTCGTCTATGCCTCCCATTTTCTCGAATTTCCATTTTTTTTTATGAGCAGAGCAACCCCTCCTCCCCCTCTGCCCCTTCTATCTTTCCTCATGATCTGGTATCCTGGTGGGAAGATTGCATCTGTTATTGTCGCCATGAGTTTTGTTTCTGTAACTGCTATGATGTCTGGGGACTTCTCATTCTTTCTTGCCATTCCTCATTTATTCGTTAATCCATCCGCATTTGTGTACCAAACCTTCAACTTCTGTTCTAATACTGTAACTGTGGTTCTGGGGCAATACTGGGGTTGGGAGAGCAGGAGCCCTGGTGGGGGGCTGTGGGAGGTTGCAGTGGAGGTGGAGGAAGAGCTCCAATAGGGGGTTGCTATAGGGGTAGGGTTTGTGGTGCGCGGGGTGGGAACAGAGGGATCGGTGTGTGATGGTTGGTTTAGATTGTTCACTTGCCTTGGGGGTGTTGTGGTTGGAGTCCTTCTGCAGGTGTTTCTGGGGGGTGTGCTTGCCCTTCCACCTGTGCCTGAGTTATTCTGCTCTTCTTTGTCATTTCCTCCCATTCCTCCTTTCGTTTTTGCACTCTCTCTTTCAGTATTATCCTTTCCTCCTGTGTTCTGTCTCGATCGAGGTACACGCTCCTGAACTCCTGTTTGCCTCTCAGCCGTGCTTTCTCCTGCAGGATCATGGTTCGAGTTGATTCTGCCTTGAAAATTACTTTGAGATGCCGTTTCCTTCTCTCTGTGAACCACCCGATTCTCCGAAAATTTGCCACCTGAGTCATGTCTCCCTCGCCTATCACCTTCATGATACCTTCAATCACTTTTTTCTCCTCCTGTTTTCTTTCATCATAAGTTTCCCCTTCAGCTTCATCTAGCTCACAGACAAAAACTGATCTCGTCCTTTCCACCTCCCACTGTGACTCCCATTGCATTCTCTGAGGTGTTTTAGTTCCTTCCTGTGGAGTGTTCCTTCCTTCAATCCCTTCCCTAGCTGTGGCCTCTATGCTCACTGGTTTGTCCTTCCTGCTCACCTGTTCCTGGCCCCCACAAGTGTCTGGTAAGGTCCCTGCACATGTCCTAGTTCCTTCAATGTCTTCCAACCTCTTATGCTGTCCTAGTGTGCTCCCTGTCTTTGTTTTGGCCCCGTGTGGGTTTGACAGGACCTCTGCATGCATTTTAGCTTCCATGTTCCCTTCAGACCCTTTGTCTGTGTCTGATGTAAACATTGCTGATACTACTTCCGTATTATCTTTGTCTCTAGGCTGTTTCAAATTTCTCAGCTCCTCTTCTAATCTCTGTATCTTGGTTTCTGCTACTGTGGCATGTTGCTCCCACCTTCTGCACTCTGCTGCTAATCTCTCCTCCATCTTCCTTGCAAGCTCATCTAGCCTCCTTGTGTGTGTGTGTGTGTGTGTGTACTCACCTAGTTGTACTCACCTAGTTGAGGTTGCAGGGGTCGAGTCCAATCTCCTGGCCCCGCCTCTTCACTGGTCGCTACTAGGTCACTCTCCCTGAACCATGAGCTTTATCGTACCTCTGCTTAAAGCTATGTATGGATCCTGCCTCCACTACATCGCTTCCCAAACTATTCCACTTCCTGACTACTCTGTGGCTGAAGAAATACTTCCTAACATCCCTGTGATTCATCAGTGTCTTCAGCTTCCAACTGTGTCCCCTTGTTGCTGAGTCCAGTCTCTGGAACATCCTATCTTTGTCCACCTTGTCAATTCCTCTCAGTATTTTGTAAGTCGTTATCATGTCCCCCCTATCTCTCCTGTCCTCCAGTGTCGTCAGGTTGATTTCCCTTAACCTCTCATCATAGGACATACCTCTTAACTCTGGGACTAGTCTTGTTGCAAACCTTTGCACTTTGTGTGTGTGTGTGTGTGTGTGTGTGTGTGTGTGTGTGTGTGTGTGTGTGTGTGTGTGTGTGTGTGTGTGTTTTGGTAAATCAGTCAAGTGTTAGAGGAATTCTTTATTGGTGTAACAATATCTTCTGCTAAGTTACTTATTATGTCGTCATCATCTATAATTTTTGCATCAGGACCAACTGGGACAAAACGAGAGCCAATTTTTATACTACAAATAAGAAGAAACCCAATTTTATATGAAAAGAATGTAAACAGTTTCGTATCACCGTTATACAAGCAGATAATTTGTATGCTAGTAGTACATAATTTGTATAACTTAATTAAAAATAAATCTAATTTTTATATCACACACACACAAGAAACTATTTTGTGCTCTACTGCTATATAAATAACTAACATTTTCATCTCAGTTATTTCAAAAAGTAAGTTTTTATACTGATGTAAACGTAACAACCATTTGTGAATTATTACTATATTAACAAACCTACTTTTATAATTCTGTAATAAAAGCAAAACCAATGTCTTAGCACTAGTTTATAAATGAGGAATATTAATATTTCACTTTTATATAAACGAAGCTCCAGCGTTTTCCCGCAGCTTCAAAAGCCAGAATTTCCCACTCAACAGAAATTCACTGTAATTCGTACTGCGTCGCCAAATTTCAAATGTTACAATTTCTTCAGATTAATATTAAGCTCAACAACTCTTATTACATTTCATAGCTTCAAGTAATTCTTTCACCAAAGAATTATTTGGCAGTGTTGCAGTTATCTTGCTGCTGCAGTCAGCGTCAATGGTGTCCACCAGGTTTTGTTGCAGCCTCTCCAACACTGTTATCCTACACCCGGGAAATTCAGTTGCAAATGTTAAATATGAATAAGACTCACTGCTAACTAGAACGACTCACTCGTAGATTGAGAACATTCGCTCTCAGTGAGACTCTGGAAGTAATTATGTTTATAATAAGACCTGGAAAATCCAGGCTATAAACGCAAGACCTTAATGGAGTTCCAGATCCTGGAAGACCAGATCCTGCTCTTTTACTGATTACTAGAAAAACTAATGTGTTGTTTTTGACAGTTTCTTAACGAAGTCGTAATTACGATATGTTTTATCTGTTTGTTCTTAGTGGCACTCAATGACTCAGAGATTAAAAATAATATCTAATTATGGCTTGTGTTTTTGAGTCACAGTGTGACTCAGAGGTAATGATAATATACATCCTGATGACATGTTCAGAGGAGAAACGTTATTTGTGTAATACAATGACAGTGATGTCATCATAATATTAAGTTTTGCCTTGTTAGTTATACGCTGCATATCCAGGCAACTTCAGGGTAGGTGCTCCAGCTCGTTTTCTTTATTCCAGCAAACAGATAACATAGACATTCTTCGTTGCACTTAATATAATGTAAGTCGGGCAACGGCTTTTTAATGGGGGAAATATTCCATGAAAATAATTGTACTCTATCCATAGTAGAAATATATCACAATCTCTTGCCTATAAGATGGTTTGTACCCCCTTATTTTCATAATTATTTTGCCCTTATTATTTTACAACATCCAGCACTTTCCTACGGAATGTTTGTAACCAAGAATAATTACGTTCTACTAAAACAAGGTTGTGTAAATTATTTCGTTTCTTAGGATACTTTTTTTTTTTGCTGTGCACTTAGCAGGAAGCAGTGTGTTGCCAGGAAAGCTCAGTCTAACACATTCATAAATAACAAAAGGGTACAATACTGTGACTGAAACATTTCACAAATAACCCGCACATTGGAGAGGAGCTTACGATGACGTTTCGGTCCGACTTGGTCCATTTACAAAGTCTCGGAATGGTCCAAGTCGGACCGAAGCGTCGTCGTAATCTCCTCTCTCCTATGTGAGGGTTATTTGTGTAACACATTCAAGCTGTACTGAGAGGTTTGTCACACCCTGTGTACACTAAGAACGTTTAATGTCAGGATGACTGTGATCCTGGCAACGTCAGCGCACTAGCCTTCTTTCTCTCCTTATCTTTTGCTTCAAGTTGGAAAAATTCAGATTCAGGAAGGATATAGGAAAGTACTGGTTTGGTAATAGAGTTGTGGATGAGTGGAACAAACTCCCCAGTACAGTTATAGAGGCTGAAATGTTGTGTAGTTTTATAAATAGGTTAGTTAAATACTTGAGTGGGTGCGGGTGGGTGTGAGTTGGACCTGACTAACTTGTGTTACTAGGTGAGATGCCGTGCTCCTTAAGTGAATGTGACCTGACCAAAGTTAGGACACTAGCTTAATCCTATAGGGGACTTGGACCTGCCTCGGATAGGCCAGTAGGCCTGCTGCAGTGTTCCTTTTTAATGTTATGTTCTTATGATAGTCACCATCGTTACCAATATCCGTAGGAGTATGTTCTTCCATGACTATATAATAAGAACACTAATTTAATATACTCTTGTCAAGTTCACCTCATCATTGTCAAGCAAATATTGACAAAGGTCAACGCGGTGGCAGACTCCTCCTCCACATATTGTTAGCTAGTTAGAATGCGTTTATTACAGTTAATATATAACTTATTATTGTGTTATATATATATATATATATATATATATATATATATATATATATATATATATATATATATATATACATATATATATTTTTTTATTATTATATTATCACACTGGCCGATTCCCACCAAGGCACGGTGGCCCGAAAAAGAAAAACTTTCACCATCATTCACTCCATCACTGTCTTGCCAGAAGGGTGCTTTACACTACAGTTTTTAAACTGCAACATTAACACCCCTCCTTCAGAGTGCAGGCACTGTACTTCCCATCTCCAGGACTCAAGTCCGGCCTGCCGGTTTCCCTGAACCCCTTCATAAATGTTACTTTGCTCACACTCCAACAGCACGTCAAGTATTAAAAACCATTTGTCTCCATTCACTCCTATCAAACACGCTCATGCATACCTGCTGGAAGTCCAAGCCCCTCGCACACAAAACCTCCTTTACCCCCTCTCTCCAACCTTTCCTAGGCCGACCCCTACCCCGCCTTCCTTCCACTACAGACTGATACACTCTTGAAGTCATTCTGTTTCGCTCCATTCTCTCTACATGTCCAAACCACCTCAACAACCCTTCCTCAGCCCTCTGGACAACAGTTTTGGTAATCCCGCACCTCCTCCTAACTTCCAAACTACGAATTCTCTGCATTATATTCACACCACACATTGCCCTCAGACATGACATCTCCACTGCCTCCAGCCTTCTCCTCGCTGCAACATTCATCACCCATGCTTCACACCCATATAAGAGCGTTGGTAAAACTATACTCTCATACATTCCCCTCTTTGCCTCCAAGGACAAAGTTCTTTGTCTCCACAGACTCCTAAGTGCACCACTCACTCTTTTCCCCTCATCAATTCTATGATTCACCTCATCTTTCATAGACCCATCCGCTGACACGTCCACTCCCAAATATCTGAATACATTCACCTCCTCCATACTCTCTCCTTCCAATCTGATATTCAATCTTTCATCACCTAATCTTTTTGTTATCCTCATAACCTTACTCTTTCCTGTATTCACCTTTAATTTTCTTCTTTTGCACACCCTACCAAATTCATATATATATATATATATATATATATATATATATATATATATATATATATATATATATATATATATATATATATATATATATATATATTAGTGAAGGGATACAATGCATTATCTACAAGAGTGTTGGACCTAAGTTAACATATTAGCTGCACTCTCTCCCTTTGGTTGTAATTTGGCCTTAAAGTAACCCAAATACCAAAATTTATCTTTAACTTCTACAATCGTTTTTGTTGAGCACTACCAGTTGTATAAGATATTAAGAAAGGAAAGTCGGTCCCATTAGCTAGTTTACTTTATTTGTACGTTGGTGATACTCTGCACATCTGAGGGATGAAATTAAGATACATTTATCTGGAGAGTTTATCTGGAGAGAGTTCCGGGGGTCAACGCCCCCGCGGCCCGGTCTGTGACCAGGCCTCCTTAGGTCAGTGTCCCAGGATGCGACCCACACCAGTCGACTAACACCCAGGTACCCATTTTACTGATGGGGAACATAGACAACAGGTGGAAAGAAACACGTCCAATGTTTCTACTCTGGCTGGGAATCGAACCCAGGCCCTCACCGTGTGAAGCGAGAGCGTTAACCACCAGGCCACCAGAGCCACATGTGCAACATCTGGGAATTTGTATTGATAAAGCCACTGGATGGCGAAACGTCTACAATAAAGATACCCAGATGCTGCACATGTGTCTTAATTTCATCTTGTCGGTATTGTATACCATTCTTGTACATCTGAGGGATGCTGATGTAACAGTGCTTTTGGGATGGGTTGTGTAGGGAACTTAGTATTTCGTTTTTATTTGGCGTACATTATATAACACCACAGCAGCAATAAGCCAAAGGTTTATTGCCCCTTTAAAGTGTCTCGGAACCCATTTTTATGCTGAGTATGAACTCTCGCATATAAATGTTAACCAATCATCACAAGAGGTTGAACTCAGGCTACTTACTTTATACCTACTCCCTGGTATGAGTGGTTAGCTGTCACTTGCTTCTGGATAATTAGCACAGTTTTGATTCTCTGCATGTGAACTATTGGCAATAAGCTTATCTATTCTTTCTCTTATTCTCTCACATATATGGCAACCACTAAGTTTATTGTATATAACGTAGATAATTTTTTTTTTAACAAGTCGGCCGTCTCCCACCGAGGCAGGGTGACCCAAAACAGAAAGAAAATCCCCGAAAAGAAAATACTTTCATCATCATTCAACGCTTTCACCTCACTCACACATAAATATAAAATTTTATTTCTGGTTCTGGTTATATACGGGTTTTCAAAAACAGCCGTATGTATTGATTGTTACTTTGCTGGTAATCTAAGTAAGGTTCCTCAGGCCTTCCAATTGTACCTGTGTGTGTATTTATGAACGGTGTTCGAAAATGTATCTGCATCCATTCAGTGTATTCCTATGATCAGTTTAGATGGTTCAACAAATCCTCTCAACCTGAAGCGAGATTTCTTTATGAACTCAAAGCTGTCAGTCACAGTATTTGTCACAGACTGCCCACAAATGGTGACTAATATAGGTTACAACTTTTTACGCTCCACACTTCTCCTGCCTCACTACACTGCTCCAGTTTCCACACCACAGTTTCTATTACATCCTCACTGCTCTGACTCCTACAATATTGCTCCTGCCCCCTACTGCTCTAATCCTCCAGGCTTCTGGTATTCTCTCCCCATTTCTATCTCCCCCTCTTAACCGTTCCTTTCTTCCCACCACAATTATCCACTCCTTCACCATTGCTCCCTACTGTTCATACCCCACCCCAATGTTCTTACCCCCTTCCCCGCTGCTCTTACCTCCTCCCCACTTCTTAGTTTATAATTTTCCTACTCCCCTGCAAACTTATAAAATCTCTGTTCTCATTTCGTGTATCTACATCTCAATGCTCCTAACCCACCCCATTGATCCTACCTTCGTCCCTAATGTTCCTACTTCCTAGTACAATCTCCCTGCTTTTCCTTCCTCCTGCCCATTGTTCTTATTCGCCCCTCAAGTGCTCCTACTTCCTTCAAACTGCTCCTACTTCCTTCTGAGGTCTTGAGATTGAGTTCCCAATTTCCTGTTTTGTGAGAAACGGGAATGAACTGTCTTATGTGAGTTATTACTGGGATACTCGCCTTTGTATGTTGTTTGTGTTACTGAGTCTGTTTCCTTTTGTGTTGCAGATTCATGCTGGGTTTAATGATTAGTATAATATATACTGAGAAATTAAGACAGTCTTAGACTTCTCATGACTCACGAAATCGTAATGACACGATTGCAAACAAACCATACCCCGGCCGGGCTGGAGTTTTGAGACTCTCTGACCGCGGGTTCAATACCGGCCGGGGTATGGTTTCTTAGACTTCTCAGCTTATTAATTACTTCTGGCATAAAGTTGACACTGTTCAGTGGATTTGGTAATACAGTATTTTGTGAAGATATTCCCAAAGGCTTTTTGGGGGGTTTTAATGTTAGGTGAGGTTACATTTGGTTAAAGTTGCAGTGGTGAATATCGGGTTAAGGGGCACGTAAGTAAATGTGATAGTAATTATGGACAAGGTAGATTATAGGAGAAAAATTAATATATTATGAGACGGGGGTACTTACGTGACCCTTAAGTTATGCTAAGGTGGGTAAAATTGGATTGGGCTGTATTTTGTTACTATGAGTTGGGTTAGGTTAAATTATATCTGGTTACACTGAATGGTCAAAGTTGAGTTTAATAACCTAACTTAGCTCTGTGTAACTAAAGGTAACAAAACCTAGACTAACATAACCTAACCATACTTAGCCTTACATAATCAAACCCGACCTATCCTAACAGATCCTAATTAAACCTAACATTAAGATCCTCTCCAAAATTTGGTACAATTCGGAAACCAGACTTTGTATTGCACATTTTAAACTATCACATATGATGAAATTCCACGAAGCAGTTAGACTCACTCTTAACCTTTAATCTTAACTACGACAGATCAGAAAACACGGACTTAAATATCCACGGAACACGAAGACACTAATGTACGGAATCGCAGTAGAAAATAAAGGAACGAAAATGAGAACAGGTCGCCCTCATTTTGTAAACTGCTGTCAAATTAGAAAGTGAATTATTTGGCGATTTGTCCTTCATGTATTTCTACGAGCTTCATTTTTTTTTGTCTGTTGAGTTCGACTAGGTTCAGCTGGAATAACTTTATGGGGTTAGTAGAGGGAGAAAATCAGATCCGAGGAAAACCTCTTCTCCAAGTCTGAGGCTCCACAGTTACACCCAGAACTGATACTTCCAAAATCAATAATTTATGATGTGTATATAGATGGGGTCCACCTCTGGTGTAAATTGTGGGACCCAAAGCCTCGGAGAAGTGGATAAAAAGGCTTCAAGGAAGAATATTTGTATCTCTTCCTCAAGCCGTTTGAATATTCCACTTCCCTACCACCCCCCATCTTTTCAGTCTTTTTTACCAATAGGTATATATATATATATATATATATATATATATATATATATATATATATATATATATATATATATATATATATATAAAAAAGAGAAGAAAAACTTTATAAAACTGGGATGCTTGAATGTGCATGGATGTAGTGCAGATGACAAGAAACAGATGATTGCTGATGTTATGAATGAAAAGAAGTTGGATGTCCTGGCCCTAAGCGAAACAAAGCTGAAGAGGGTAGGGGAGTTTCGGTGGAGGGAAATAAATGGGATTAAATCTGGAGTATCTGAGAGAGTTAGAGCAAAGGAAGGGGTAGCAATAATGTTCAAGGATCAGTTATGGAAGGAGAAAAGAGAATATGAATGTGTAAATTCAAGAATTATGTGGATTAAAGTAAAGGTTGGATGCGAAAAGTGGGTCATAATAAGCGTGTATGCACCTGGAGAAGAGAGGAATGTAGAGGAGAGAGAGAGATTTTGGGAGATGTTAAGTGAATGTATAGGAGCCTTTGAACCAAGTGAGAGAGTAATTGTGGTAGGGGACCTGAATGCTAAAGTAGGAGAAACTTTTAGAGAGGGTGTGGTAGGTAAGTTTGGAGTGCCAGGTGTAAATGATAATGGGAGCCCTTTGATTGAACTTTGTATAGAAAGGGGTTTAGTTATAGGTAATACATATTTTAAGAAAAAGAGGATAAATAAGTATACAAGATATGATGTAGGGCGAAATGACAGTAGTTTGTTGGATTATGTATTGGTAGATAAAAGACTGTTGAGTAGACTTCAGGATGTACATGTTTATAGAGGGGCCACAGATATGTCAGATCACTTTCTAGTTGTAGCTACACTGAGAGTAAAAGGTAGATGGGATACAATGAGAATAGAAGCATCAGGGAAGAGAGAGGTGAAGGTTTATAAACTAAAAGAGGAGGCAGTTAGGGTAAGATATAAACAGCTATTGGAGGATAGATGGGCTAATGAGAGCATAGGCAATGGGGTCGAAGAGGTATGGGGTAGGTTTAAAAATGTAGTGTTAGAGTGTTCAGCGGAAGTTTGTGGTTACAGGAAAGTGGGTGCAGGAGGGAAGAGGAGCGATTGGTGGAATGATGATGTAAAGAGAGTAGTAAGGGAGAAAAAGTTAGCATATGAGAAGTTTTTACAAAGTAGAAGTGATGCAAGCAGGGAAGAGTATATGGAGAAAGAGAGAGAGGTTAAGAGAGTGGTGAAGCAATGTAAAAAGAGAGCAAATGAGAGAGTGGGTGAGATGTTATCAACAAATTTTGTTGAAAATAAGAAAAAGTTTTGGAGTGAGATTAACAAGTTAAGGAAGCCCAGAAAACAAATGGATTTGTCAGTTAAAAATAGGAGAGGAGAGTTATTAGATGGAGAGTTGGAGGTATTGGGAAGATGGAGGGAATATTTTGAGGAATTGTTAAATGTTGATGAAGATAGGGAAGCTGTGATTTCGTGTATAGGGCAAGGAGGAATAACATCTTGTAGGAGTGAGGAAGAGCCAGTTGTGAGTGTTGGGGAAGTTCGTGAGGCAGTAGGTAAAATGAAAGGGGGTAAGGCAGCCGGGATTGATGGGATAAAGATAGAAATGTTAAAAGCAGGTGGGGATATAGTTTTGGAGTGGTTGGTGCAATTATTTAATAAATGCATGGAAGAGGGTAAGGTACCTAGGGATTGGCAGAGAGCATGCATAGTTCCTTTGTATAAAGGCAAAGGGGACAAAAGAGAGTGCAAAAATTATAGGGGGATAAGTCTGTTGAGTATACCTGGCAAAGTGTATGGTAGAGTTATTATTGAAAGAATTAAGAGTAAGACGGAGAATAGGATAGCAAATGAACAAGGAGGCTTTAGGAAAGGTAGGGGGTGTGTGGACCAGGTGTTTACAGTGAAACACATAAGTGAACAGTATTTAGATAAGGCTAAAGAGGTCTTTGTGGCATTTATGGATTTGGAAAAGGCGTATGACAGGGTGGATAAGGGGGCAATGTGGCAGATGTTGCAGGTGTATGGCGTAGGAGGTATGTTACTGAAAGCAGTGATGAGTTTTTACGAGGATAGTGAGGCTCAAGTTAGAGTATGTAGGAAAGAGGGAAATTATTTCCCAGTAAAAGTAGGCATTAGACAGGGATGTGTGATGTCACCGTGGTTGTTTAATATATTTATAGATGGGGTTGTAAGAGAAGTAAATGCGAGGGTCTTGGCAAGAGGCGTGGAGTTAAAAGATAAAGAATCAAACATAAAGTGGGAGTTGCCACAGTTGCTCTTTGCTGATGACACTGTGCTCTTGGGAGATTCTGAAGAGAAGTTGCAGAGATTGGTGGATGAATTTGGTAGGGTGTGCAAAAGAAGAAAATTAAAAGTGAATACAGGAAAGAGTAAGGTTATGAGGATAACAAAAAGATTAGGTGATGAAAGATTGGATATCAGATTGGAGGGAGAGAGTTTGGAGGAGGTGAATGTATTCAGATATTTGGGAGTTGACGTGTCAGCGGATGGGTCTATGAAAGTTGAGGTGAATCATAGAATTGATGAGGGGAAAAGGGTGAGTGGTGCACTTAGGAGTCTGTGGAGACAGAGAACTTTGTCCTTGGAGGCAAAGAGGGGAATGTATGAGAGTATAGTTTTACCAACGCTCTTATATGGGTGTGAAGCATGGGTGATGAATGTTGCAGCGAGGAGAAGGCTGGAGGCAGTGGAGATGTCATGTCTGAGGGCAATGTGTGGTGTGAATATAATGCAGAGAATTCGTAGTTTGGAAGTTAGGAGGAGGTGCGGGATTACCAAAACTGTTGTCCAGAGGGGTGAGGAAGGGTTGTTGAGGTGGTTCGGACATGTAGAGAGAATGAAGCTAAACAGAGTGACTTCAAGAGTGTATCAGTCTGTAGTAGAAGGAAGGCGGGGTAAGGATCACCCTAGGAAAGGTTGGAGGAAGGGGGTAAAGAAGGTTTTGTATGCGAGGGGCTTGGACTTCCAGCAGGCATGCGTGAGCGTGTTTGATAGGAGTGAATGGAGACAAATGGTTTTTAATACTTGACGTGCTGATGGAGTGTGAGCAAAGTAACATTTATGAAGGGGTTCAGGGAAACCGGCAGGCCGGACTTGAGTCCTGGAGATGGGAAGTACAGTGCCTGCACTCTGAAGGAGGGGTGTTAATGTTGCAGTTTAAAAACTGTAGTGTAAAGCACCCTTCTGGCAAGACAGTGATGGAGTGAATGATGGTGAAAGTTTTTCTTTTTCGGGCCACCCTGCCTTGGTGGGAATCGGCTAGTGTGATAATAAAATAAATATATGTATATATAAATGTATATATATATATATATATATATATATATATATATATATATATATATATATATATATATATATATATATATATATATATATATAAAGGAGGAATAACATTTTGTAGAAGTAAGGAAGAGCCAGTTGTGAGTGTGGGTGAAGTTCCTGAGGCAGTGGGCAGAATGAAAGCGAGTAAGGCAGCTGGGATTGATGGGATAAAGCAAAGCAGGAAGGGATATAGTATTGGAGTGGTTGGTGCTTTTATTTAATAAATGTATGGAAGAGGGTAAGGTACCTAGGGATTGGCAAAGAGCATGTATAGTTCCTTTGTATAAAGGCAAAAGGGATAAAAAGAGTGCAAAAATTATAGGGGAATAAGTCTGCTGAGTATTCCTGGTAAAGTGTATGATAGAGTTATTATTGAAAGAATTAAGAGTAAGATAGAGTTGGATAGCAGATGAACAAGGAGGCTTTAGAAAAGGTAGGGGGTGTGTGGACCAAGTGTTTACAGTGAAACATATAGGTGAGCAGTATTTAGATATGGGTAAAGAGGTTTTTGTGACTTATGGATTTGGAAAAGGCATGTGACAGGGTGGATAGGGGGGCAATGTGGCAGATGTTGCAGGTGTATGGTATAGGAGGTATGTTACTGAAAGCAGTGAAGAGCTTTTACGAGGACAGTGAGGCTCAGGTTAGAGTATGTATGAGAGAGGGAGATTACTTCCCAGTAAAAGTAGGCCTTAGATAAGGATGTGTGATGTCACCGTGGTTCAATATATTTATAGATGGGGTTGTAAGAGAAGCGAATGCAAGGGTCTTGTTTGGAGGTGTTGAGTTAAAAGATAAAGAATCAAACACAAAGTGGGAGTTGTCACTGTTGCTCTTTGCTGATGACACGGTGCTTTTGGGAGATTCTAAAGAGAAGCTGCACAGGTTGGTGGATGAATTTGGTAGGGTATGTAAAAGAAGAAAATTAAAGTGAATATAGGAAAAGTAAGGTGATGAGGATGAAGATTAGGTGACGAAAGATTGGATATCAGATTGGAGGGAGAGAGTATGGAGGAGGTGAATGTATTCAGATATTTAGGAGTGGATGTGTCAGCAGATGGGTCTCTGAAGGATGAGGTGAATCACAGAACTGATGAGGGGAAAAGGGTGAGTGGTGCACTTAGGAGTCTGAGGAGACAAAGAACTTTGTCCGTGGAAGGGAAGAGGGGAATGTATGAGAGTATAGTTGTACCAACACTCTTGTATGGGTGTGAAGCATGGGTGATGAATGTAGGAACGAGGAGAAGGCTGGAGGCATTAGAGATGTCATGTCTGAGGTCAATGTGTGTGAATATAATGCAGAGAATTCGTAATTTGGAAATTAGGGGAAGGTGCAGGATTACCAAAACGATTAACCAGATGGCTGAGGAGGGGTTGTTGAGGTATTTCAGACATGTAGAGAGAATGGAACAAAACAGAATGACTTCGAGATTGTAAGAATCTGTAGTGGTGGGAAGGGGGGGGTAGGGGTTGGCCTAGGAAGGGTTGGAGGGACAGGGAAAAAAAGGTTTTGTGTGCGAGGGGCTTGGACTTCCAGAAAGCGTGCATGAGCTTATTTGATAGGAGTGAATGGAGACAAATGGTTTTTAATACTTGAAGTGCTTTTGGAGTGTGAGGAAAGTAACATTTATGAAGGGATTCAGGGAAACCGGCAGGCCGGACTTGAGTCCTGGAGATGGGAAGTACAGTGCCTGCACTCTGAAGGACGGGTGTTAATGTTGCAGTTTTATAACTGTAGTGTAAAGCACCCTTCTGGCAAGACAGTGATGAAGTGAATGATGGTGAAAGTTTCTCTTTATCGGGCCACCCTGCCTTGGTGGGAATCGGCAGATGTGTTGATAAAAAAATAATATATATATATATATATATATATATATATATATATATATATATATATATATATATATATGTATATATATATATATATATGTATGTATGTATATGGTGTGGTGAGGTGTGGTCTAGACCCTTTATATGCCTTCATTTGATGCATTAATTTCATTGTTCCTTGATAATGTGAGTAGTCACGACGACGAAAGCGCTTGGAATTACTCTATTCTTTCACAGTGGTTGTTTTGCATATTATATATATTTGTTCCTGTCATTTCAGGAGCCCTCCCACCCCAATTTGCTCTTCCTGTAACATCCCTCATTTTGCTCTATTCATGGCAACATGTGCAGTATTTACGTAAATTTATTGCGAAACTTTCCGTAGGCTTCTTCAGTAGACTACTGCTTCTGCTGCTTCCTCTGTATTCAACTGAAAAAGTCTACTGTGTCAGCGAAAAGTTTTGCAATAAAGATACCTCAGAGAATTAACATTAGCGATCTACTGAATTTACGGAAGGCAATGCAGTAAACACCGTAACTGTGAATTCAGTTTCCTGTTGTTTGAATTATCTGCGGTTTACCGTGACCCAAAAACTAGTATTATATATTATAATCAAAAAGAAGCGCTAAGCCACAAGGGCACCCAAAAAATAACACTTAGTATGGCTTAATAATGCCCCAGAAGTAGCGATGGCGGCAGTTGTTCCAACACTAAGAGACGCTGTCAACTGCTGCCCATCAGTGAACAAGTGATAATTCTCAACTTAGTGTCCATAATCTATCAATTTAACTTCATCATAGGTATGTATGTACACGAAAACCCACTGATTGTATATATATATAGTTCGCTATTATCCGCGGTTTCGGGTATCCACGGTAGGTTTTGGAATTTATCCCCCTCAGATACCAGGGTACTTCTGTACTTGTATCTCCTTTCCTTACAGGATGTGAGAAGTTCATGGGATGGAATAGAATATACTGTGTGAGAGAGAGGGATAGTAGGACCGACTGCAGTCACGGTCTAGGGTATATGTTAAACAAACCATGGTACGGGTGGCTTTTGAACCCACGGCACCATGGGTTCAAATCCCACTCGTACCGTGGTTTCTTTGCAATCGTTTTATTACGAATTCGTGAATGAAATAAAGTAGCCATAACGTAACTAAAATTGAAACTGACGTCGTACTGGTTAAAACAGTGTCGTGGAAACTTGCATAATATAAATATTCCTTCAAAAATGACCTGTGTATAAATGCCTGACTCGTAGATTTGTATTTACACGTTATTCTTGGTAAACAAACCCCTGTAAGTTAAGTTACAGGACACAAGTGCAACTAATGTCACATTTTATTATGACAACGTTTCGCTCTCCAGGAGAGCGAAACGTTGCCACAATAAAATGTCACATAGGTTGTACTTTCTTTTTACCCAACATATTGGTGATAATTTCAACATTACAACTTGAGCATCAACTTACCTTAGTGATGCTGTCATCTCTCCCTCGATGATCTGTGAAGCTTCACCTACCTGGAATGTAAACAATACGCATTAATACACAGCTACCAGGTCCATGTATTCCAGGTCTATGTATACCAGGTCCATGTATTCCAGATCCATGCATTCCAGGTTCATGCATTCCATGTCCACGCATTCCAGGTCCAAATATTCCAGGTCCATGCATTCCAGGTTCATGTATTCCATGTCCATGTATTCCAAGTCCATGTATTCCAGGTCCAAATAATCCAGGTCCATGCATTCCAGGTCCAAATAATCCAGGTCCATGCATTCCAGGTCCATGTATTCCAGGTCCATGTATAACATTCAGCCTACATCTTCAGGAAGTATCTCAGTTATACCTCCTCACACACATGCTATACCTCCTCAAAACAGGTTATACCTCCACTCACACACACACGTTATACCTAGAAACCTTAAACTTATACACGTTAAACCTACACACGTTATACCTTCACACGTTATACCTCCTCACACACACACTCACATACACACACACACACACTTTATACCTCCTAACACACACACACACACACTCACATACACACACACACACACTTTATACCTCCTAACACACACACACACACACACACACACACACACACACACACACACACACACACACACACACACACACACACACACAATATATTGTAAAATCTTAGACTTTCATAAAACAACAATGGAAAATATTACTGCTATGACGCAGGGGAGGTGAGATTATCATCAATTGTTGACCTGAAACTGACCTTTGTTGATGGCAGATGGTGTCTGGAGAACTGTAGCCAGCTGGTGCTGGGGTAGACAGCTGGTGCTGGGGTAGCCATCTGATGCTGGGGTAGCCAGCTAGTGCCGGGGTAACCAGCTGGGCTGGGGTAGCCAGCTAGTGCTGGGGTGGCCGGCTAGTGCTGGGGTGGCCAGCTAGTGCTGGGGTGGCCAGCTAGTGCTGGGTTGGCCAGCTGGTGCTGGGGTGGCCAGCTGGTGCTGGGGTGGCCAGCTGGTGCTGGCGTGGCCAGCTGGTGCTGGGGTAGCCAGCTGGTGCTGGGGTAGCCAGCTGGTGCTGGAATAGCCAGCTGGTGCTGGGGTAGCCAACTGGTGCTGGGATAGCCAGCTGGTGCTGAGGTAGCCAGCTGGTGCTGAGGTAGCCAGCTGGTGCTGGGATAGCCAGCTGATGCTGGGATAGCAGCTGGTGCTGGAATAGCCAGCTAGTGCTGGGATAGCCAGCTGGTGCTGGGGTAGCCAGCTGGTGCTGGGGTAGCCAGCTAGTGCTGGGGTAGCCAGCTGGCTACCCCAGCACTGGAATCAAGCCACCTGTTCTATCCGCAACAGTTTTGAGGCCATGTTAATTTCTTGTTTTCTTAGAGCACCCGCGCGACAACACCCGCGCGACAACACTCGCGCGACAACACTCGCGCGACAACACCCGCGCGACAACACCCGCGCGACAACACCCGCGCGACAACACCCGCGCGACAACACCCGCGCGACAACACCCGCGCGACAACACCCACGCGACAACACCCACGCGACAACACTCACGCGACAACACTCGCGCGACAACACCCACGCGACAACACACGCGCGGCAACACTCGCCCGACAACACTCGCCCGACAACACCCGCGCGACAACACTCGCCCGACAACACCCGCGCGACAACACCCGCGCGACAACACCCACGCGACAACACACGCGCGGCAACACTCGCCCGACAACACCCGCGCGACAACACTCGCGCGACAACACTCGCGCGACAACACCCGCGCGGCAACACTCCCACGACAACACTCCCACGACAACACTCCCACGACAACACTCCCACGATAACACTCGCTCGACAACACTCGCTCGACAACACTCGCGCGGCAACACTCGCGCGGCAACACTCGCGCGGCAACACTCGCGCGGCAACACTCGCGCGGCAACACTATGAACTTATAATCACTCAAAATAATTCACTAGCTATTATTATTATCATGATATAAACATCGATAATAAAAGTGCATTCAGTACTGATTTTGAAAGCGCTAAATCCTTAGGGATTATACACAGTCTGAGCATTTATAAACATGTTATATATACTGATATACACCAGTATATCACTATATACACTGAGAGGTGTACACTTCTCAATGTATATACTCTGATACCTAAAATATAAATTAAAGCATACACACTGAGTTACACACCGATGTGTATATACACAAATACACATCTCTGGGTGTATATATACTGAAGGATATACACATTTCAGTGTAGTTTACGTGTAGGTAGGAGAGTGTAGTGTAGCGACCCTCCTGTTGTGGCTGGTACAACCACAGTGAGGGAAAGTAAGCTTCGTCAAGCTCAGCTTCGAGGCTTCGAAGCTTTTCATGAAGCCTTTGAATGAGTCGTTTCATCACGGAGTTTTTAACTTCTTCACGAACACGGGATTCATACACCCAGAGGTGTATGTGTCTCCGTGTTTACACACACAATTTAATTCCCATTCTAGGTATTAAAGTATTCCTGACTGGTGGTATACAGGTTGGTTAATAAGGTTTGAAGCCTATCGACTACACAATCGTTGCGCGGTAATCTATCCACCACCAGACAAGAATTTTTATTAACCAAAGAATTCAAACAATTTCTTAACATATATACCCTGAGAGATATGCAGCTGTCAGGGTATATACCAGGTAGGTATATGAATGACTTGAAGCCCTGATAACCCTTGTGTAGTAGATAGACTTTAAACTCCACTAACCAACCAACCAGCCTTAATGACCCTCGTGTAGTAGACAGGCTTGAAACCCCAGTTAAAAATATATATA
Source organism: Cherax quadricarinatus (assembly GCF_038502225.1). Taxonomy (NCBI): domain Eukaryota; kingdom Metazoa; phylum Arthropoda; class Malacostraca; order Decapoda; family Parastacidae; genus Cherax; species Cherax quadricarinatus. The sequence continues at coordinate 52,428,159 of NC_091301.1, forward strand.
ATAATAACAATCTTTATTTCTACAAGTGCAGATCATAGCTGACATCAATGACATACTACTATATAGCTGACATCAGTGACATACTACTATATAGCTGACATCAATAACATACTACTATATAGCTGACATCAGTGACATACTACTATATAGCTGACATCAGTGACATACTACTATATAGCTGACATCAATGACATACTACTATATAGCTGACATCAATAACATACTACTATATAGCTGACATCAGTGACATACTACTATATAGCTGACATCAATGACATACTACTATATAGCTGACATCAGTGACATACTACTATATAGCTGACATCAATGATATACTACCATATAGCTGACATCAATGATATACTACTATATAGCTGACATCAATGATATACTACCATATAGCTGACATCAGTGATATACTACTATATAGCTGACATCAATGACATACTACTATATAGCTGACATCAATGATATACTACCATATAGCTGACATCAATGACATACTACTATATAGCTGACATCAATGATATACTACCATATAGCTGACATCAATGATATACTACTATATAGCTGACATCAATGACACACTACTATATAGCTGACATCAATGATATACTACCATATAGCTGACATCAATGATATACTACTATATAGCTGACATCAATGATATACTACTATATAGCTGACATCAATGATATACTACCATATAGCTGACATCAATGATATACTACTATATAGCTGACATCAATGACATACTACTATATAGCTGACATCAATTATATACTACCATATAGCTGACATCAATGATATACTACTATATAGCTGACATCAATGACATACTACTATATAGCTGACATCAATGATATACTACCACATAGCTGACATCAATGATAAGTTAAATAATATAGAACTTAGCCATACAGATTGCGAAAAGGACTTGGGGGTTATGGTGAGCAGTAACCTTAAACCAAGACAGCAATGCCTAAGCGTACGTAATAAGGCAAATAGATTACTGGGATTTATATCAAGAAGTGTAAGCAACAGAAGTCCAGAGGTCATACTGCAGCTTTATACATCATTAGTAAGGCCTCACCTAGATTATGCAGCTCAATTCTGGTCTCCATATTACAGAATGGACATAAATTCGTTAGAAAACATTCAGCGTAGGATGACTAAATTAATACATAGCATTAGAAATCTTCCTTATGAAGAAAGATTGAAGACTCTTAAGTTACATTCACTTGTTAGACGAAGAATGAGGGGAGACCTGATCGAAGTGTATAAGTGGAAGATAGGTATTAATAAAGGGGATATTAACAAGGTCTTGAGGATATCTCTCCAAGAGAGAACCCGCAGTAATGGATTTAAATTAGATAAGTTTAGATTTAGAAAGGACATAGGAAAGTATTGGTTTGGAAATATGGTAGTTGATGAGTGGAACAGTCTACCTAGTTGGGTTATTGAGGCTAGGACTTTGGGTAGTTTCAAATTTAGGTTGGATAAGTACATGAGTGGGAGGGGTTGGATTTGAGTGGGACTTGCACATCGGAGCTTGTTTCTTGGGTGGCATTGAAAGTTGGGTTGGTCAAATGTTTGTTAGTGGGATGAATTGTAAAGGACCTGCCTAGTATGGGCCAACAGGCCTCCTGCAGTGTTCCTCCTTTCTTATGTTCTTATGTTCTTATATACTACTATATAGCTGACATCAATGATATACTACTATATAGCTGACATCAATGATATACTACCATATAGCTGACATCAATGATATACTACTATATAGCTGACATCAATGATATACTACTATATAGCTGACATCAATGACATACTACTACATAGCTGACATCAATGGCATACTACTATATAGCTGACATCAATGACATACTACTATATAGCTGACATCATTGATATACTACTATATAGCTGACATCAATGGCATACTACTATATAGCTGACGTCAATGACATACTACTATATAGCTGACATCAATGACATACTACTATATAGCTGACATCAATGATATACTGCTATATAGCTGACATCAATGACATACTACTATATAGCTGACATCAATGACATACTACTATATAGCTGACGTCAATGACATACTACTTTATAGCTGACATCAATGACATACTACTATATAGCTGAGATCAATGACATACTACTATATAGCTGACATCAATAACATACTACTATATAGCTGACATCAATGATACACTGCTATATAGCTGACATCAATGGCATACTACTGTATAGCTGACATCAATGACATACTACTATATAGCTGACATCAATGACATACTACTATATAGCTGACATCAATGACATACTACTATATAGCTGACATCAATGACATACTACTATATAGCTGACATCAATGACATACCACTATATAGCTGACATCAATGACATTCTACTATACTGCTGATCAATTAGCAAGAACTCATTTAAAATTAAGTCCTTTCTAAAATGTTCTCTTATACGTTTAAGGATATATTTTTTCATTTATGCTAATGTAAAAATTAACAATTTTGTACCAAAAGAACCTTTGTAAACTTGCCTAACCTTATTATAACAAGCGCTTTTTAATTTAGTCCATTCCAACAATATATATTTTACATAAGTTTACAGTAATATAATAATAAACTAACATAATGAAATATATTTTTTTCGGTAGGTTCAGATTGTTTCCTTTGCGAAATTATTACACACATAAATTTTCGCTTGTCCTATTATGGAAAGACGTGTGTTGCTATTTTGGCCTAAATAGCAACGTTATTCTTGCCGAATAAGGCAAGCTAATATATAAATATATGAATATATATATATATATATATATATATATATATATATATATATATATATATATATATATATATATATATATATATATGTATTATATATATATATATATATATATATTATATATATATATTATATATATATATTATATATATATATATATATATATATATATATATATATATATATATATATATATATATATATATATATATATATATATATATATATATATAACTAGTCGGCCGTCTCCCACCGAGGCAGGGTGACCCAAAAAGAAAGAAAATCCCCAAAAAGAAAATACTTTCATCATCATTCAACACTTTTATCTCACTCACACACAATCACTGTCTTTGCAGAGGTTCTCAGAGTACAACAGTTTAGAATCATATACATATAAAGATACACAACATATCCCTCCAAACTGCCAATATCCCGAACCCCTCCTTTAAAGTGCAGGCATTGTACTTCCATTTCCAGGACTCAAGTCGACTATATAAAAATAGCCGGTTTTATATATATATATATATATATATATATATATATATATATATATATATATATATATATATATATATATATATATATATATATATATATATGTTAAATATGGGATGGGGTCCACCTCTGGTGTAAATTGTGGGACCCATAGCCTCGGAGAAGTGGATAAAAAGGCTTCAAGGAAGAATATTTGGATTTCTTCCTGAAGCCATTTGAATATTCCACTTCCCCTACCACCCCATCTTTTAAACTATTTTTTTTTTACCAATAGGAATATTTTATTACATAATATGGCACCTAAGATTTAAGAGATACATTGTTGATATAAAGGTGGCATATACGGTACATGTTGTTACGTGTGTATCACCGATTATAAGGCGAAAATCTCATCCAGCTCCTCAGAGCTGGGGCGTGTGCCCAAAATGCAGCATGCATTACCCCTTTGAACAGCCGCACTGAGCCTCACTAGAGATATTAACAATGCAAGGAATTCGCAAGAGCAAGCGAAATATACACAAACACTGATCTCTGGCTGAAGGAGACTCGAACCTACGAACCTTGGAAGAAGGTACGCAGTGCTTTACCAATCTACCCACACTGGACCAATACCTTGGAGTCCAGCTTGCGCTAGACTTTGATCCAAGGTAGCCAGCTTTCAGGGAGAAGGCTTACAGCTTTTCATCTCATCCCTTGCATGCATCAGCCTTTCTAGAGAATTTAACAATGCAAGGAATTCGCAAGAGCAGGAATTACGATTACGATTTCGTGAGTCATGTTGACGGCATTGAGGGGACTTGAGCTAGAGTTCGTCACGGCCACGCTAGCTGGAGATTCGTCTGTAAAAACTTGCATTTTTGGTCACAGTGGTGCCTATGCTAACCTTCCCATGGTGTAGAAATATACCTAGTTGGACGAATCTTATTGTGGCTAGCTGGTCCAGTGGCTAACGCGACGGTCTGGAGTTTTGAGACTAACCGCCGGTTCAATCCCGCCCGTGGTATGGTTTGTTTGTAATCCTGTCATTACGATTTCGTGAGTCATCCACGAAGATTAGTTGTACAAGGTCTGAGAAATTGACGGCACCAGTTGCCTTATGCCATTTACTGAGTGCTTTCTACTGCTGCCTTACAAAGTCGACGTAAGACTGACCCAGCTGTCGTTTGCCTAGTTTTCACCACCCGATAGTTGATAAAATCGTCATTGTTTAACACAGATGTAAACTCCTGTGCTTTACCATACAACGCTGTATGTACCAGTGCTGCCCAATGCACCTCAGGCCACCTTAATGCTCGAGCCTGGTTTTCAAATGCTTCGAAAAACTGTCAGGCTTGGCTTCAACAAAACGAGGAACTAACGTACGGCTTTTTACAAGCTGAAGTCATCTACACTCTGTTTGAATTGTCTCCTCTCCTCTCTATAAAACTCTTCCATAGCATATGCTCGCTCCTCCCTAGTTATTTCAAGACTGAGTTTGGCTAACTCAAGTGCCAATGAAGGAAACGCACTTGCTGCTTCACGAGACTGCTGGTCTGAGCATTCTGGTGTAATGTCTCTCTCATTACGAAGGAACCTGAGCAGAGATCTGCAATTAACCGCTCTTGTAGCAGGAGATACATCAATTTGGTGCGCCATAGTTGCTTCAGCTTTCAACTTTGTATGAATAATGTCACTAAGCTGTGCAGCAGTAAGAGTTCGTTGATTCTCATTACCAACTGAACGAGCAATTCGCCAACAACGCTGTAGAGAGAGTTTGGGCTGATTTAATAGAGTGAACTCAGACACCAATCGCCTGAATCGTATAGGTGGCATTAACTCCAATGTAACACGCTGTTTGCAATACACGCAACATGTAATGTACAGTACAACAGCAGAATAGTTATACACACAATAGGAAGACTGACACGCAATAGCGAAGTGATTGAAAACTTGACACGCAATAGCGAAAGCGATGGCAAAGTTGGCACCAGTGTCTGCTGAGCGATAGCAAGGCTATCTGAATGATATAGAACTAGCTCCAGCTCCAGCTTCTGGACAGGTCTTCTCATATTATGAACCCAGGTATAATGGCCTGTTGACCTGGTCGTAAAGGGACTTCGAGCGAAAAAAAATACAGCAGCAGTCTTTAAATTGTATTTTCCTTCTCCAATTATGAATATAGGTATGTACACTTACGTACACTATGCATAAGAGTATGGAATATAAGTGTACCACAGTAATTATAGCAAAACAACAACCAGAGAGAGAGAGAGAGAGAGAGAGAGAGAGAACCGTGAGCAACCAGCAGCTGTATGAGTCTAGCAAGAGCTGACTGTGAGTGCTACCACATCACCTCAGCAATTGTCGGACCCACCTTGTGATTGGTCAATGAACTAGGGTACTGATTTAATGATGGGGCACCGTAAGAGATATATAGAAATGGAATAAGAAAAGTAAAGGAGAACATGAGGCTAAAGTCGCAAGGGAGTCGAAGACTAACCCAAAAGGGTTCTTTCAGGTATACAGAAGTAAGATTAGGGACAAGATAAGCTCACTTAAGAGTAACTCAGGTCAGATCACTGACAGTGATAAGGAAATTTGTGAACTTTTCAACATTTACTTCCTCTCAGTTTTTACTCAGGAAGATACTAGCGAAATTCCAGAAATAATAAATGATGTAGAACAGGGAGATAATATACTATGCACGATTGCAGTAACTAGTGACATGGTCCTCAGAAAAATAGAGAAATTAAAACCTAACAAATCCCCAGGTCCTGATGAACTGTTTGCAAGAGTTTTAAAGGAATCTAAAGAGGAACTTAGCATACCTTTGGCTAATCTTTTCAGCATATCACTACAAACTGGCATAGTGCCAGTCAAGTGGAAAATGGCAAATGTAATATCTATTTACAAGGCAGGTGGCAGGTCTTTAACTTCGAGCTATAAACCAATCAGCCTTGCCTCCATAATGGGAAAATTTATGGAATCAATAATTGCCGAGGTAATTCGTAGCCATCATGAAAGGCATAAATTGATTAATAAATCTCAACACGGTTTTACAAAGGGGCGTTCCAGTCTTACGTATTTACTAACATTTTTCATTAAGGTGTTTGAGGAGGTAGATCATGGTTCTTGTTCTTGTTCAGACCAGAGCTTTGGTGAGATGGGGAAGGAAGAAGGATGGGTAAGGATGGAAATATTGGAAAAGGGTGGGAGGGGGGTGAGAGGTAGGATATAAAGGTAAGTGGCCAAACCACTTTGGTGCATTTTAAAAAGTGTACGTGAAATGATAATATATTTAATTAAGGGGTATAAGACTAACCCATCAAAGTCACATAGATATAACAGATTTATAAGTACATGACTCTGAATTGGTAGTAATTATATCATGGTATTGAATGTGATATTGTGTATATGGACTTTAGTAAGGCTTTCAATAGAGTTCCACATCAGAGGCTATTGAGGAAACTTAAGGCTCACTGAATAGGAGAAATTATTTCCTGGGTAGAGGCATGGTTGGCAAATAGGCAGCAGAGAGTTTGCATAAATGGGGATAAATCAGAATGGGGGCACGTCACAAGCGGTGTTCCACAGGGGTCAGTGTTGGGCCCGTTGTTGTTCCCAATTTACATGAACGACTTAGATGAGGGAATAAATAGCGACGTAAGCAAATTTGCTGATGACCCCAAAATAGGCCGTCCAATTAATTCTAATGAGGACACTAGAGCACTCCAGGATGATTTGAATAGACTGAAGCAGTGGTCAGAAAAGTAGCAGGTGCAGTTTAATATAGACAAATGCAAAGTTCTAAATGCTGGACAGGAAAATAACCATGCCGCGCTCCTCCCTTAAGTGAATGTGACTGTCCTGACTAGGGTAGGGCGTTGGCTTAAACCGGTGGGAGAATTGGACCTGCCTCGCACAGGTCAGTAGACCTGCTTCAGTGTTCCTTCTTTCTAATTCTCTTATATGGGAGAAATTTATAAAGACGTTTTAGTCCGACTTAGACTAGGTAATGGACCAAGTTGGACCGAAACGTTATTATAAGTTTCATTCTCTTATGTGATGGTTATTTGTGTTTTGTTCCAGTCACGTTAGAGTTCCTTTGTAATTCATTATTGATGCCTTAGAGTGAAAGGCTTAACAAATCTAATTATGTTCTAATTTGCAAGAAGTGCCTCGTAAAACATAAATATGTAGCAGAAACTGTAAGATGTTTGAATTAGCTCGAGTATCAACCCAGGAAATATATTGGAATTATAAGAACTTAGGCAGTATAATGTGATTCTTTATTGACAACGTTTCGCCCATGCAGTGGACTTTATCAAGTCACAAACAGATCAATAAAGGATCACATTATACTGCTTAACTGTTTATATTTCCATTATGTCGGTATTTAATACCATTTATTTTCAGGAAGTATATTAGGAGAGACAAGCAGATTAATGCTGCTGTTATGTACAATATTGGAAACAACTGCCTCATGAGCAGAGATTCTTCGTATCTGTTAAGATCTTCAGTATCCCTCCCCCCCAACACACTCAGAAGGCATTATACTTGTTACGTTTTATGATTGGCAAGGTGCAAGCTGATGACTGTACTGCCGGGTCTGAAGTCCGCCGAGTCCGGGGAAAACAAGTTAGGCGTAATAAACTCTTGAGAGCAGTAAAGATTTTATATTTCTTGGCGTCCAATATCACAGCAATCCTGAAAGTCACCAAGACGAGATCACTTCATATCCCTGGAAGAATGACGGCTGGTGTGGGTCACCAACCCTCAACCCTTACACACACACACACACACACACACACACACACACACACAACCTCTCACACACACACACACACAACCTCACACATAAATACATTCATTTTGACATTTTTCTGATTCAAGTAATCTCATTGTATACTTCAATATTCCTGACAACTAAATCTTGAAGTATAATTGTTATTCTTTACGTAAACTTCAAAAATATATTAATTACTGTATATTAATATACGTTTAGCCATCCTGGCTCACTGAACTGTTATTAAAATCGAAAATTCATCTTATAAATAACGAAAAAAAAGGCACAATATCGTGACAGGAACCATATATAAATAACCCGCACATAGAAGAGAGGATCTTACCACAACGTTTCGGTCGATTTTGGACCATTTACAAAGTCACACTGAAACGTCGTCGTAAGCTCCTCTCTTCTATGTGCGGGTTATTTGTGTAAACATTTCTTATTCCAGTCAGCATAGAGTCCAGCCTCCGTGGCTCTTAGTCCAGGTTTTATGTGCTGGAATATAATACCCTCTCCATGCTGGAGGTGGAATTTCTTCTTTTCTCCTGATGGAGGTCGTGCTTTCTCACCTTATTGTAAATAGGGTGCTACATCCTCTCTTCCCCTGAATAAACTGGTACTTTCTCCGTTCTCCTGACTGATGTATAATACGTAACATAATGTAGAATATGATACTGCAGAGTAAGACACATAGACAATAGTTGGTACCTTAAGTGTCGATTGAAAAGTATTTCCTACATAGGTAGCCGTAGTAGTAGAGAGGAAAAGATTCCATTCTTACGTTCCAGCTTATCATTGTTCCAGACTGAAAGCTTTTCCTGGCTGAGGGACTGGCCACCTCAACGCTTCTCCTGACTGTGGGACTGACCACCTCAACGCTTCTCCTGACTGTGGGACTGACCACCTCAACGCTTCTCCTGGCTGAGGGACTGACCACCTCAACGCTTCTCCTGGCTGAGGGACTGGCCACCTCAACGCTTCTCTTGGCAGAGGGACTGACCACCTCAACGCTTCTCCTGGCTGAGGGACTGGCCACCTCAACGCTTCTCTTGGATGAGGGACTGGCCACCTCAACGCTTCTCCTGACTGTGGGACTGACCACCTCAATGCTTCTCTTGGATGAGGGACTGGCCACCTCAACGCTTCTCCTGACTGTGAGACTGACCACCTCAACGCTTCTCTTGGATGAGGGACTGGCCACCTCAACGCTTCTCCTAACTGTGGGACTGACCACCTCAATGCTTCTCCTGACTGTGGGACTGACCACCTCAATGCTTCTCCTTACTGTGGGACTGACCACCTCAACGCTTCTCCTGACTGTGGGACTGGCCACCTCGACGCTTCTCCTGACTGTGGGACTGACCACCTCAACGCTTCTCTTGACTGTGGGACTGACCACCTCAACGCTTCTCCTGACTGTTGGACTGACCACCTCAATGCTTCTCCTGACTGTGGGACTGACCACCTCAACGCTTCTCCTGACTGTGGGACTGGCCACCTCAACGCTTCTCCTGACTGTGGGACTGACCACCTCAACGCTTCTCCTGGCTGTGGGACTGACCACCTCAACGCTTCTCCTGACTGTGGGACTGACCACCTCAACGCTTCTCCTGACTGTGGGACTGACCACCTCAACGCTTCTCCTGGCTGTGGGACTGACCACCTCAACGCTTCTCCTGACTGTGGGACTGGCCACCTCAACGCTTCTCCTGACTGTGGGACTGACCACCTCAACGCTTCTCCTGACTGTGGGACTGGCCACCTCAACGCTTCTCCTGACTGTGGGACTGGCCACCTCAACGCTTCTCCTGACTGTGGGACTGACCACCTCAACGCTTCTCCTGACTGTGGGACTGACCACCTCAACGCTTCTCCTGACTGTGGGACTGGCCACCTCAACGCTTCTCCTGACTGTGGGACTGACCACCTCAACGCTTCTCCTGACTGTGGGACTGGCCACCTCAACGCTTCTCCTGACTGTGGGACTGGCCACCTCAACGCTTCTCCTGACTGTGGGACTGACCACCTCAACGCTTCTCCTGACTGTGGGACTGGCCACCTCAACGCTTCTCCTGACTGTGGGACTGACCACCTCAACGCTTCTCCTGACTGTGGGACTGGCCACCTCAACGCTTCTCCTGACTGTGGGACTGGCCACCTCAACGCTTCTCCTGACTGTGGGACTGGCCACCTCAACGCTTCTCCTGACTGTGGGACTGACCACCTCAACGCTTCTCCTGACTGTGGGACTGACCACCTCAACGCTTCTCCTGACTGTGGGACTGGCCACCTCAACGCTTCTCCTGACTGTGGGACTGGCCACCTCAACGCTTCTCCTGACTGTGGGACTGGCCACCTCAACGCTTCTCCTGACTGTGGGACTGACCACCTCAACGCTTCTCCTGACTGTGGGACTGACCACCTCAACGCTTCTCCTGACTGTGGGACTGGCCACCTCAATGCTTCTCCTGACTGTGGGACTGACCACCTCAACGCTTCTCCCGACTGTGGGACTGACCACCTCAACGCTTCTCCTGACTGTGGGACTGACCACCTCAACGCTTCTCCTGACTGTGGGACTGATCACCTCAACGCTTCTCCTGACTGTGGGACTGACCACCTCAACGCTTCTCCTGACTGTGGGACTGGCCACCTCAACGCTTCTCCTGACTGTGGGACTGACCACCTCAACGCTTCTCCTGACTGTGGGACTGACCACCTCAATGCTTCTCCTGACTGTGGGACTGGCCACCTCAACGCTTCTCCTGACTGTGGGACTGACCACCTCAATGCTTCTCCTGACTGTGGGACTGACCACCTAAATGCTTCTCCTGACTGTGGGACTGACCACCTCAACGCTTCTCCTGACTGTGGGACTGACCACCTCAACGCTTCTCCTGACTGTGGGACTGACCACCTCAACGCTTCTCCTGACTGAGGGACTGGCCACCTCAACGCTTCTCCTGACTGTGGGACTGACCACATCAACGCTTCTCCTGACTGAGGGACTGGCCACCTCAACGCTTCTCCTGACTGTGGGACTGACCATCTCAACGCTTCTCCTGACTGTGGGACTGACCACCTCAACGCTTCTCCTGACTGTGGGACTGACCACCTCAATGCTTCTCCTGACTGTGGGACTGACCACCTCAATGCTTCTCCTGACTGTGGGACTGGCCACCTCAACGCTTCTCCTGACTGTGGGACTGACCACCTCAATGCTTCTCCTGACTGTGGGACTGACCACCTAAATGCTTCTCCTGACTGTGGGACTGACCACCTCAACGCTTCTCCTGACTGTGGGACTGACCACCTCAACGCTTCTCCTGACTGAGGGACTGGCCACCTCAACGCTTCTCCTGACTGTGGGACTGACCACATCAACGCTTCTCCTGACTGAGGGACTGGCCACCTCAACGCTTCTCCTGACTGTGGGACTGACCATCTCAACGCTTCTCCTGACTGTGGGACTGACCACCTCAACGCTTCTCCTGACTGTGGGACTGACCACCTCAATGCTTCTCCTGACTGTGGGACTGACCACCTCAACGCTTCTCCTGACTGTGGGACTGACCACCTCAACGCTTCTCCTGACTGAGGGACTGACCACCTCAACGCTTCTCCTGACTGAGGGACTGACCACCTCAACGCTTCTCCTGACTGAGGGACTGGCCACGTCAACGCTTTTCCTGACTGTGGGACTGACCACCTCAATGCTTCTCCTGACTGTAGGACTGACCACCTCAATGCTTCTCCTGACTGTGGGACTGGCCACCTCAACGCTTCTCCTGACTGTGGGACTGACCACCTCAACGCTTCTCCTGACTGTGGGACTGACCACCTCAATGCTTCTCCTGACTGTGGGACTGACCACCTCAACGCTTCTCCTGACTGTGGGACTGACCACCTCAACGCTTCTCCTGACTGTGGGACTGACCACCTCAACGCTTCTCCTGACTGAGGGACTGGCCACCTCAACGCTTCTCCTGACTGTGGGACTGACCACCTCAACGCTTCTCCTGACTGAGGGACTGGCCACCTCAACGCTTCTCCTGACTGTGGGACTGACCACCTCAACGCTTCTCCTGACTGTGGGACTGACCACCTCAACGCTTCTCCTGACTGTGGGACTGACCACCTCAATGCTTCTCCTGACTGTGGGACTGACCACCTCAACGCTTCTCCTGACTGTGGGACTGACCACCTCAACGCTTCTCCTGACTGTGGGACTGACCACCTCAACGCTTCTCCTGACTGTGGGACTGACCACCTCAACCCTTCTCCTGACTGAGGGACTGACCACCTCAACGCTTCTCCTGACTGTGGGACTGACCACCTCAACGCTTCTCCTGACTGAGGGACTGACCACCTCAACGCTTCTCCTGACTGAGGGACTGACCACCTCAACGCTTCTCCTGACTGTGGGACTGACCACCTCAACGCTTCTCCTGACTGTGGGACTGACCACCTCAATGCTTCTCCTGACTGTGGGACTGACCACCTCAACGCTTCTCCTGACTGTGGGACTGACCACCTCAACGCTTCTCTTGACTGTGGGACTGACCACCTCAACGCTTCTCCTGACTGAGGGACTGACCACCTCAACGCTTCTCCTGACTGTGGGACTGACCACCTCAACGCTTCTCCTGACTGAGGGACTGACCACCTCAACGCTTCTCCTGACTGTGGGACTGACCACCTCAACGCTTCTCTTGACTGTGGGACTGACCACCTCAACGCTTCTCCTGACTGAGGGACTGACCACCTCAACGCTTCTCCTGACTGTGGGACTGACCACCTCAACGCTTCTCCTGACTGAGGGACTGACCACCTCAACGCTTCTCTTGACTGTGGGACTGACCACCTCAACGCTTCTCCTGACTGTGGGACTGACCACCTCAACGCTTCTCCTGACTGTGGGACTGGCCACCTCAACGCTTCTCCTGACTGTGGGACTGACCACCTCAACGCTTCTCCTGACTGTGGGACTGACCACCTCAACGCTTCTCCTGACTGAGGGACTGACCACCTCAACGCTTCTCCTGACTGTGGGACTGACCACCTCAACGCTTCTCCTGACTGTGGGACTGGCCACCTCAACGCTTCTCCTGACTGAGGGACTGACCACCTCAACGCTTCTCCTGACTGTGGGACTGACCACCTCAACGCTTCTCCTGACTGAGGGACTGACCACCTCAACGCTTCTCCTGACTGTGGGACTGACCACCTCAACGCTTCTCCTGACTGTGGGACTGACCACCTCAACGCTTCTCCTGACTGTGGGACTGACCACCTCAACGCTTCTCCTGACTGTGGGACTGACCACCTCAACGCTTCTCCTGACTGTGGGACTGGCCACCTCAACGCTTTTCCTGACTGTAGGACTGACCACCTCAATGCTTCTCCTGACTGTGGGACTGACCACCTCAATGCTTCTCCTGACTGTGGGACTGACCACCTCAATGCTTCTCCTGACTGTGGGACTGACCACCTCAACCCTTCTCCTGACTGAGGGACTGACCACCTCAATGCTTCTCCTGACTGTGGGACTGACCACCTCAATGCTTCTCCTGACTGAGGGACTGACCACGTCAATGCTTCTCCTGACTGTGGGACTGACCACCTCAACGCTTCTCCTGACTGTGGGACTGACCACCTCAACGCTTCTCCTGACTGAGGGACTGGCCACCTCAACGCTTCTCCTGACTGAGGGACTGGCCACCTCAACGCTTTTCCTGACTGTGGGACTGACCACATCCATGCTTCTCCTGACTGTGGGACTGACCACCTCAATGTTTCTCCTGACTGTGGGACTGACCACCTCAATGCTTCTCCTGACTGTGGGACTGACCACCTCAATGCTTCTCCTGACTGTGGGACTGATCACCTCAATGCTTCTCCTGACTGTGGGACTGGCCACCTCAACGCTTCTCCTGACTGTGGGACTGACCACCTCAACGCTTCTCCTGACTGAGGGACTGACCACCTCAACGCTTCTCCTGGCTGAGGGACTGACCACCTCAACGCTTCTCCTGACTGTGGGACTGACCACCTCAACGCTTCTCCTGACTGTGGGACTGACCACCTCAACGCTTCTCCTGACTGAGGGACTGGCCACCTCAACGCTTCTCCTGACTGTGGGACTGACCACCTCAACGCTTCTCCTGACTGTGGGACTGACCACCTCAACGCTTCTCCTGACTGTGGGACTGACCACCTCAACGCTTCTCCTGACTGAGGGACTGACCACCTCAACGCTTCTCCTGACTGTGGGACTGACCACCTCAACGCTTCTCCTGACTGTGGGACTGACCACCTCAACGCTTCTCCTGACTGAGGGACTGACCACCTCAATGCTTCTCCTGACTGTGGGACTGACCACCTCAACGCTTCTCCTGACTGTGGGACTGACCACCTCAACGCTTGTCCTGACTGTGGGACTGACCACCTCAACGCTTCTCCTGACTGAGGGACTGACCACCTCAACGCTTCTCCTGACTGTGGGACTGACCACCTCAACGCTTCTCCTGACTGAGGGACTGACCACCTCAACGCTTCTCCTGACTGAGGGACTGACCACCTCAACGCTTCTCCTGACTGAGGGACTGACCACCTCAACGCTTCTCCTGACTGTGGGACTGACCACCTCAACGCTTCTCCTGACTGTGGGACTGACCACCTCAACGCTTCTCCTGACTGTGGGACTGACCACCTCAACGCTTCTCCTGACTGTGGGACTGACCACCTCAACGCTTCTCCTGACTGTGGGACTGACCACCTCAACGCTTCTCCTGACTGAGGGACTGACCACCTCAACGCTTCTCCTGACTGTGGGACTGACCACCTCAATGCTTCTCCTGACTGTGGGACTGACCACCTCAACCCTTCTCCTGACTGAGGGACTGACCACCTCAATGCTTCTCCTGACTGTGGGACTGACCACCTCAATGCTTCTCCTGACTGAGGGACTGACCACCTCAATGCTTCTCCTGACTGTGGGACTGACCACCTCAACGCTTCTCCTGACTGTGGGACTGACCACCTCAACGCTTCTCCTGACTGAGGGACTGGCCACCTCAACGCTTCTCCTGACTGAGGGACTGGCCACCTCAACGCTTTTCCTGACTGTGGGACTGACCACCTCAATGCTTCTCCTGACTGTGGGACTGACCACCTCAATGTTTCTCCTGACTGTGGGACTGACCACCTCAATGCTTCTCCTGACTGTGGGACTGACCACCTCAATGCTTCTCCTGACTGTGGGACTGATCACCTCAATGCTTCTCCTGACTGAGGGACTGGCCACCTCAACGCTTCTCCTGACTGTGGGACTGACCACCTCAACGCTTCTCCTGACTGAGGGACTGACCACCTCAACGCTTCTCCTGGCTGAGGGACTGACCACCTCAACGCTTCTCCTGACTGTGGGACTGACCACCTCAACGCTTCTCCTGACTGTGGGACTGACCACCTCAACGCTTCTCCTGACTGAGGGACTGGCCACCTCAACGCTTCTCCTGACTGTGGGACTGACCACCTCAACGCTTCTCCTGACTGTGGGACTGACCACCTCAACGCTTCTCCTGACTGTGGGACTGACCACCTCAACGCTTCTCCTGACTGAGGGACTGACCACCTCAACGCTTCTCCTGACTGTGGGACTGACCACCTCAACGCTTCTCCTGACTGTGGGACTGACCACCTCAACGCTTCTCCTGACTGAGGGACTGACCACCTCAATGCTTCTCCTGACTGTGGGACTGACCACCTCAACGCTTCTCCTGACTGTGGGACTGACCACCTCAACGCTTCTCCTGACTGTGGGACTGACCACCTCAACGCTTCTCCTGACTGTGGGACTGACCACCTCAACGCTTCTCCTGACTGAGGGACTGACCACCTCAACGCTTCTCCTGACTGAAGAACTGACTACAACTTTCCATTTAAGAATAAAGGTACCAAACCATTGTCAAATTCTCAGTATTATTTGGTATTTTCATCATATTTCATATTATATAATTTACTAAAATGTGAAATAAACTAATTTAATATAATTTGTAAGATAATTCCTCGATAAACGTTTCGTATCCTCAGGTTTGATCATCAGTGCTAACAGTGATTAAACCTGATCATCTGTGCTAACAGCGTTTGTTAAACCAGATCATCAGTGTCAACTTAGTTTATACCAGATCATCAGTACTAACGGTGATTAAACCAGATTATTAGTACAAACACTGATTAAACCAGATCATTAGTACTAACGGTGATTAAACCAGATCATCAGTGCCAACTTAGTTTAAACCAGATCATCAGTCCTAACAGTGATTAAACCAGATCATAAGTACTGACAGTGATTAAACCAGATTATTAGTACAAACGGTGATTAAACCAGATCACTAGTACTAACAGTGATTAAACCAGATCATCAGTGCTAACGCAGATTAAACCAGACCATCAGTACTAACATAGATTAAACCGGATCATCAGTACTAACAGTTATTAAACCAGATCATCAGTGCTAACACAGATTAAACCAGACCATCAGTACTAACATAGATTAAACCGGATCATCAGTACTAACAGTGATTAAACCAGATCATCAGTGCTAACACAGATTAAACCAGACCATCAGTACTAACATAGATTAAACCGGATCATCAGTACTAACAGTTATTAAACCAGATCATCAGTGCTAACACAGATTAAACCAGATCATCAATACTGACATAGATTAAACCAGATCATTAGTGCTAACAGTGATTAAACCATATAATCAATACTAACATAGATTAAACTACATCATCAGTAGTAACACAGACTAAACTAGATCATCAGTACTAACAGACTAAACGTAATGTAAATTAATCTTGATCATCAGTATTAACAAAGATCAAACACAATCATAACTTCTAACATAACACAAACATGATCAAACACATTAATCAGTATAAACATAGATCTAAACTGATCAATATGATTAACGTAGATCACAAAACAGGTAACCAGCAAAATTAATCAACTGCAATAGTAACACCAAGCAAAAGTTTGTTTGGTGTCTTGCGTAATGTTAAATGTCCAATACAGAGATAACGCAATAATAAATAATATTATATTCTGTAAACACACGAGATATGTGTGTGTGTGTGTGTGTGTGAGTATGTGTTCTCACCTATTTGAGGTTGCAGGGGTCGATTCACAGCTCCTGGCCCCGCCTCTTCACTTGTCGCTACTAGGTCCTTTCTCTACCTGCTCCATGAGCGTTATCAAACTCTATGAGTAAAGAAATACTTCTTAATATCCCTTTGATTCATCTGAGTCTTCAACTTCCAATTGTGACCACTTATTTCTGTGTCCCATCTCTGGAGCATACTGTCTATATCCACCATGTCAATTCTTCGCAGTATTTTATATGTTGCAATCATGTCTCCCCCTAACCCTCCTGTTCTCCATTGTCGTCACACCGATTTTTCTTAACTTTTCTTCGTAGGACATTCCCCCTTTGCTCTGGGACTAGTCTTGTTGCAAACCTTTGCAACCTCTCTAATTTCTTGATGTGCTTGACCAGGACTGGGTTCCAAACTGGTGCTCCATACTCCAATATGGGCCTGACGTAGAGAGTTTATAGAGTTTTGAACGATTCCTTACAGAGGTATCGGAACGATATTGTTTGGTTTGCCAGGTGTCTATATGCTGCAGCAGTTATGCGGTTGATGTGCGCCTCAAATGTCCTCGGTATTATACTCACCCCAAGATCCTTTTCCCTGAGTGAGGTTTGCAGTCTTTGGCCATCTAGCCTGTACTCTGTCTGCGGTCTTCTTTGCCATTCCCTGAACTTCATGACTTTGCATTTTGCGGGGTTAAAATCGAGGATCCAGTTGCTGGACCAGGCTTTCAATCTGTTCAGGTCTCTGTAGTCCTGCCTGATCTTCATCCAGTTTAATTCTCCTCCTTATCTTCACATCATCAGTAAACAGGGACACTTCTGAGTCTATCCCTACCTTCAAGTTATTCACAAATACCAAAAACAGCACTGATCCTAGGACTGACCCCTGTGGAATCCCGCTCGTGACAAGCGCACACTCTGACACCTCGTTACGTACCATGAGTCGTTGTTGCCGCCCTGTCAGGTATTCTCTGATCCATTGCAGTGCCTTTCCTGTTATGTGTGCCTATTCCTCTAACCTTTTCACTAATCTCTTGTAAGGAACTGTGTCGAAGGCCTTCTTGCCGTCCAAGAAAATGCAATCTACCCTCCCCTCTGTCTCTCGCGTCTTACTTCCGTTAACTCGTCATACAACTCCAGTAGGTTAGTAACACAGGATTTTCCTTCCCTGAAACCTTGCTAGATGTCGTTTATAAGCTTGTTCCTTTCTAGGTGCTCCACCACTCTCTGATAATCCACTCTCCTGATAATCCACTCTCCTGATAATCCACTCTCCTGATAGTCCACTCTCCTGATAATCTTTTCAATTATTTTTATATTATATAAGTCAGTAACACTGGTCCGTAGTTTAATGCCTCATGTGTGTCTCTTTTCTTAAAAATTTGGACTATATTTGTTGTCTTCCATACCTCAGGTAGTTACCCAGTTTCATTAGATGTGTTGAAGATTGTTGTTAGTGGCACACACATCGTTTCTGCTCCCTCTCTAAGGACTCTTAGAGAGACGATGTTCGGTCCCAAAGCCTTTGAAGTATCAAGTTTATGTAACAGCTTCATCACCTCTTCCTTGGTTGTGTGTATTTCATCCAGCACTTTTTGGTGTATCCCTTGTTGGTGTACCCCCATGTTTTGACCTCCTGGAGTCCTTCCTGTCTCCACTTTAAGTATTTCTTTAAGTTTCATGTTGAGTTCCTCACATACTTTTGGTCATTTCTTGTGAACTCCCCACCATCTTTCCTCAGTCTAATTACCTGGTCCTTGGCTGTTGTCTTCCTCCTGATGTGGCTATACAACAACTTCGGGTCAGACTTGACTTTCGGTGCTATGTCATTTTCGTATTGCCGCTGAGCCTCCCTCCTTATCTGTGCATACTCGTTTCTGGCTCTTCGAATAATCTCTTTATTTTCTTGGGTCCTTCGTCATCTGTACTTTTTCCATTGTCTAGCACACTTAGTTTTTGCCTCCCTACACCTTTGGGTGAACCAAGGACTCGTTCTGATCTTTCTATTATTCCTATTTCCCTTGGGAATAATCCTCCTCTCTGCATCCTTACATTTTCTTGTCACGTAGTCCATCATTTCATTTACTAATTTTCCTACCAATTCTCTTTCCCACTGAACCTCTTGCAAAAAGTTCCTCATGCCCGTGTGGTCCCCGCTTTTGTAGTTTGGCTTCTCCCATCCTACTCCTGCTTCCCTCTCCACTTGTAACTCTACCATGTGTGTGTGTGTGTGTGTGTGTGTGTGTGTGTGTGTGTGTCAGTGTTTATACTCCGAGAAGCTTCCTTATACCTTATTTAAAGGATTTAGTTATATGTAGTCTTAATAACTCATGCACACGGAAGGCATTATACACAGTTAACTAACCAACTAATTGCAGACTAGTAACCACTTCCCATATCCTTAATAACGCCTTGTTTAAAATGATGTGAAACAGGTAGTGAGGAACTTCCTGCATTTGAGTGTCTTGCCAAACATTAGGTATTGTCCACATAGAATATACTTCCTGGTGGGTGAAAAGTCTTCTCTTCTAATAAAATATCATAATCCGCTTATTGAATCTTACTAATCTATGCCACTGAAACATGTGCAATACGTCCCTTAACTCTCACTATTTCAATACACGTTCTCACCATTATTTCAAACGCTTCATGAAATAATGAAGCGATCTCTTCATTGTACTGTAACTTAACGAAGAATTGGTAAATGAGGTTTACTATAGTGACACAGAATTCTAACATACATGTTAATGTGTGTAATACGTGTGCAACAGTTCGTTTTTTTTCGAGAGAGAGAACTTTTACATGGAGTTTACCTTGAGGTCTTTCAGGGGACATCAGCTCCACCGCTCCCCAGGGCCCAGTCCACGACCAGGGCTCCTGGTGGGTCAAGACCTGATTCACTAGGAAACTTGGCTGTTACTGCTGGCCACACACAATCCAACATACTAACTATAGTCCAACTGATCTGGCACTGACTTTAGGTATCTGTGCTTTTCCTTCTTGAAGACAGACAGGCGTTTATAGGAAATTCTTATGTGTGATGGGAGGCTGTTAAACAGTCTTGGGCCCCGGACACTTATTTTCTCTTGCTGTATTCATGGTACCCCTGCTTTTCATTGGAGTTATGTTGGACCGTCTGCCAGTAATTAAGGTACTTGTCTGAACTAATATGTTCAGTAAAGCTTCTCTCTAAACTTTATAGGTTCACATTTTCACTTGCTTTGAAAGGGACTGTTAATATATAGCAGTTTCACAGCCTAGAGACAACAAGTGATTTAAAAACGATCATCATTGGCATGGTATTCCTTGTTTTGAAAGTTCTCATTAGCAATACTTTCATTTTCCTTGCAGATGTGATATTAACAGTGTTGTAATCCTTGAAACGAGATTCTGTGACATTAACACTCTCAGGTTTTTCACATTAGTTTCTCGCTCTATTGTGTGGTTAGAATATCTTGTTGTACTCCGTTCTAGCTATTATTTCTTCAAGTTTTCCATAGCGGAGTAACAAAAATTTGTCCTTATTGAACATCATATTGTTTTCCGTGGCCAACTGGAAAACTTGGTTAATACCCGCTTGGGCATTTCCCGTGTGTTCATCAGATAACACTGTTATGTTGGCTCTAGTATCGTCTGCAAAGAAAGACACAGTTTACTTATCCGTCTATATCTGAAATAAGGATAAGGACCAGTATGAGGGTGAGTACTGTACCCTGTGGTACTGAAATTTTCACTATGGCAGCCTCCGACTTAACTCTGTTTACCATTACTCTTCATTTTCTATTGGTGAGAAAGTTGATGATCCATCTGCTCAATTTTCCAGTTATTCATTTGGCATGTATTTTGTGGTCTATAACACCACGGTCACACTTGTTGACGGATTTTACAAAATCTGTGTATACTACATCTGCATTCTGTCTGTCCTTCGGCTCGTTCAAGACTATGTCGTAAGGGTCCAATAGGTGCGAGAGGCAGAAACGACCTGCTCTGAACCCATGTTGTCCTGGATTGTGCAATTGTTCGGAACCCAAGTGGTTGGCGATCATGTTTCTCAGAACTCTTTCAAAGATTTTTATAATGTGGGATATTAAAGCTTTTGGTGTATAATATTTGCTCTTGTTATGCTGCTTCCTTTATAGTGTGGAGCTACATCTGTTTTAGCGAAAAAGTGAGAAGTTGTTCAATTCCTTAGCCTTTTTGAAAGAGAAGTAATATTGAGGTGGTCAGTCCCTCAATCTTTGCAAGTGATCAGAAGCATAACCTCGATCACTGTGAGACTGAGGCACAAGAAGGGAGTTGTCTTTCAACAAACCGGCAGTATCCCACCGAGGAAAGGTGACGTAAAAAGAAAAACGAAAAATGTTCTTTTTAAATTTAGTAATTTATACAGGAGAAGGGATAGTTACTAGCCCCTTGCTCCCGGTATTTAAGTCGCCTTTTACGACACGCATAGCTTACGGAGAATGAATTCTGTTCCATTTCTCCATGGAGATAAGAGGAAATACAGAAGAGCAAGAACTATTAAGAAAATAGAAGAAAATCCAGATGGGTATGTATATACATGCATGTGTAGTGTGACCTAAGTGTAAGTAGAAGTAGCAAGATATACCTGGTATACAGTGTGTTTTGGAGACAGAAAAAAGACACCAGCAATCCTACCATCATGTAAAACAATTACAGGTTTCCGTTTTACACTCACTTGGCAGGACGGTAGTACCTCCCTGGGTGGTTGCTGTCTACCAACCTACTACCTAGAAAGAGTGGTGAATTATATATCAAAGCCGGAAGTGACGAACTGAGGGTGTACATAGTGTCAGTGGAGGCATGACCCACTAGTCGAAGTACAAAGAAAAGAATTGAGGAGTATTACAGGAGGCCTACTGGCTCATGATAGCCAGATTCTTCTCAAATTCACCCAATCTCACCCATAACTAGTAGTTAAGATAGCCTGGTGTAACTACGTCCAACAAGTATTATTATATTAATAACTTACCATACCTAAAATTAGACGAGTAAGGCACATGTGCAGCAGACCTTCTGGCCAATGTGGAAAATTTTGACAATATACCTTCACTTCTATGTAACTTATAAGTAGTTCTGATTTTGTCACATTTTATAGGAAAGAGCTAAGATAGTGAATGAAAAAAAGATAGTCTTTGACACTGTCTTGACTAATAGAATTTAAAAAAAAATGGGCCAGTAGGCCTTCTGCAGTGTTCCTACATTCTTATGTTCTTATGTTCTTATGACAAAGCAGCTTACTCAGAATTACATGACCTTTCCAGTACAGTAATACCACGAAACAAAACAAAATAAAAGGTGTCTTAATAGGTTGTTTAACCACTTAGAATCGTACAGAAAAATCCAAACTCTCTCGTAATCTCTCATTCACTGTTTATATCCCATTTAGTTACATATGCAAGAAAATTGTTATACAAAAATAGACATTTTGCGTTTTTAAATAGACTTCAGAGGATAATAAGTTATCAGTGAGTAAAATTTAAAAAGAAATCATACTAAAATTATTTTTTCAGACATTACTCTCAAAAAAAAAAATTGAAATATAAAATTTCTCTAACAGTTAGAGAGCGTTTTTAAAAATTCTCCAACAAAAGAGTGACAAAATCTGTTGTACGCTTCAACCAGTTTTTCAGGAAGTCTGTGACCATAAAATACTGAAGTGAGGCAGGAATCCCACTCGGCGATTATGAAGATTCAAAACTTTTCTGCAGTAAGTTCTTCACAAATTATATTTTTTTCAGGTCACACAATAAAAAGTATCAGAGCACGGTGAAGCCTGGTTACTGTGCCACTGCCTTCAAGAACCATTTGTGTCACCAGCATCTGCTGGTAATACTGACCTTCATTATTACACCCCAGCATCTGCTGGTACTGCTGGTCTTCATTATTACACCCCAGCATCTGCTGGTACTGCTGGTCTTCATTATTACACCCCAGCATCTGCTGGTACTGCTGGTCTTCATTATTACACCCCAGCATCTGCTGGTACTGCTGGTCTTCATTATTACACCCCAGCATCTGCTGGTACTGCTGGTCTTCATTTTTACACCCCAGCATCTGCTGGTACTGCTGACCTTCATTATTACACCCCAGCATCTGCTGGTACTGCTAGTCTTCATTATTACATCCCCAGCATCTGCTGGTACTGCTGACCTTCATTATTACACCCCAGCATCTGCTGGTACTGCTGGTCTTCATTATTACACCCCAGCATCTGCTGGTACTGCTGGTCTTCATTATTACACCCCAGCATCTGCTGGTACTGCTGGTCTTCATTATTACACCCCAGCATCTGCTGGTACTGCTGGTCTTCATTATTACACTCCCAGCATCTGCTGGTACTGCTGGTCTTCATTATTACACCCCAGCATCTGCTGGTACTGCTGGTCTTCATTATTACACCCCAGCATCTGCTGGTACTGCTGGTCTTCATTATTACACCCCAGCATCTGCTGGTACTGCTGGTCTTCATTATTACACCCCAGCATCTGCTGGTACTGCTGGTCTTCATTATTACACCCCAGCATCTGCTGGTACTGCTGGTCTTCATTATTACACCCCAGCATCTGCTGGTACTGCTGGTCTTCATTATTACACCCCAGCATCTGCTGGTACTGATGACCTTCATTATTACACCCCAGCATCTGCTGATACTGCTAGTCTTCATTATTACACCCCAGCACCTGCTGATACTGCTAGTCTTCATTATTACACCCCAGCATCTGCTGGTACTGCTGGTCTTCATTATTACATCCCCAGCATCTTCTGGTACTGCTGACCTTCATTATTAAATCCCCAGCATCTTCTGGTACTGCTGACCTTCATTATTACACCCCAGCATCTGCTGGTACTGCTGGTCTTCATTATTACACCCCAGCATCTGCTGGTACTGCTGACCTTCATTATTACACCCCAGCATCTGCTGGTACTGCTGGTCTTCATTATTACACCCCCAGCATCTGCTGGTACTGCTGACCTTCATTATTACACCCCAGCATCTGCTGGTACTGCTGACCTTCATTATTAAATCCCCAGCATCTTCTGGTACTGCTGACCTTCATTATTACACCCCAGCATCTGCTGGTACTGCTGGTCTTCATTATTACACCCCAGCATCTGCTGGTACTGCTGACCTTCATTATTACATCCCCAACATCTGCTGGTACTGCTGGTCTTCATTATTACACCCCAGCATCTGCTGGTACTGCTGGTCTTCATTATTACATCCCCAGCATCTGCTTGTACTGCTGGTCTTCATTATTACACCCCAGTATCTGCTGGTACTGCTGACCTTCATTATTACACCCCAGCATCTGCTGGTACTGCTGACCTTCATTATTACATCCCCAACATCTGCTGGTACTGCTGCTCTTCATTATTACACCCCCAGCATCTGCTGGTACTGCTGGTCTTCATTATTACACCCCAGCATCTGCTGGTACTGCTGGTCTTCATTATTACATCCCAGCAGCTGCTGGTACTGCTGGTCTTCATTATTACACCCCAGCATCTGCTGGTACTGCTGACCTTCATTATTACATCCCCAACATCTGCTGGTACTGCTGACCTTCATTATTACATCCCCAACATCTGCTGGTACTGCTGACCTTCATTATTACATCCCCAACATCTGCTGGTACGACAAGTCTTCATTATTACACCCCAGCAGCTGCTGGTACTGCTGCTCTTCATTATTACATCCCCAACATCTGCTGGTACTGCTGGTCTTCATTATTACACCCCAGCATCCGCTGGTACTGCTGCTCTTCATTATTACACCCCAGCATCTGCTGGTTCTGCTGACCTTCATTATTACATCCCCAACATCTGCTGGTACTGCTGACCTTCATTATTACATCCCCAACATCTGCTGGTACTGCTGGTCTTCATTATTACACCCCAGCATCTGCTGGTACTGCTGGTCTTCATTATTACATCCCAGCATCTGCTGGTGCTGCTGACCTTCATTATTACACCCCAGCATCTGCTGGTGCTGCTGACCTTCATTATTACACCCCAGCATCTGCTGGTGCTGCTGACCTTCATTATTACACCCCAGCATCTGCTGGTACTGCTGCTCTTCATTATTACACCCCAGCATCTGCTGGTGCTGCTGACCTTCATTATTACACCCCAGCATCTGCTGGTACTGCTGGTCTTCATTATTACACCCCAGCATCTGCTGGTACTGCTGGTCTTCATTATTACACCCCAGCATCTGCTGGTACTGCTGGTCTTCATTATTACACCCCAGCATCTGCTGGTACTGCTGGTCTTCATTATTACACCCCAGCATCTGCTGGTACTGCTGGTCTTCATTATTACACCCCAGCATCTGCTGGTACTGCTGGTCTTCATTATTACACCCCAGCATCTGCTGGTACTGCTGGTCTTCATTATTACACCCCAGCATCTGCTGGTACTGCTGGTCTTCATTATTACACCCCAGCATCTGCTGGTACTGCTGGTCTTCATTATTACACCCCAGCATCTGCTGGTACTGCTGGTCTTCATTATTACACCCCCAGCATCTGCTGGTACTGCTGGTCTTCATTATTACACCCCAGCATCTGCTGGTACTGCTGGTCTTCATTATTACACCCCAGCATCTGCTGGTACTGCTGGTCTTCATTATTACACCCCAGCATCTGCTGGTACTGCTGGTCTTCATTATTACACCCCAGCATCTGCTGGTACTGCTGACCTTCATTATTACACCCCAGCATCTGCTGGTGCTGCTGACCTTCATTATTACACCCCCAGCATCTGCTGGTACTGCTGACCTTCATTATTACACCCCAGCATCTGCTGGTACTGCTGGTCTTCATTATTACAACCCCCAGCATCTGCTAGTAGTGCTGACCTTCATTATTACACCCCAGCATCTGCTGGTGCTGCTGACCTTCATTATTACACCCCAGCATCTGCTGGTACTGCTGACCTTCATTATTACACCCCAGCATCTGCTGGTACTGCTGGTCTTCATTATTACACCCTTGCATCTGCTGGTACTGCTCGTCTTCATTATTACACCCCAGCATCTGCTGGTACTGCTGACCTTCATTATTACATCCCCAGCATCTGCTGGTCCTGCTGGTCTTCATTATTACACCCTAGCATCTGCTGGTACTGCTGGTCTTCATTATTACATTCCCAGCATCTGCTGGTACTGCTGGTCTTCAATATTTCACCCCAGCATCTGCTGGTACTGCTGGTCTTCATTATTACACCCTTGCATCTGCTGGTACTGCTCGTCTTCATTATTACACCCCAGCATCTGCTGGTACTGCTGACCTTCATTATTACATCCCCAGCATCTGCTGGTCCTGCTGGTCTTCATTATTACACCCCAGCATCTGCTGGTACTGCTGACCTTAATTATTACACCCCAGCATCTGCTGGTACTGCTGACCTTCATTATTACACCCCAGCATCTGCTGGTACTGCTGTACTTCATTATTGCACCCCAACATCTGCTGGTACTGCTGGTCTTCAATATTACCCCCCAGCATCTGCTGGTGCTGCTGGTCTGCGTTATTACACCCCAGCGTCTGCTGGTACTGCTGACCTTCATTATTACACCCCAGCATCTGCTGGTACTGCTGACCTTCATTATTACACCCCAGCATCTGCTGGTACTGCTGACCTTAATTATTACACCCCAGCATCTGCTGGTACTGCTGGTCTTCATTATTACACCCCAGCATCTGCTGGTACTGCTGACCTTCATTATTACACCCCAGCATCTGCTGGTACTGCTGGTCTTCATTATTACACCCCAGCATCTGCTGGTACTGCTGGTCTTCATTATTACACCCCAGCATCTGCTGGTACTGATGACCTTCATTATTACCCCCCAGCATCTGCTGGTACTGCTGGTCTTTATTATTGCACCCCAGAATCTGCTGGTACTGATGACCTTCATTATTACACCCCAGCATCTGCTGGTACTGCTAGTCTTCATTATTACACCCCAGCATCTGCTGGTACTGCTGACCTTCATTATTACACCCCAGCATCTGCTGGTACTGCTGGTCTTCATTATTACACCCCTGCATCTGCTGGTACTGCTAGTCTTCATTATTACACCCCAGCATCTGCTGGTACGACAAGTCTTCATTATTACACCCCAGCATCTGCTGGTACTGCTGACCTTCATTATTACACCCCAGCATCTGCTGGTACTGCTGGTCTTCATTATTACACCCCTGCATCTGCTGGTACTGCTAGTCTTCATTATTACACCCCAGCATCTGCTGGTACGACAAGTCTTCATTATTACACCCCAGCATCTGCTGGTACTGCTGACCTTCATTATTACACCCCAGCATCTGCTGGTACTGCTGGTCTTCATTATTACACCCCAGCATCTGCTGGTACTGCTAGTCTTCATTATTACACCCCAGCATCTGCTGGTATTGCTGGTC
>NC_091301.1:52455940-52555773 GCF_038502225.1 Cherax quadricarinatus
CGAGTCATAGCTCCCGGCCACGCCTCTCTGCTGGTCGCTACTAGGTCCACTCTCCCCTTGCTCCATGAGCTTTGTTGTACCATTTCTTAAAGCTATGTATGGATCCTGGCTCCACTACATCACATCACTCTCCAAACTGTTTCACTTCCTGAGAAATCTATGACTGAAGAAAAACTTCCTAACATTCCTGTGACTCATCTGAGCTTTCAACTTCCATCTGTGACCCCTTGTTGCTGTGTCCCATCTCTGAAACATTCAGACCCTATCCACTTGTCAATTCCTTTCGGTATTTTACAAGTCGTTACCATATCTCCCCCCGCCCGTCCTGTCCATCATTGTTGTCAGTCTGAGTTCGTTAACCCCTTCTCGTAAGACATACCCCTCAGTTCCGGGGAAAAATCTTGTTGCAAACCTTTGCACTTTCTCTAATTTCTTGACGTGTTTGGCGATGTGTCGTTTCCATACTGGTGTTGCATACTCCAATTTGAACCTGACTTACATGGTGTATATTGTCGGGAATGACCTCTTATTTAGATATCGAAACCCTGTTCTCACATATGTCAGGCGCTATTATGCTGCAGAAATTATTTGGTGGATGCGCGCTTCAAGAGATATTCTCGGTATGATGCTCACCCCAAGATCCTTATGAGGGAGTTTTGCATCCTTTGACCTCTTAGGATGTACTCCGTCTGCGGTCTTCTTTGTCCCTCCTCAATTTTCATAACTTTTTACTTGTTAGGGTTAAAACTCCAGGAGCCATTTGTCGGACCAGGCGTTGCGGTCTGTCCAGATCCTCATTAACATGTATTCCTTTGATTAGCAGCATATCGTCTGCGAACAGGGACACGTCTGAATATATCCCTTCCGTCATGTCATTCACATATACAAGAAACAGTACTGGATCTAGGACTGACCCTTGCGGAACTCCTCTCTACACGTGCACCCACTCTGGCACCTCGTCTCATACCAACTCACGTTATTTCCATCCTGTCAGGTATTCCCTGAATCACTGCAGTACTTTCCCCTGCTATTCCTGTCCGCTCTTCTAGCTTTTCAAACATTTTCTTGTGTGGTATTGTGTAGAGAGTCTTCTTAGTCTATTCAAGATTGATGAACTGAACACATCGACTCAAGGTTGAGGGACTGATTACCTCATTCTTCTCCTGTTCTTCAAGTTTCTCAGTGGTGACGTGTACTTAGCTCTGTGAAGACCTGTTTGTGTGCTCTCTGTGAATCTGTACCAGGATGCCCTCTCTTGAGCAACTTTACCAGCAGCTGAGAGAAGAGCTCAGAGTTGCTAAGATGGAGATACGGCGATTAACGGAGGAGAACAAGAGGATTCGTAGTAATCCTTCAGTTGTGAGTCCCCAGGTTAAGAGGGGGGCTTGGTCAGTTGCCGGGCAACATGGAACCAAGCTGAAGATCAAGAAAACGGTTGGAGAGGCAGAAACAACGAGAAACCAGAAGACTACCATGGAAACTTCCAACTCATTCTCGGTGCTACCTGACGAATGTGAGTGTTCTACTGGGAATGCCACAACGAGCACCAAAGAAGCATTGGCAGACGTGAGTAAGACATCCCTAGAAACCCCAACGAAGACCATCGAGAACGTCTTGACGAATTCTACAAGTGGTGTAATGCTACCTGGCGAATGTGAGTCGACTACTCGGAGCATCACGACGGACGACGCCAAGGAAGGTAAAAACATTGTTGTTGTTGGGGATAGCCAGATTAGGTACATGGATAGGGCATTCTGCTTGAAGGATAGGAGTAGGAGGCAGAGAGTGTGTTTTCCTGGGGCTGGGATGAAGGATATTGTTAGCCGTCTGGATGACATAATGAGAGGTAATGGGAGCAATCCTATTATCTGTCTCAGTGCTGGAGGCAACGATGTTGGCAGACGTAGGAGTGAGGACCTGATTAGCAGGTATAGGTCAGCAATAGAGATAATTAGGAGGAAGGGTGGGAAACCTGTCATATGTGGCATTTTGCCAAGGAGAGGAGTTGGAAATGAATGGTTGTCCAGAGTAATTTGTGTCAATTGCTGGGTGGACAAATACTGTAAGGAAAATGCGGTAACATTCATTGACAACTGGGACCTCTTCTATGGCAGAAATGACATGTATGCCAGGGATGGGGTTCACTTATCTAGGTGTGGGGTGGGAGCACTGGCCAACGCAGTGGAGGGAGCTGTTAGGTCTTTAAACTATGAATAGTTAGTGGTATGGGTTTTGGCGGGAAAACTGAGAAGTCGCAGAGTAGTAACATGAGTACTAGGAGAACTAGGAATAGGCAAAATGAGGTGGATATTGGAAAGCCAGTGGCACTAATTGACAAGGACAGTAATAGGTTTAGTGGAATAACAGAAAGGAGCAGGAAGGGTAAAGAGAGAGGAGGGTCATTAAATATTTATTACACAAATAGTCGCAGTGCTAGGAATAAGATGGACGAGTTGAGACTAGTTGCTAGTGCAGGTAACATAGATGTATTTGCCATTACTGAGACGTGGTTTAATTCAAAAAGTCGGGACATGCCTGCAGAATGTCACATTCAGGGTTTTAAATTGTTCCAAGTAGATAGAAGTATCGGGAAGGGGGCTGGGGTGGCATTGTATGTCCGAGATCGCTTGAACTGTTGCATAAAAACGGGCATTAAGTCTGAAGTAACACATACAGAGTCTGTTTGGATAGAATTTTCAGAGGGGCATGAAAAAATAATTTTAGGTGTGATATACCGTCCCCCAAATTTAGATAGGGACCAGGGGAGACTACTATGGGAGGAAATTGTTAGGGCCACAAGGCACGATAATGTAGTAATTCTAGGAGACTTTAACTTTAGTCATATTGATTGGAATTTCTTTACTGGGAATTTAGAATCATACGATTTCTTAGAAGTAGTTCAGGATTGTTTATTGAAGCAGTTTGTGACAGAACCTACAAGGGGTAATAACCTGCTTGACTTAGTTCTGGCAAACAATGAATCCCTTGTTAATAATTTAGAAGTTTCAGAGGAACTGGGTGCTAGCGACCACAAATCAATTACATTTAGAATTGAATGGAAGTATGATAGTAGGGATAACTCAGTAACAGTCCCAGATTTTCGCTTAGCAGATTACGATGGGCTTAGAGAACACTTATCATCTGTTGACTGGGGTAACGAAGAGAGCTATCAATATGACAGTTTTCTAAACACAATAAATGCTGCTCAAAGAACGTTTATCCCTTATAAGGAAATTAGATCAAATAGAAATAACCCAAAATGGATGAATAATAGGCTCAAATATCTACTAGGGCATAAGAAAGGAATTTATAGGCGTATCAAAAGAGGCGAGGGTCATCTTATGAATCAGTATATTAACATTAAGAGGGACATTAAAAAGGGGATAAGAAAAGCTAAAAGGGACTATGAAATTAAAGTTGCTAGGGATTCTAAAACTAACCCAAAAAGTTTTTTCCAGGTATATAGAACAAAAGTCAGAGATAAGATAGGTCCCCTTAAAAATAACTATGGGCATCTTACTGACAAAGAGAATGAAATGTGCTCGATTTTAAATAATTATTTTCTCTCGGTTTTTACACAGGAAGACACTAATAATATTCCGGAAATTAATATTTATAGTGGATCAGAAGAAGATAAATTATGTAACATCACAGTCACTAGTGAAATGGTTGTGAAGCAGATAGACCGACTGAAGCAAAATAAGTCACCGGGTCCTGATGAGGTTTTTTCAAGGGCTCTTAAGGAATGCAAAATGGAAGTCTGTGAACCATTAACTAATATTTTTAATTTATCTCTTCAAACAGGTGTAGTTTCCGATATGTGGAAGATGGCTAATGTAATTCCTATTTTTAAAACAGGGGACAAGTCGTTACAGTCAAATTATCGCCCAATAAGCCTGACCTCAATTGTAGGCAAATTACTAGAGTCAATTATAGCTGAGATTATAAGAAGCCATCTCGATAAGTATAGCTTGATTAAGGATACTCAGCATGGATTCACAAGAGGCCGGTCTTGTCTAACTAATTTATTAACTTTCTTCAGTAAAGCTTTTGAGGCTGTTGACCACGATAAAGAATTTGATATTGTTTACTTAGATTTTAGTAAGGCATTTGATAGAGTTCCGCACCAAAGACTGTTGAAGAAAGTAGCAGCTCATGGCATTGGGGGAAGGGTGCTCTCGTGGATCGAATCATGGCTCACAGACAGGAAGCAGAGAGTGTCCATAAATGGGGTTAAATCCGAGTGGGGATCAGTAACAAGTGGCGTTCCACAGGGATCAGTCTTGGGCCCGTTGTTGTTTATAATATATATCAATGATCTTGATGAAGGAATTACTAGTGATATGAGCAAATTCGCCGATGACACGAAGATAGGTAGGATAATTGATTCAAACGTAGATGTTAGGGAACTTCAGGAGGATTTAGACAAACTCTACTCTTGGTCAGAAAAGTGGCAGATGCAGTTCAATGTAGATAAATGCAAGGTTCTGATGCTCGGGAGTGTCCATAACCCTAGCACTTATAAGTTAAATAATGTAGAACTTAGCCATACAGATTGCGAAAAGGACTTGGGGGTTATGGTAAGTAGCAACCTTAAACCAAGACAGCAATGCCTAAGGGTACGTAATAAGGCAAATAGATTACTGGGATTTATATCAAGAAGTGTAAGCAACAGAAGTCCAGAGGTCATACTGCAGCTTTTTACATCATTAGTAAGGCCTCACCTAGATTATGCAGCTCAATTCTGGTATCCATATTACAGAATGGACATAAATTCGTTAGAAAACATTCAGCGTAGGATGACTAAATTAATACATAGCATTAGAAATCTTCCTTATGAAGAAAGATTGAAGACTCTTAAGTTACATTCACTTGTTAGACGAAGAATGAGGGGAGACCTGATCGAAGTGTATAAGTGGAAGATAGGTATTAATAAAGGGGATATTAACAAGGTCTTGAGGATATCTCTCCAAGAGAGAACCCGCAGTAATGGATTTAAATTAGATAAGTTTAGATTTAGAAAGGACATAGGAAAGTATTGGTTTGGAAATAGGGTAGTTGATGAGTGGAACAGTCTACCTAGTTGGGTTATTGAGGCTAGGACTTTGGGTAGTTTCAAATCTAGGTTGGATAAGTACATGAGTGGGAGGGGTTGGATTTGAGTGGGACTTGCACATCGGAGCTTATTTCTTGGGTGGCTTTGAAAATTGGGTTGGTCAAATGTTTTGTTAGTGGGATGAATTGTAAAGGACCTGCCTAGTAAGGGCCAACAGGCCTGCTGCAGTGTTCCTCCTTTCTTATGTTCTTATGTTCTTAAGATGCTGTCTACCAATCTGTCTGTCTCCTGTCGTATGTGTGTTACCTTATCGTACAACTCTAGTAGGTTAATGATGAAGGATTTAACTTCTCCGATGTTGTCCTGGTTGTCATGTATTAGCCCGTTCCTTTCTAGGTGCTCCACCAATCTTCTGCAGATACTCTTGTTCATAATTTTATATACTACACTTGTCAGCGACACTAGTCTGTAATTTAGTGCAGCCTGTCTTCTTTCTTAAAAATTGGTATTATGCTTGTCTTCCACGCCTCAGTAAGTTGCCCTGTTTCAATAGATTTATTAAAGATTATTGCTCCCTCGGTTGTGTGCAGTGAATTCTTGTGGTTGTGAGTTCACTTGCTGGTGCACCCTACCACCTCGGTTTGCTGGAAGCCTCTCTGTCTCCATTGTGAATACCTCACTGAATCGTGAGCAGAGTTCCTCACAGTGTCTTCCATTGCAGACACTGCAAGGCTCCAGGCGGACATCAACCAAATCTTTCAATGGGCTGCAGAAAGCAATATGAAGTTCAACGATGAGAAATTTCAATTACTCCGATATGGTAAACATAAGGAAATTAAAACTTCATCAGAGTATAAAACAAATTCCAGCCACAAAATAGAGGAGATGGATGAGATTTTCACATTACAATCAGTGACAAACACGTAACAATATGTACTAGAAATCTCTCTCTCACATCTCATGTACTGTATATGCCATCTTTTTATCAACAATGTATCTCTTAAATATTTTGTACCATATTATGTAATAAAATATACCTATTGGTAAAAAAAGAATGAAAAGATGGGGTGATAGGGGAAGTGAATTATTCAAATGGCTTCGGGAAGACTTTTTATCCACTTCTCCGAGATTGTGGATCCCACAATTTACACCAGAGATGGACCCCATCCTATATATATATGTGTGTGTGTGTGTGCGTGTGTGTGTGTGTGTGTGCGCGCGCTTACCTATTTGTACTCACCTATTTGTGTTCCCAGGGGTCGAGTCTTAGCTCCTGGCCCCGCTTCTTCACTGGTTTCTACTGGGTCCTCTCTCTCCCTGCTCCTTGAGCTTTATCAAACCTCGTCTTAAAACTAAGTATCGTTCTCGCCTCCACTACGTCACTTTTCTAGTGTGTGTGTGTGTGTGTGTGTGTGTGTGTGTGTGTGTGTGTGTGTGTGTGTGTGTGTGTGTGTGTGTGTGTGTGTGTGTATGTATGTGTGTGTCGCTTAGTGCCACCCACCAAGTGTCAGTTTGAGTTTTCCAGTGTGGCACCTCATTTCCTATGGTGTGGGACAATGCACTTTCCTTGACAATGGCATTATGTGATGGTGTGTAGCTGACAGCACTCTGAAAACATTTTTTAATTTCATTATTAATATTAAAAATAATCATAAATTATACTGATAATTATAATGATGATAATAATATTGGAGAATATACCTGCAGACATCTTCTTAGTGTCGTGTCAGCCTCAAATCATCAAATGATGTCATCGTAAGTGAAGGTTCGTTGCCGGATGCCTTAGGAAATGAGATGTCATATTTGAAAACTCAAAGTGACACTTGGTGGGACTAAGTGACACAGAGTGCAAATAAGTGGCAGGTGGTGACGGTAAGTGACAATAGGAATGTGATTAAGTGATGAATTTGACACATTGATGATCTACATATTTCTTTATCAGAGACTGTATACAAAATTATTATTATTATTATTATTAGTAGTAGTAGTATTAGTATAGTAGTAGTAGCAGCAGCAGCATTGTTAGAAGTAATAGTGTTAGTAGTAGTGTAATTATCATCATCGTTGCTGTTGTTGTTGTGGCTATTATTATTTTTGTTGTTTTTATTGATATTATTCTCATCGTTCACCATACTTGGAGCAGTCAAATACACTAGAGAGATGAATCAAGCGCTGTCTGCAGAACAATCACCATTCTGACACCAATCATCATTCTGACACCAATCATCACAGTATCATAGAAAATGCTCATTGACATCAAGCAGAAACATGTGTCATTATGTTCATTATAATCAGGCATTTGCAGAAAGCAGGCTGAATCCTTAAGTAAAATCAGATATTATTTTTAGAACAACCAGACACAATTCTCAGAGCAATCAGACATCATACTCGGCTCTGATTTTTACGAAGTTATTGCATGCAGAAATTTTCTCTTGCCTTATTCGGCAAAAAGTGCCAAAATGGCAAACTTTACTTATTTGGCGCGACATTATATATATATATATATATATATATATATATATATATATATATATATATATATATATATATATATATATATATATATATATATATATATATATGGTATAAACCTTGGTAATAAATACCGAAAAGTTGGGTTAGAAAGACACGTAAGCAAACACTATAACATATTTATTAGAAAACGTTTCGGTCCTGGGACCTTGATCACTTCTAACATACAGAGGTACAAAGACATTATATATATAGGCGGAGAGTGAGATGTGACGCACGTGACCTGAGGAATGTCATAAGAACATAAGAATGGAGGAACACTGTAGAAGGCCTACTGGCCCATGCGAGGCAGGTCCTTATCAAAACAACCTCTACCTATGATGAGGACGGGTAGACGATGAAATCATGTGACTCCTGTGTTGTTGGGTTGGTGCTGCTTAAGTATCATGTATGCCAATGTTTTTGAAATTTTGTAGTTTCCAGTGTTGCGTTCTAGAGTGTCGGTGACGGCGATTAGTGAGGCTTCTAGGCACCGTCGGCGTCTGAGGTCTGGTTCGGTGAGAACGAGGTGTGCCTCGTTCCAGTTCATCAAATGCCCCGTGGAGTCTCTGTGGAGGACACAGGCGTACCATACATCGTCTCTGTTAGAGGCATTTCGATGCTCATTCAGGCGGACTGCAAGATCTCTGCCTGTCTCGCCTACATATTTCTTGGGACAGAACCCACAGGGGATAGTGTAGACGCCTGCTGTAGAAGTTAGAGGTGTGGGGCTGCGTTTCGTAGTGAGGTCTTTGATAGATGATGTGTTTATGGTGGAAACGTTGATGTTACTCATAGCAAGTGCCCGGCGAGTATTCGTGGCAACATCGCCACATGGGAGTACTATGAACTGTTTAGGGGGCTGTTCCATGGGCGGTTTGTTGAGGATAGCTTGTGCCTTGAGTCTGCAATCTCGGAAAAAGAAAGATGGGAACTGAAGACGTGTAAAGGCTTGTGTTATGTAAGTGCATTCTTCTTCTAGAAAACAAGGGCTGGAGATGCGAAGAGCTCTCAAGAAGAAGCCAATGAGGACTCCTCTCTTAGTGCGGGTGTCTTGGTGTGAATAAAAGTGTATAAGATCGTCCTTGTTGGTAGGTTTTCTATACACTTTGAAGAGAAGTTTGTCACTGTCGGGAGATCTGCACAGTAGAACGTCGAGGAAAGGAAGTTTGCCATCATTTTCGAGTTCAAGTGTAAACTTTATTGATGGTTCAACTGCATTGATCTTGTTGAGAAGGGCCTGGATATTGAGACGTCTCGGATAGAAAACCAATATATCATCAACGTATCTTAGCCAGGTAACGGTGTTGGGAATGAGGGTGCACTCAGGAACTTGGCCAACAACGATGATATCGTCATTACAACCGCTGACA
Organism: Cherax quadricarinatus; assembly: GCF_038502225.1. NCBI lineage: Eukaryota > Metazoa > Arthropoda > Malacostraca > Decapoda > Parastacidae > Cherax > Cherax quadricarinatus. The sequence goes on from NC_091301.1 coordinate 52,464,881, forward strand.
AAGGAGGTGGTGTGGTGTTACTCAACACTGTCGACTACAACAATAAAGTCTTAAATCATCTCAACGATGCCAACACATACCAGCCTGTATCGGAATCAGTGCTACTTCAAAGTACCCAGACTTTCCTTCAAAAGGCTCGTAGCATCTTACGAAAATCAGAACAAGGCAAAAAACTACTTAAACTTTTACCAGGTCAACCGAAACCAGCACTCCTGTATGGCCTTCCTAAGACACACAAACCTGGCATCCCACTACGGCCTATCACTTCGGGCATAGGGAGTGCACCACACAGACTAGCCGACTACCTTGCCAAATACCTTTCAGCGCTTCTGGGCACCATCAGTCAAGCCCACCTCAAACACTCAGGTGACCTTCTCTCCCGAATTTCCAACCTGAATGTCAAAAACAAAAGCATGGTTTCCTTCGATGTCACAGCCCTCTTTACCAACGTTCCTACTGACGCTGCAATCAACATTCTGAGACAGAGGCTCACTGAAAATCACGACCTCCCTTTACCTCTTCTAGATTTCATCAATCTAGTGGAACTTTGTGTTAATTTCAACTTCTTCAAGTATCAGGACAACTGTTACAAACAATGCTTTGGGATGGCAATGGGCAGCCCGCTCAGTGCTGTGCTTGCCAACCTCTTCATGGAAAACCTGGAGACAGATAAATTCAGCACCCTCATTCCCAACACCGTTACCTGGCTAAGATACGTTGATGATATATTGGTTTTCTATCCGAGACGTCTCAATATCCAGGCCCTTCTCAACAAGATCAATGCAGTTGAACCATCAATAAAGTTTACACTTGAACTCGAAAATGATGGCAAACTTCCTTTCCTCGACGTTCTACTGTGCAGATCTCCCGACAGTGACAAACTTCTCTTCAAAGTGTATAGAAAACCTACCAACAAGGACGATCTTATACACTTTTATTCACACCAAGACACCCGCACTAAGAGAGGAGTCCTCATTGGCTTCTTCTTGAGAGCTCTTCGCATCTCCAGCCCTTGTTTTCTAGAAGAAGAATGCACTTACATAACACAAGCCTTTACACGTCTTCAGTTCCCATCTTTCTTCATCCGAGATTGCAGACTCAAGGCACAAGCTATCCTCAACAAACCGCCCATGGAACAGCCCCCTAAACAGTTCATAGTACTCCCATGTGGCGATGTTGCCACGAATACTCGCCGGGCACTTGCTATGAGTAACATCAAAGTTTCCACCATAAACACATCATCTATCAAAGACCTCACTACGAAACGCAGCCCCACACCTCTAACTTCTACAGCAGGCGTCTACACTATCCCCTGTGGGTTCTGTCCCAAGAAATATGTAGGCGAGACAGGCAGAGATCTTGCAGTCCGCCTGAATGAGCATCGAAATGCCTCTAACAGAGACGATGTAAGGTACGCCTGTGTCCTCCACAGAGACTCCATGGGGCATTTGATGAACTGGAACGAGGCACAACTCGTTCTCACCGAACCAGACCTCAGACGCCGACTGTGCCTAGAAGCCTCACTAATCGCCGTCACCGACACTATAGAACGCAACACTGGAAACTACAAAATTTCAAAAACATTGGCATACATGATACTTAAGCAGCACCAACCCAACAACACAGGAGTCACATGATTTCATCGTCTACCCGTCCTCATCATAGGTAGAGGTTGTTTTGATAAGGACCTGCCTCGCATGGGCCAGTAGGCCTTCTACAGTGTTCCTCCATTCTTATGTTCTTATGACATTCCTCAGGTCACGTGCGTCATATCTCACTCTCCGCCTATATATATAATGTCTTTCTACCTCTGTATGTTAGAAGTGATCAAGGTCCCAGGACCGAAACGTTTTCTAATAAATATGTTATAGTGTTTGCTTACGTGTCTTTCTAAACCATATATATACATATGTGTATATATATATATATATATATATATATATATATATATATATATATATATATATATATATATATATATTTATATATATATATATATATATATATATATATATATATATATATATATATATATATATATATATATATATATATATATATATAAATGTCGTGCCGAATAGGCAGAACTTGCAACGCTCATCTTGCCATATAGGACAAGTGAAAATTTGTGTATGCAATGATTTCGCCAAAATCATTCTTAACCTAACGAAAAAAAAAATATTTCAGTGTGTTTGTTTAGTATTAAATTATTGTAAACAAATCTAAAACATATTTAGTTGGGTTAGGCTAAAATAAATTGTTCTTGTTATAATAAGGTTAGGTAAGTTTTCTAAGATTCTTTTGGTGCAAAATTTAAATTTTTTACATTAACATTAATTAAAAAAATATATCTTTAAACGTATAAGAGAAAATTTTAGAAAGGACTTAATTTTAAACGAGTTCTTGCTAATTGACCAGTTTTACATGTTCGGCACGACATTATATATATATATATATATATATATATATATATATATATATATATATATATATATATATATATATATATATATGTCGTGCCGAATATGTAAAACTGGTCAATTAGCAAGAACTCATTTAAAATTAATTTCTTTCTGAAATTTTCTCTTATACGTTTAAAGATATATTTTTTTCAATAATGTTAATGTAAAAATTTATAATTTTGCACCAAAAGAATCTTAGAAAACTTACCTAACCTTATTATAACAAGAACAATTTATTTTAGCCTAACCCAACTAAATATATTTTAGATTTGTTTACAATAATTTAATACTAAACAAACACAGTGAAATATATTTTTTTCGTTAGGTTCAGAATGATTTTGGCGAAATTATTGCATACACAAATTTTCACTTGTCCTATATGGCAAGATGAGCGTTGCTATTTAAGCCAAGATCGCAAGTTCTGCCTATTCGGCACGACATATATAATATATATATATATATATATATATATATATATATATATATATATATATATATATATATATATATAAGAACATAGAAAGAAGGAACACTGCAACAGGCATACTGACCCATGCGGATCAGGTTCATGTCCTCCCCCTGATTAACCCAATGATCCCCCCACAGGATTAGCCCAATGACCCACCCACTCTGGTCACCTTCACTCAAGGAAGGAGCACGACGCCAGACCCAGCAGCACAAGCTAGTCAGGTCCAACTCACACCCACCCACACCCACTCGTGTATTTATCTAACCTATTTTTAAAACTACACAACGTTTTAGCCTGAATAACTGTACTCGGGAGTTTGTTCCACTCATCCACAACTCTATTACCAAACCAGTGCTTTCCTATATCCTTCCTGAATCTGAATTTTTCCAACTTGAAACCATTGCTGCGAGTCCTGTCTAGGCTAGATATTTTCAGCACACTATTTACATCCCCTTTATTTATTCCTGTTTTCCATTTATACACCTCGATCATATCCCCCCTAATTCTACGCCTTTCGAGAGAGTGCAGATTCAGGGCCCTCAGTCTATCCTCATAGGGAAGATTTCTGATACATGGGATCATCTTTGTCATCCTCCTCTGTACATTTTCCAGAGCATTTACATCCATTCTGTAATACGGTGACCAGAACTGAGCAGCATAGTCTAAATGAGGCCTAACCAAGGATATATAGAGTTGAAGAACAACCTGAGGACTTCTATTATTTATACTTCTAGATATGACGCCAAGAATTCTGTTAGCTTTACTGCTAACCAGAACTCCTAAATCCTTTCCGCAATCAGTAGTGTTAAGATCTATATTAATTAGGTTATATGTGGCATGGTTATTTGCCTGTCCAACATTTAGTACTTTGAATTTGTCAATATTAAACTGCATCTGCCACTTCTCCGACCATTGCATCAGTCTGTTCAAATCATCCTGGAGTGCTCTAGTGTCCTCATTAGAATGAATTGGACGGCCTATTTTGGTGTCATCAACAAATTTGTTTATGACGCTGTTTATTCCCTCATCTATGTCGTTTATGTAAATTGTGAAGAACAACGGGCCCATCACTGACCCCTGAGGAACACCGCTTGTGACGTGCCCCCATTCTGATTTCTCCCCATTTATGAAAACCCTCTGCTGCCTATTTGTCAGCCATGCCTCTACCCAGGAAAAAATTTCTCCTCCTATTCCGTGTGCCCTAAGTTTCCTCAATAGCCTCTGGTGTGGAACTCTGTCGAAAGCCTTACTGAAGTCCAAATACACAATATCATATTCATTACCATGATCTACCTCCTCAAACACCTTAGTGAATAAAGTTAGTAAATTCGTAAGACAGGAATGCCCCTTTGTAAAACTGTGTTGAGATTCATTAATCATTCTGTACCTAACAAGATGGCTACGAATTGCTTCGGCAATTATTGATTCCATAAATTTCCCCACTATGGAGGTAAGGCTTATTGGTCTATAGTTCGAAGCCAAGGACCTGTCACCTGCCTTGTAAATAGGTATTATATTTGCCATTTTCCACTTATCAGGCACTATGCCAGTTTGTAGTGATATGTTAAAAAGATTAGCCAAAGGTATGCTAAGTTCGTCTTTGCATTCCTTTAACACCCTTGCAAACAGTTCATCAGGACCTGGGGATTTGTTAGGTTTTAGTTTCTCTATTTGTCTGAGGACCATGTCACTAGTTACCGCAACCGTACATAGTTTATTATCGTCCTGTTCTACATAATCTATTATTTCATGAATATCGCTAGTATTTTCTTGGGTGAAAACTGAGAGGAAGTAGGTATTGAGAATTTCACACATATCAATATCACTGTCAGTGATCTGACCATATATATATATATATATATATATATATATATATATATATATATATATATATATATATATATATATATATCTAGGAATGTTTAGCCAATGATGAAGTCTTGCTAATTAATTGAGTTGCATATGGCTTGCACATGTGGGATGAGCAGTGTTTGGTTTCACAACTCACCACCACGTGTGGCTTGAGCACAGTCTGACCACACAACTCACCACCAGGTGTGGCTTGAGCACAGTCTGACCACACAACTCACTACCACGTGTGGCTTAAGCACAGTCTGACCACAAGCTTCATCACGACAAGCGGCCTGAGCACTCCCTGGTCACGCAACTCAACACAAGTAGTGACATTACTCCGTAGTTGCCGATTAACAGTAGTGACACTGGCTTGTAGTTGTTAAATGACTGACAGTAGTAACACTGCAAACACAATGGTTTGGTCTTACAAACTTAAAGACCAGAAAATCAAGTACGATCAATCACTACATAGATTACAACTAAAACATTGCCCATTCTCACCTGGAAGAAAACATAATTTACAGGACACAAAAATATACATTCCATGTATAACTATATACTAAGAATAGACGGCGCCAGCAATAACGATGACCTCATCATTCCAGGTTATCATTACAGTTCGATTACCAAAAAAATTATAACCAAAGCGTTCTAGAACCAATATTAAAATTACCGTTTATAGTGTGTTTTATCTCTGGAAAATTAGGACAGTATTAACCCTATCTTACGCAAGACAGAATAAAAACATCATGAAAGTAGGTTGTGCAGTCAATTGAAATATATCGCATTGGAGCGCATGAATTGTCTGCTCCAGGAAGTTGAGGTTCATTCACGAGCTGTGGAATCTGAATGAAAGAAAACTGAAAAAAAAAATAATGTCCCAGCCTACTTCATCCTGTGGTTGAATCATATACACAAGAACCGACAACAGTATGATAAAAGGATGAAAAAATAACTGAGTTTGGCAGTATTGGGGACTGTTTCCACAACCCACATAAAATAAGTTGGTTATAGCTCAGCTTCGTCCCTGGGTACATACTCCCTCAAGCCACAGTCACTAACTGGCAGCCACAGCTAAGCTATGAGTCGCTAACTGGCAGCCACAGCTGAGCTATGAGTCACTAACTGGCAGCCACAGCTAAGCTATGAGTCGCTAACTGGCAGCCACAGCTGAGCTATGAGTCACTAACTGGCAGCCACAGCTAAGCTATGAGTCGCTAACTGGCAGCCACAGCTAAGCTATGAGTCGCCAACTGGCACCCACACGTGAGCTATGAGTCACTAACTGGCAGCCACAGCTGAGCTATGAGTCACTAACTGGCAGCCACAGCTAAGCTATGAGTCGCTAACTGGCAGCCACACGTGACCTATGAGTCGCTAACTGGCAGCCACAGCTAAACTATGATTCGCTAACTGGCAGCTACAGGTGACCTATGAGTCGCTAACTGGCAGCCACAGCTAAGCTATGAGTCGCTAACTGGCAGCCACAGCTAAGCTATGAGTCGCTAACTGGCAGCCACAGGTGAGCTATGAGTCGCTAACTGGCAGCCACAGGTGAGCTATGAGTCGCTAACTGGCAGCCACAGCTAAGCTATGAGTCGTTAACTGGCAGCCACAGCTAAGCTATGAGTCGCTAACTGGCAGCCACAGCTGAGCTATGAGTCACCAACTGGCAGCCACAGCTGAGCTATGAGTCACTAACTGGCAGCCACAGCTGAGCTATGAGTCGCTAACTGGCAGCCACAGCTGAGCTATGAGTCACTAACTGGCAGCCACAGCTGAGCTATGAGTCACTAACTGGCAGCCACAGCTGAGCTATGAGTCTCTAACTGGCAGTCACAGCTGAGCTATGAGTCGCTAACTGGCAGTCACAGCTGAGCTATGAGTCACTAACTGGCAGCCACAGCTGAGCTATGAGTCGCTAACTGGCAGTCACAGCTGAGCTATGAGTCGCTAACTGGCAGCCAAAGCTGAGCTATGAGTCACTAACTGGCAGCCACAGCTGAGCTATGAGTCGCTAACTGGCAGCCACAGCTGAGTTATGAGTCACTAACTGGCAGTCACAGCTGAGCTATGAGTCGCTAACTGGCAGCCACAGCTGAGCTATGAGTCGCTAACTGGCAGCCACAGCTGAGTTATGAGTCACTAACTGGCAGCCACAGCTGAGCTATGAGTCACTAACTGGCGGCCACAGCTGAGCTATGAGTCGCTAACTGGCAGCCACAGCTGAGTTATGAGTCACTAACTGGCAGCCACAGCTGAGCTATGAGTCGCTAACTGGCAGCCACAGCTGAGTTATGAGTCACTAACTGGCAGCCACAGCTGAGCTATGAGTCGCTAACTGGCAGCCACAGCTGAGCTATGAGTCACTAACTGGCAGCCACAGCTGAGCTATGAGTCGCTAACTGGCAGCCACAGCTGAGTTATGAGTCACTAACTGGCAGCCACAGCTGAGCTATGAGTCGCTAACTGGCAGCCACAGCTGAGCTATGAGTCGCTAACTGGCAGCCACAGCTGAGCTATGAGTCGCTAACTGGCAGCCACAGCTGAGCTATGAGTCGCTAACTGGCAGCCACAGCTGAGCTATGAGTCGCTAACTGGCAGCCACAGCTGAGCTATGAGTCGCTAACTGGCAGCCACAGCTGAGCTATGAGTCGCTAACTGGCAGCCACAGCTGAGCTATGAGTCACTAACTGGCAGCCACAGCTGAGCTATGAGTCACTAACTGGCAGCCACAGCTGAGCTATGAGTCGCTAACTGGCAGTCACAGCTGAGCTATGAGTCGATAACTGGCAGCCACAGCTGAGCTATGAGTCGCTAACTGGCAGCCACAGCTGAGCTATGAGTCGCTAACTGGCAGCCACAGCTGAGCTGTGAGTCACTAACTGGCAGCCACAGCTGAGCTATGAGTCACTAACTGGCAGCCACAGCTGAACTATGAGTCACTAACTGGCAGCCACAGCTGAGCTATGAGTCGCTAACTGGCAGCCACAGCTGAGCTATGAGTCACTAACTGGCAGCCACAGCTGAGCTATGAGTCACTAACTGGCAGCCACAGCTGAGCTATGAGTCACTAACTGGCAGCCACAGCTGAGATATGAGTCACTAACTGGCAGCCACAGCTGAGCTATGAGTCACTAACTGGCAGCCACAGCTGAGATATGAGTCACTAACTGGCAGCCACAGCTGAGATATGAGTCACTAACTGGCAGCCACAGCTGAGCTATGAGTCACCAACTGGCAGCCACAGCTGAGATATGAGTCACTAACTGGCAGCCACAGCTGAGCTATGAGTCACTAACTGGCAGCCACAGCTGAGCTATGAGTCGCTAACTGGCAGCCACAGCTGAGCTATGAGTCACTAACTGGCAGCCACAGCTGAGTTATGAGTCACCAACTGGCAGCCACATGTGAGCTATGAGTCACTAACTGGCAGCCACAGCTGAGCTATGAGTCACTAACTGGCAGCCACAGCTGAGCTATGAGTCGCTAACTGGCAGTCACAGCTGAGCTATGAGTCGATAACTGGCAGCCACAGCTGAGCTATGAGTCGCTAACTGGCAGCCACAGCTGAGCTATGAGTCACTAACTGGCAGCCACAGCTGAGTTATGAGTCACCAACTGGCAGCCACGTGTGAGCTATGAGTCACTAACTGGCAGCCACAGCTGAGCTATGAGTCACTAACTGGCAGCCACAGCTGAGCTATGAGTCGCTAACTGGCAGTCACAGCTGAGCTATGAGTCGATAACTGGCAGCCACAGCTGAGCTATGAGTCGCTAACTGGCAGCCACAGCTGAGCTATGAGTCGCTAACTGGCAGCCACAGCTGAGCTGTGAGTCACTAACTGGCAGCCACAGCTGAGCTATGAGTCACTAACTGGCAGCCACAGCTGAACTATGAGTCACTAACTGGCAGCCACAGCTGAGCTATGAGTCGCTAACTGGCAGCCACAGCTGAGCTATGAGTCACTAACTGGCAGCCACAGCTGAGCTATGAGTCACTAACTGGCAGCCACAGCTGAGCTATGAGTCACTAACTGGCAGCCACAGCTGAGATATGAGTCACTAACTGGCAGCCACAGCTGAGCTATGAGTCACTAACTGGCAGCCACAGCTGAGATATGAGTCACTAACTGGCAGCCACAGCTGAGATATGAGTCACTAACTGGCAGCCACAGCTGAGCTATGAGTCACCAACTGGCAGCCACAGCTGAGATATGAGTCACTAACTGGCAGCCACAGCTGAGCTATGAGTCACTAACTGGCAGCCACAGCTGAGCTATGAGTCGCTAACTGGCAGCCACAGCTGAGCTATGAGTCACTAACTGGCAGCCACAGCTGAGTTATGAGTCACCAACTGGCAGCCACATGTGAGCTATGAGTCACTAACTGGCAGCCACAGCTGAGCTATGAGTCACTAACTGGCAGCCACAGCTGAGCTATGAGTCACTAACTGGCAGCCACACGTGAGCTATGAGTCACTAACTGGCAGCCACAGCTGAGTTATGAGTCACCAACTGGCAGCCACACGTGAGCTATGAGTCACTAACTGGCGGCCACAGCTGAGCTATGAGTCACTAACTGGCAGCCACAGCTGAGATATGAGTCACTAACTGGCAGCCACAGCTGAAATTTGAGTCACTAACTGGCAGCCACAGCTGAGATATGAGTCACTAACTGGCAGCCACAGCTGAGCTATGAGTCACTAACTGGCAGCCACAGCTGAGCTATGAGTCACTAACTGGCAGCCACACGTGAGCTATGAGTCACTAACTGGCAGCTACAGCTGAGCTATGAGTCACTAACTGGCAGCCACAGCTGAGATATGAGTCACTAACTGGCAGCCACAGCTGAGATATGAGTCACTAACTGGCAGCCACAGCTGAGCTATGAGTCACCAACTGGCAGCCACACGTGAGCTATGAGTCACTAACTGGCAGCCACAGCTGAGCTATGAGTCACTAACTGGCAGCCACAGCTGAGATATGAGTCACTAACTGGCAGCCACAGCTGAGATATGAGTCACTAACTGGCAGCCACAGCTGAGATATGAGTCACTAACTGGCAGCCACAGCTGAGCTATGAGTCGCTAACTGGCAGCCACAGCTGAGCTGTGAGTCACTAACTGGCAGCCACACGTGAGCTATGAGTCACTAACTGGCAGCCACAGCTGAGCTATGAGTCACTAACTGGCAGCCACAGCTGAGCTATGAGTCGCTAACTGGCAGCCACAGCTAAGATATGAGTCGATAACTGGCAGCCACAGGGGAGCTATGAGTCACTAACCGGCAGCCACAGTGAGCTATGAGTCACTAACCGGCAGCCACAGCTGAGCTATGAGTCACTAACTGGCAGCCACAGCTGAGCTATGAGTCGCAAACTGGCAGCCAGAGCTGAGCTATGAGTCGCTAACTGCAGTTACAGCTGAGCTATGAGTCGCTAACTGGCAGCCACAGCTGAGCTATGAGTCGCTAACTGGCAGCCACAGCTGAGCTGTGAGTCACTAACTGGCAGCCACAGCTGAGCTATGAGATAAGCGACTCGCAAATTGTTAAGAATCTGATCTCATTCATATTTTGATGACAAGCATCGACAGTGATTAGTCAAAGAATTAGTAATCAGCATTTTCCAAAATTCTAACACTCTAGAGAATACAAGATAATTATAATTCAATTTCACACCCGCACCTACATATCCTCACAGTCACAAATACAACATCCATTATCTACTCCCTACATTTCAACTCTACATTTTTATAGCATAATAACTTCTACTTGCAAAACTTACTGTTGGTACCTTACTCGTATACTGGATTTAGCACGGAAAGAGAGAGAGAGAGAAGGGGGGGGAAAGAGAGAGAATGGGAAAGAGAGAGAGAGGGAAAGAGAGAGAGAGGGAAAGAGAGAGAGGGGGGAGACGAACATGACTTTTAACGAGAGTGGCTGGTGTGGGCGTCTCCTCATGCTTGTACGTAATTCATCTTGATAAAGCAAGCAAAGTTTGGCCGCCCAACCATTGTGCTATGCTTGCATAATTTTTCCTTGACACTTCCTAGGGAGGGGTTCCAGAGCATCGTCGCTGCTGGACTCAGGTCGCCTTGTAACACCTGAACAATACTACACGAACGCATACACACCGACACACGAAATAAAATTGAAATCTATTTAAAAAAAAATATAATTAAGCAATTGCAGGAAATCTTTTGACAAATGTTTTCAAAATGTCTTAACAAACAGATTTTTAATCAATAGTCAAAATAGTGTCATAATACTGCGTACATAAGTTATTAGGTTAATGAGAGCTTTCGACTATTTACTTGACACTCTTCTTCCTTTCCAGCTTTTTTTCCAGCCTCCAGCGTATCTTGCAGTTTTTCCAGATCTATTTATATCCTTTCCGTGTCATCTTTTCTTATTTTTATCCTTAAATTTTGCATCATCAGCAACATGGGTACATTTAACTCAGTCCCATCTGGACAGACAGTCACTTTAACCAGAAAGAGAACTGGTCAGATACCGATATTCGTGGAACAACTCTTATTACTCTCTACATTCTGACATGTATTCCTCGACAATCCCTCTTTGTTCCCTTTTCTACATTTCTTTTTGATTCAGCACAGTAAGTTCCCTGTTAATAATTTCTGCACCTCAAACTCTTACTTCAGCTTGATGTGAGATTTAGAATCTACTGCCATCTTGTAGTCTTGACTCTCAGGAGGAAGAGGGATGGGATCGTAAATCAAAATTTCCCACCTCTGAAGACATCCTGGTTAGATTAGATTTTGCCGTCGAGGCGGCTAGTTGATCGTGCACCCGATATCCATCCTGTGAACGTAACAGTTCCTGTTTTTTTTTCTTAATATCCTAATACCAAGTACTGTGCTAATTTACATAATCCTATCACTGATACTAGGAACACCAGGCTACTTTCTATTGCTAGAAACCATGGTAATTATAAGACAGGCAAGAATAATTGTGAAAGCATTGTTTTGCATTAGCTACGAGGACTCGCAAGAATCTTCCATAGCTTATAACATGAGTACAGTATAATATATTAAGAATATAATATAGGCTATGTACAGTTGAAGAAAAACGTTATGTGGCAACTAAGGTCATGAACTGAAGCAAAACAAACCACGGGTGGGGTTTGAACCCGCGATCAGAGTATTGAGACACACTGATCGCGGGTTCAAACCCCACCCGTGGTATGGTTTGTTTGCAATCGTGTCATTACGATTTCGTGAGTCATGAGAACTGAAGCAGATTGTAACGACGATGGTGATTGGTTGGCAAAATTAATTGCCGGCATTTCCATTTATCTGTATATGAATTAATTGCCTTTCGGATATTATTCCCAAATCATAAAACAAAAGAAATCATTTAAAATGGAAATCCAATATATTGTAACCGAAGTGGCTTGGTGACAGGCCAGAAATATTCATTAATCAGCCACATTACCTCACGTCAAACAAAACTTTGTTTGACGTGTTGGCAGAATGTCTGACAATCAGTCTATATAATCATTCTATTTTTGGGTAATTTGTTTATGCCGACTAAGCCGAGTCGGTAAGTTTGGCATATTCGGCAAGGTTCTCTGCCGAATTAACAGAATGAAAATAATTTTTTGCTATAATTCAGCGTAAATTAATCTGAACTTAAAACGAAAAATATATATCATCCATGACTCACGAAATCATAACACAATTGCGAACAAATCATACCACGGTCGGGGATTGAACTCGTGGCGAGTGAGTTGTAAAACTCCAGGCCAGCAAGTAAACCACTGAGCCAGCTGGTTACAATAAGATTCATCCAACAAGGTATATTTACACACCATAGAAAGGTTAGTATAGGCACCACTGAGACCACAAATGTAAATTTTTATAGATGGCTTGTTTGCAATAATGTCATTACGATTTCGTGAGTCATTATGACTGCTTTGAGAGGACGGTCTCGCTGGCGGGAGATTCATCTATAAAAATTTGCATTTGTGGTCTCAGTGGTGCCTATACTAACCTTTCTATGGTGTGTAAATATACCTTGTTGGATGAATCTTATTGTAACCAGCTGGCTCAGTGGTTTACTTGCTGGCCTGGAGTTTTACAACTCACTCGCCACGAGTTCAATCCCCGACCGTGGTATGATTTGTTCGCAATTGTGTTATGATTTCGTGAGTCATGGATGATATATATTTTTCGTTTTAAGTTCAGATTAATTTACGCTGAATTATAGCAAAAAATAATTTTCATTCTGTTAATATATATATATATATATATATATATATATATATATATATATATATATATATATATATATATATAATATGCAAAACAACCACTCTGAAAGAATAGAGAAATTCCATGCGCTTTCGTTACTACTCACATTATCAAGGAACTATGAAAGTAAAGCATCCAAGGAAGCTATATAAGGGGTCTGGCCAACACCTCACTATCAGATCCCACAACGGTTAAACACCTGACGCGCGCCGGCCCAACTGGACAGGTCCTTCGCACATCCCACCAAAAAACTATTCTACCCAAGAAAATTTTAAAAATTATTATTTGTCCAGTGTATTATTAAATTCTTCCCAAATTCTATTAATTATAAATGGATCTAATTCATATAAACCAAAGGAAATATTCATATTATTGTCAAAACTGCTTTTTATGAAACAAGATTCAATTATATTCCTGTCGACCATGGACTTGCTTGTTACTACTTTCTCAACTTTTAGAAAATCAACAGGAATATAATTGAATCTTGTTTCATAAAAAGCAGTTTTGACAATAATATGAATATTTCCTTTGGTTTATATAAATTAGATCCATTTATAATTAATAGAATTTGGGAAGAATTTAATAATACACAGGACAAATAATAATTTTTAACATTTTCTTGGGTAGAATAGTTTGTTGGTGGGTTGTGCGAAGGACCTGTCCAGTTGGGCCGGCGCGCGTCAGGTGTTTAACCGTTGTGGGATCTGATAGTGAGGTGCCGGCCAGACCCCTTATATAGCTTCCTTGGATGCTTTACTTTCATAGTTCCTTGATAATGTGAGTAGTCACGAAAGTGCTTGGAATTTCTCTATTCTTTCACAGTGGTTGTTTTGCATATTCTGAAATCACCTGTTTACTGTGATCTTATTGCATATATATATATATATATATATATATATATATATATATATATATATATAATATATATGGGACCCATAGCCTCGGAGAATTGGATAAAAAGGCTTCAAGGAAGATTATTTGGATTTCTTCCTGAAGCCGTTTGAATATTCCACTTCCCCTACCATTCGTTTTTTTTACCAGTAGGTATATTTTATTACACAATATGGTACAAAAGATTTAAGAGATACAGTGTTGATATAAAGATGGCATATACAGTACATGAGGTGTGAGAGATACATGTCTAGTACATATTTGTAGATGAATGGTTCAGAGAACCGACATGTTGATAAATTAGACACATGTGCAACTCTTGGGTATCTTTATTGAGGAAACGTTTCGCCACACAGTGGCTTCATCAGTCCGTACAAAGGAGAATCTTGAAGAACAGGAGGAGAATGAGGTAATCAGTCCCTCAACCTTGAGTCGATGTGGTCAGTCCATCAATCTTGAATAGAATACGGCATACGTGTTGAGAAGGAGCTTATAAACCGTTGGTAGGAGAGGTGCAGAAGTCATAGGCGGTGTCACATTTGTTCAATGTGGAAGTAGGTCGTGCCCAAGAATTAGGCAAGCGAAGAGTTCCCAAGTATTAAGATCCCAAGAAGTTGCAGTGTCTGACAGGTTTGTAGATGAATGGTTCAGAGAACCGACATGTTAATAAATTAGACACATGTGCAACTCTTGCCAGTTCCATAGTCAGGAACTATCAGATAGTTCCTGACTATGGAACTGAACTTCTCCAGGCCGAGGGACTGACAACCTCAAATTCTACGACTTCAAGGGTGATGGACTGATTACAACGTCTTCACATCTCTACTGTTTCTGCCTACTTTCTGTATTCGACTGAAGAAGCCTACTGTGTAGGCGAAACGTTTCGGAATAAAGTTGCCTAACTGTTGCCTATGTGTCTTACCTACCAGATTTCTGCTTACCATGACTCCCAAGTCTTTTTCACATTCTGTATGATCAAGCTCTACTTCACCTAGATTATAGCTTCGAGGGTTATTTTCATTACCAAGGGCAAGTACCTTGTGATGAATGGTTTGAAAAACCGACAAGTTGAAGATTGAGACACTTATGCAGCATATGGGAATCTTTATTCATGAAACGTTTCGCCACACAGTGGCTTCATCAGTCCAATACAAAGAGGAAGGCGTAAGGAGAGGAGTAGTATGAGGTGATCAGTCCCTCAGCCTGGAGTCGATGTGTTCAGTCCATCAATCTTGTAGAATTGATGGACTGAACACATCGACTCCAGGCTGAGGGACTGATCACCTCATACTCCTCCTCTCCTTACGCCTTCCTCTTAGTATTGGACTGATGAAGCCACTGTGTGGCTAAACGTTTCCTGAATAAAGATTCCCATGTGCTGCATAAGTGTCTCAATCTTCGGCAAGTACCTTACACTTATCCACATTGAACTTCATCTGCCTTTTTTCACACCAAGACATTAATTTGTCCAAATCGTCCTGGAGTTCATTGATATCCTCCTCAGAGTGAATTATACGGCCTATCTTTGTATCATCAGCAAATTTACTCATGTCGCTCGTAATCCCTTCATCAAGGTCATTAATGTAAATTATGAACAAGAGAGGGCCTAAAACTGATCCTTGTGGAACGCCACTAGTGACTAATCCCCATTCAGATTTCACTCCATTAATGGTAACTCTCTGCTTTCTATTGGTAAGCCATGCCTCAATCCATGCTAGAACTTTACCTCCTATACCATAAGCTGCCACTTTTCTTAAGAGTCTCTTGTGAGGTACTCTGTCGAAGGCTTTACTAAAATCCAAATAAACAATATCATATTCCTTATCACTGTCAACTGCCTCAAATGTTCTATTGAAGAACGTCAGTAAGTTTGTCAGGCAGGAACGACCTCTCGTAAATCCATGCTGAGATTCATTTATCAAGTTATGCTCTTCAAGGTGACTTCTGATAATGTCAGCTATAATTGATTCTAATAACTTGCCCACTATAGATGTCAGGCTTATTGGACGGTAATTTGAAGGAGTGGACTTATCCCCTGATTTGAATATAGGAACCACATTAGCCATCTTCCACAACTCTGGCACCCTAACATCTACGTTTGAATCAATTATCCTACCTATCTTTGTGTCATCGGCGAATTTGCTCATATCACTAGTAATTCCCTCATCAAGATCATTGATATATATTATAAACAACATTGGGCCCAAGACTGATCCCTGTGGAACGCCACTTGTTACAGATCCCACTCGGATTTAACCCCATTTATGGACACTCTGCTTCCTGAGAAAATGGTATGGTGATACCGACAAGATGTGGAAAAAGACACTTAGTTTTCTCTGTATTAGGACTGAAGAAGCCACTCGTGGCGAAACGTTTCCTTTAATAAATGTCCTGAACTGTACATAAGTGTCTTTTTCTACACTCTGCTTCCTGTCTGTGAGCCATGACTCGATCCACGAGAGCACTTTTCCCCCAATGCCATGAGTTGCCACTTTCTTTAATAGTCTTTGGTGCGGAACTCTATCAAAAGCCTTACTAAAATCTAAGTAAATAATATCAAATTCTTTGATAAATTAGACACATGTGCAACTCTTGGGTATCTATTCAAGATTGATGGACTGACCACATCGACTCAAGGTTGAGGGACTGATTACCTCATTCTCCTCCTGTTCTTCAAGATTCTCCTTTGTATGGACTGATGAAGCCACTGTGTGGCGAAACGTTTCCTCAATAAAGATACCCAAGAGTTGCACATGTGTCTAATTTATCAACATGTCGGTTCTCTGAACCGTTCATCTACAAATCAAATTCTTTATCGTGGTCAACAGCCTCAAAAGCTTTACTGAAGAAAGTTAATAAATTAGTTAGACAAGACCGGCCTCTTGTGAATCCATGCTGAGTATCATTAATCAAGCTATGCTTATCGAGATGGCTTCTTATAATCTCAGCTATAATTGACTCTAGTAATTTGCCTACAATTGAGGTCAGGCTTATTGGGCGGTAATTTGACGGCAACGATTTGTCCCCTGTTTTAAAAATAGGAATTACATTAGCCATCTTCCACATATCAGACACTACACCTCTTTGAAGAGATAAATTAAAATAATTAGTTAATGGTTCAGAGAGTTCCATTTTGCATTCCTTAAGAACCCTTGAAAAAACCTCATCAGGACCCGGTGACTTATTTTGCTTCAGTCTGTCTATCTGCTTCACAACCATTTCACTAGTGACTGTGATGTTACATAATTTATCTTCTTCTAGCCCACTATAAAAATTAATTACTGGAATATTGTTAGTGTCTTCCTGTGTAAAAACTGTACATAAAACAATGTTTATACACACATCACTATGCACATATCCATAATTATAAGCATATATACAATGTGTACATTCGCACGTACATACACACAGAAATGCACATTCATTCATGTACACTAGATATAGACAGACTGAATTCGCTTCCAAAAGTTTATGTAAGTGCATGCAGTCACAAGTGCACTCATAATTTGAATTTCATGACCACTGTGCTTCATAACTCTTACGTAAACTATGTTACATGAATATCAGATCGACCAACAACCGAGTAACAGCTAATTCAATATAAATGCTTAATATTCATTACATTTCAGAAGATAAAGTGCCAAGGGTTGTGCATGAATTTGGTAGATAATATAAAACAAAGGAAATCAATAGTGATCCTAGAAAGAAGCAAGGTGGTGTGAGTTAGACCTGACTAGCTTGTGCTACTAGGTCAGATGCCGTGCTCCTTCCTTTGGTGTATGTGACCTGATCTGACTAGGTTGGGGCATTGGCTTAAGCCGGTAGGAGACTTGGACTTGCCTCGCATGGGCCAGTAGGACTGCTGCAGTGTTCCTTCTTTCTTATGTTCTTACGAGACTTAGAAAATTTCTAGCTAATGAAGTACTGGATATCAGATAGGAAGAATTAATGTATTCAGATAACTGCGAGTGGATATGATGTGTCTATGAAAGGTGAAAAAATCAAAGCATAGTGATGTAAAAACAGAGTTGTATGTCGAGGCAATTGTGGAATGCTACTCTATGAAACACAAAGGAGTATATCAGAGAATTTTGATGCGAGGGATGAGCCTTAAACATTGCACGTAGGAGGAGGCTTCAGGAAGTTGAGACGTCATGTTTCAGAGCAATATATGAGGTGAATATTGTGCAGGTGATTGGCATCGTAGCAATCAGAAGTGTGGGGTTATCAAAAGAATAATTTAAAGGGCTGAGGTGTCCGTGAAATGGTTTGGGCATTTAGAGAAGACTGACAATATTAAGATACCCAAGAGGGTAATATATCTTAGGCGAAAGGCAGGAGAGTAAGAGTCATCCCAAGACGGGTTGCAAGGAACGGGATTAATTATTTTTCTTACTATAAGAGGCATGAGCATCCAGCAAGTGTGACTTTACTAGCATAATACGCTCTTGGACTTAGAGCAAAAGGTAACATAAATGACGGGATTCAGGGAATACTGTTTATGTACACTTTAATCCTGGAGGTGAAATCAGTGAAGATTATTATTTTGTAAAATAAGGGCTATAATCTGAAGACCGTTGTACAGGATATTAAGAGGTTTATCATCTGTTACATAATTAATGGATGGCTATGACCTTGATGACAAAAGCTAAGCCCTTTTTGAATAGCAACTAAAGAGGATGATTATTGCTTTTACTTTTTAGAATTGGCGAAGGTTCCGTTATTTGAAGAGCACCTAACCAATAAATGACGAATAGATGTACTCTTGTTCATGAGCGTCTGGAATGTTGTTGACAGGCAGCTGAGCCCATGTTCACAAGCAGCCTGACCTTTCATGGTGAGGAGTTTAGCATCTCTCACCCAGCAAAGCATTTGTTGACGAATGATTGAACCCTCGTTGACGAGGAGCTGAGCTCTTGTTGATAAAAAGCTGGACCAGTGTTGATGAGAGACTGAGACATTGTTGAGAGACTGAACCATTGTTGAGAAGAGATTGTTTTATTATTGACGTGACACTGAAGCATTGTTGATGAAAGTCTGGGCCATTGTTTAAGAGAGGCTGGGTCAATGTAATACCAACAAGTTCCTTTTAATGTATGGCTGATTCCTTGTTGATAAATGGCTTTTCCCATCTGATAGCATCTGGTTCCTCGTTAATGAGTGGTTAATTCCTTGTGCCTGTACCCTTGCTGATGAACGACTGGAATTAGGTGATGAGTGGATGGTTTCATATTGATGAGCAGTTCGTCCCATGTTGATGAGCAGATTGTGCCTTGTTTATACTTAGCTAGTTGCATGTTGAAGTGTGTCTAGTCCCTAGCTGATGTTTGGCTATTTCCTTGCTGATGTTTGGCTAGTTCCGTGTTGCTGTGTCCCTAGTTTCTTGTTTATGTGTGGTGCCTGTTAATGTGCGGCTAGTTCCTTGTTTATGTGTGGCTGGTTACTTGTTGATGTGTGGCTAGTTCCTTGTTTATGTGTGGCTGGTTACTTGTTGCTGTGTGGCTAGTTCCTTGTTTATGTGTGGCTGGTTACTTGTTGCTGTGTGGCTAGTTCCTTGTTTATGTGTGGCTGGTTACTTGTTGATAAATGCCTGGTACCTTCTTGATAAATGGCTGATCTCGTGTTGATTTCTGACAGATTCGTTGTTGTGTTTGACTGATTCCTTTTAATGATAAGATTCTGTCACCTTGCTGTATAACGGCTGGTCCCTTGTCGTTTAGTGACTGGGGCGGGTTCTCCCTCGGTTGAATTCTTCCCAACAAAGAAGTGAACGTTTGGTTTCGATTAGTCGGAGCCATTTCTTCAAGCGGCTACACACTAGCTGAAGGGCAGGCAGTTGGAGACTTCTTCAAAAATATTTGATCTTGTCGAAAAGAGCGCTGGTCCTTTCTTAAAGAGCACCTTTCCCCTATTAACTAGGAACTGAGCCCCTTAGACGAGCAATTAATATCTTAGTGGTACTTTTTATTTATGGCTCACATGGCACGAAGGCCTTTACGCATTAGTGACCCCTTTCTTAGGGGTACACCTGACAGAACTTATTACCTAGTGGTGCACGTGCTATCAAAGATGTTACATAGACACACACTTTCTGTTAAAGCGTGTCACTATGTGTTATAGTGTACTCACCTAGTTGTACTCACCTAGTTGAGGTTGCGAGGGTCGAGTCCGAGCTCCTGGCCCCGCCTCTTCACTGATCGCTACTAGGTCACTCTCCCTGAGCCGTGAGCTTTATCATACCTCTGCTTAAAGCTATGTATGGATCCTGCCTCCACTACATCGCTTCCCAAACTATTCCACTTACTGACTACTCTGTGGCTGAAGAAATACTTCCTAACATCCCTGTGATTCATCTGTGTCTTCAGCTTCCAACTGTGTCCCCTTGTTACTGTGTCCAATCTCTGGAACATCCTGTCTTT
Source organism: Cherax quadricarinatus (assembly GCF_038502225.1). Lineage (NCBI taxonomy): Eukaryota > Metazoa > Arthropoda > Malacostraca > Decapoda > Parastacidae > Cherax > Cherax quadricarinatus. Next base: position 52,485,251 of record NC_091301.1, read on the forward strand.
GTCCACCTTGTCAATTCCTCTCAGTATTTTGTATGTCGTTATCATGTCCCCCCTATCTCTCCTGTCCTCCAGTGTCGTCAGGTCGATTTCCCTTAACCTCTCCTCGTAGGACATACCTCTTAGCTCTGGGACTAGTCTTGTTGCAAACCTTTGCACTTTCTCTAGTTTCTTCACGTGCTTGGCTAGGTGTGGGTTCCAAACTGGTGCCGCATACTCCAATATGGGCCTAACATACACGGTGTACAGGGTCCTGAATGATTCCTTATTAAGATGTCGGAATGCTGTTCTGAGGTTTGCTAGGCGCCCATATGCTGCAGCAGTTATTTGGTTGATGTGCGCTTCAGGAGATGTGCCTGGTGTTATACTCACCCCAAGATCTTTTTCCTTGAGTGAGGTTTGTAGTCTCTGACCCCCTAGACTGTACTCCGTCTGCGGCCTTCTTTGCCCTTCCCCAATCTTCATGACTTTGCACTTGGTGGGATTGAACTCCAGGAGCCAATTGCTGGACCAGGTCTGCAGCCTGTCCAGATTCCTTTGTAGTTCTGCCTGGTCTTCGATCGAGTGTATTCTTCTCATCAACTTCACGTCATCTGCAAACAGGGACACCTCAGAGTCTATTCCTTCCGTCATGTCGTTCACAAATACCAGAAACAGCACTGGTCCTAGGACTGACCCCTGCGGGACCCCGCTGGTCACAGGTGCCCACTCTGACACCTCGCCACGTACCATGACTCGCTGCTGTCTTCCTGACAAGTATTCCCTGATCCATTGTAGTGCCTTCCCTGTTATCCCTGCTTGGTCCTCCAGTTTTTGCACCAATCTCTTGTGTGGAACTGTGTCAAACGCCTTCTTGCAGTCCAAGAAAATGCAATCCACCCACCCCTCTCTCTCTTGTCTTACTGCTGTCACCATGTCATAGAACTCCAGTAGGTTTGTGACACAGGATTTCCCGTCCCTGAAACCATGTTGGCTGCTGTTGATGAGATCATTCCTTTCTAGGTGTTCCACCACTCTTCTCCTGATAATCTTCTCCATGATTTTGCATACTATACATGTCAGTGACACTGGTCTGTAGTTTAATGCTTCATGTCTGTCTCCTTTTTTAAAGATTGGGACTACATTTGCTGTCTTCCATGCCTCAGGCAATCTCCCTGTTTCGATAGATGTATTGAATATTGTTGTTAGGGGTACACTTAGCGCCTCTGCTCCCTCTCTCAATACCCATGGGGAGATGTTATCTGGCCCCATTGCCTTTGAGGTATCTAGCTCACTCAGAAGCCTCTTCACTTCTTCCTCGGTTGTGTGCACTGTGTCCAGCACTTGGTGGTGTGCCCCACCTCTCCGTCTTTCTGGAGTCCCTTCTGTCTCCTCTGTGAACACTTCTTTGAATCTCTTGTTGAGTTCTTCACATACTTCACGGTCATTTCTTGTTGTCTCTCCTCCTTCCTTCCTTAGCCTGATTACCTGGTCCTTGACTGTTGTTTTCCTCCTGATGTGGCTGTACAACAGTTTCGGGTCAGATTTGGCTTTCGCTGCTATGTCATTTTCATATTGTCTTTGGGCCTCCCTTCTTATCTGTGCATATTCGTTTCTGGCTCTACGACTGTTCTCCTTATTCTCCTGGGTCCTTTGCCTTCTATATTTCTTCCATTCCCTAGCACACTTGGTTTTTGCCTCCCTGCACCTTTGGGTAAACCATGGGCTCATCCTGGCTTTTTCATTAATCCTGTTACCCTTGGGTACAAACCTCTCCTCAGCCTCCTTGCATTTTGTTGCTACATATTCCATCATGTGTGTGTGTGTGTGTGTGTGTGTGTGTGTGTGTGTGTGTGTGTGTGTGTGTGTGTGTGTTTGTCTATGAATAAAGGAACAATGCTCAGGTTGTAATACGTTTTGACAAACTTGAAAGTGTTCCTGAACACACTATGATCGTTACTAACATGACATTTAAGTACTTTTCCCATGAGATTTAGAGATCATTATTTATTGATATGAAAACAAAATGACAGAATGGAATAATTTTGAGACCCAATAAAGGATTAAAAGCTTTAGTAAAGATTTGCCTTCTACTACACTCACTTTGTCATCCACTTATCTAGTTTACACTCTCTTCTCTAATGTTTTGTGCTGTAAACATTGTCTCCGGACGTTCCCGTAGGGCGGCGATCCCCGCGGACTAAAAAAAATACATTCCGGTAGCAAGGCTTCGACGGTATCAAGTTGGACGATGTTCATGGACGTGATTACGTGGAATTAATCTTAATTAGATGGCGTCTTAGTCCAGTTTCATATCTCTTTCCTGCGTTAACGAGCAACGTTCAGGACATGATACAGTGCGGTGCTGAGGTTAATTAGGGACTTTTATCTAACTCTCATATCTCTTACCTCCGTTGCGTGAAAAGTAAATGAGAGGGAGCCAAGCGACACATGACTGTTTACCCCAGATAATTGGACGAGCGGCTACCCTCTACCAGTTCTGGCAGCTAACACCAGGTAATTGGACGAGCGGCTACCCTCTACCAGTTCTGGCAGCTAACACCAGATAATTGGACGAGCGGCTACCCTCTACCAGTTCTGGCAGCTAACACCAGATAATTGGACGAGCGGCTAACCTCTACCAGTTCTGGCAGCTAACACCAGATAATTGGACGAGCGGCTAACCTCTTCCAGTTCTGGCAGCTAACACCAGGTAATTGGACGAGCGGCTACCCTCTACCAGTTCTGGCAGCTAACACCATCGTTTGCTTTAAAAATAAGAGAAAAAAATAAGTGAATGAGAATGGTTTGGCTTGAGAATAACGTGGCCTTCCACAGTGCCACCTCGTTAATAAGATAACATCATTCCTGACTCCATCGTAAGATTTTGACACAAATTTTGTGTTCAGTATTCTACGTTCAGCTATCAAAACTTTGGGGGCCCAGTCCCTGGGCCCATTACGTACCTCTGTAATCTGTAAATACCTTTGTAACTTGTCATGATTGTGACCAGACCTACCTAGAGTTCATTACCTTTGTAAATTGTGAGTTTATTACCTTTGTAACTTGCTCAGCTATCAAAGCTTTGAGGCCCAGTCTCTGGACCCATTATGTACCTCTGTAATCTTTTGACTACCGCCCACAGGATGGGTATGTGGTGCATAATAAAGATGTTAAACTAATATTCTACGTGAACCGAAAAGATATTTGTAAAAATAATTTATGCTTTCCAGTTGTGATGAATGGTTTGAAAAACCGACAAGTTGAAGATTGAGACACTTATGCAGCATATGGGAATCTTTATTCAGGAAACGTTTCGCCACACAGTGGCTTCATCAGTCCAATACAAAGAGGAAGGCGTAAGGAGAGGAGGAGTATGAGGTAATCAGTCCCTCAACCTGGAGTCGATGTGTTCAGTCCATCCATTCTACAAGATTGATGGACTGAACACATCGACTCCAGGTTGAGGGACTGATTACCTCATTCTCCTCCTCTCCTTACGCCTTCCTCTTTGTATTGGACTGATGAAGCCACTGTGTGGCGAAACGTTTCCTGAATAAAGATTCCCATATGCTGCATAAGTGTCTCAATCTTCATGCTTTCCAGTCCCTAGGGATTCCAATAAAATAATAAATTATAGTTTTTGTGTAATACATTTCTACTAAAATAAGAAAAGTAAACGATGTTTCCTCTGTTACTTCGATCCATGAGCGTAATGTTATTGTGAGAACAAAGAAAGCAGCAGCATTCACTTTTCTGCTGCCCATACTAAATAAAATTTAAACAGCCCTACTGTAGCGTTTGAAGTTAAGATAACTCTGAACTATATACCACTTAGAATGATTATATTGTAGGAAATAATTAAAATAACAAAATATGAAATAGTGAGCGACTCAGCTTGCATTGCCGTCACTGAATTATGATCTCAACGTAAGTTATTAAGACGCTGGTATTTTTATGGTGGTGTTGCACCGGCGTAGACACAAGGGCTACGTGCAATAAATTCGTGACATCTGGTCATTAAGTGCAAGCAGAAAGTAATATGCTGTTCATTATCTGTACAATACCACTATGAATATCTTTTCTATTCACTCAGCTGATACTTATCTTGTAATCAATTATACTTCAAAATATTTAACCCTTCCCTCACCCACACACAGGAAATAATTTTAAAGGGGTAAACCGGTGAGCCAGCAGACGGTCTCGGCCAGACTACCAAGAGTTCCAGAAGTGGGTCATCATACTATAAGATCTGCGAGAGGACATTTGTCCTGAGAATGAAATTAGTATTGTATTTTCCAGGGCCACGTATGTGATCGAATCAGAGGTGAAGTGTTCAGTAATAATGGACGCCTGATGTTTGAAGCATTGATGGCCGAGTAAATAATGGCGTCTCGGAATTTTGGAAGGCTTCTCACGAGGCATTCTAAAGGCTCTGAGGTTCGATTCCAGGACAGTCACAATATTTTAAATATATATATATATATATATATATATATATATATATATATATATATATATATATATATATATAGTAGGTTGGTAGACAGCAACCACCCAGGGAAGTACTACCGTCCTGCCAGATGACTGTGAAACAGAAACCTGTAATTGTTTTGCATGATGGTAGGATTGCTGGTTTCTTTGTCTGTCTCATAAACACGCTAGATAACAGGGATATCTTGCTACTCCTACTTACACTTTGGTCACACTTCACAGACACGCACATGCATATATATATATACATACATCTAGGTTTTTCTCCTTTTTCTAAATAGCTCTTGTTCTTTTTATTTCTTCTATTGTCCATGGGGAAGTGGAAAAGAATCTTTCCTCCGTAAGCCATGCGTGTCGTATGAGGCGACTAAAATGCCGGGAGCAATGGGCTAGTAACCCCTTCTCCTGTAGACATTTACTAAAAAAGAGAAGAAGAAAAACTTTATAAAACTGGGATGCTTAAATGTGCGTGGATGTAGTGCGGATGACAAGAAACAGATGATTGCTGATGTTATGAATGAAAAGAAGTTGGATGTCCTGGCCCTAAACGAAACAAAGCTGAAGGGGGTAGGGGAGTTTCGGTGGGGGGAAATAAATGGGATTAAATCTGGAGTATCTGAGAGAGTTAGAGCAAAGGAAGGGGTAGCAGTAATGTTGAATGATCAGTTATGGAAGGAGAAAAGAGAATATGAATGTGTAAATTCAAGAATTATGTGGATTAAAGTAAAGGTTGGATGCGAGAAGTGGGTCATAATAAGCGTGTATGCACCTGGAGAAGAGAGGAATGCAGAGAGAGAGAGAGAGATTTTGGGAGATGTTAAGTGAATGTATAGGAGCCTTTGAACCAAGTGAGAGAGTAATTGTGGTAGGGGACCTGAATGCTAAAGTAGGAGAAACTTTTAGAGAGGGTGTGGTAGGTAAGTTTGGGGTGCCAGGTGTAAATGATAATGGGAGCCCTTTGATTGAACTTTGTATAGAAAGGGGTTTAGTTATAGGTAATACATATTTTAAGAAAAAGAGGATAAATAAGTATACAAGATATGATGTAGGGCGAAATGACAGTAGTTTGTTGGATTATGTATTGGTAGATAAAAGACTGTTGAGTAGACTTCAGGATGTACATGTTTATAGAGGGGCCACAGATATGTCAGATTACTTTCTAGTTGTAGCTACACTGAGAGTAAAAGGTAGATGGGATACAAGGAGAATAGAAGCATCAGGGAAGAGAGAGGTGAAGGTTTATAAACTAAAAGAGGAGGCAGTTAGGGTAAGATATAAACAGCTATTGGAGGATAGATGGGCTAATGAGAGAATAGGCAATGGGGTCGAAGAGGTATGGGGTAGGTTTAAAAATGTAGTGTTAGAGTGTTCAGCAGAAGTTTGTGGTTACAGGAAAGTGGGTGCGGGAGGGAAGAGGAGCGATTGGTGGAATGATGACGTAAAGAGAGTAGTAAGGGAGAAAAAGTTAGCATATGAGAAGTTTTTACAAAGTAGAAGTGATGCAAGGAGGGAAGAGTATATGGAGAAAAAGAGAGAGGTTAAGAGAGTGGTGAAGCAATGTAGAAAGAGAGCAAATGAGAGAGTGGGTGAGATGTTATCAACAAATTTTGTTGAAAATAAGAAAAAGTTTTGGAGTGAGATTAACAAGTTAAGAAAGCCTAGAGAACAAATTGATTTGTCAGATAAAAATAGGAGAGGAGAGTTATTAAATGGAGAGTTAGAGGTATTGGGAAGATGGAGGGAATATTTTGAGGAATTGTTAAATGTTGATGAAGATAGAGAAGCTGTGATTTCGTGTATAGGACAAGGAGGTATAACATCTTGTAGGAGTGAGGAAGAGCCAGTTGTGAGTGTGGGGGAAGTTCGTGAGGCAGTAGGTAAAATGAAAGGGGGTAAGGCAGCCGGGATTGATGGGATAAAGATAGAAATGTTAAAAGCAGGTGGGGATATAGTTTTGGAGTGGTTGGTGCAATTATTTAATAAATGTATGGAAGAGGGTAAGATACCTAGGGATTGGCAGAGAGCATGCATAGTTCCTTTGTATAAAGGCAAAGGGGATAAAAGAGAGTGCAAAAATTATAGGGGGATAAGTCTGTTCAGTATACCTGGTAAAGTGTATGGTAGAGTTATTATTGAAAGAATTAAGAGTAAGACGGAGAATAGGATAGCAGATGAACAAGGAGGCTTTCGGAAAGGTAGGGGGTGTGTGGACCAGGTGTTTACAGTGAAACATATAAGTGAACAGTATTTAGATAAGGCTAAAGAGGTCTTTGTGGCATTTATGGATTTGGAAAAGGCGTATGACAGGGTGGATAGGGGGGCAATGTGGCAGATGTTGCAGGTGTATGGTGTAGGAGGTAGGTTACTGAAAGCAGTGAAGACTTTTTACGAGGATAGTGAGGCTCAAGTTGGAGTATGTAGGAAGGAGGGAAATTATTTCCCAGTAAAAGTAGGCCTTAGACAAGGATGTGTGATGTCACCGTGGTTGTTTAATATATTTATAGATGGGGTTGTAAGAGAAGTAAATGCGAGGGTCTTGGCAAGAGGCGTGGAGTTAAAAGATAAAGAATCACACATAAAGTGGGAGTTGTCACAGTTGCTCTTTGCTGATGACACTGTGCTCTTGGGAGATTCTGAAGAGAAGTTGCAGAGGTTGGTGGATGAATTTGGTAGGGTATGCAAAAGAAGAAAATTGAAAGTGAATACAGGAAAGAGTAAGGTTATGAGGATAACAAAAAGATTAGGTGATGAAAGACTGGATATCAGATTGGAGGGAGAGAGTATGGAGGAGGTGAATGTATTCAGATATTTTGGAGTGGACGTGTCAGCGGATGGGTCTATGAAAGATGAGGTGAATCATAGAATTGATGAGGGGAAAAGTGCGAGTGGTGCACTTAGGAGTCTCTGGAGACAAAGAACTTTGTCCTTGGAGGCAAAGAGGGGAATGTATGAGAGTATAGTTTTACCAACGCTCTTATATGGGTGTGAAGCATGGGTGATGAATGTTGCAGCGAGGAGAAGGCTGGAGGCAGTGGAGATGTCATGTCTGAGAGCAATGTGTGGTGTGAATATACTGCAGAGAATTCGTAGTTTGGAAGTTAGGAGGAGGTGCGGGATTACCAAAACTGTTGTCCAGAGGGCTGAGGAAGGGTTGTTGAGGTGGTTCGGACATGTAGAGAGAATGGAGCGAAACAGAATAACTTCAAGAGTGTATCAGTCTGTAGTAGAAGGAAGGCGGGGTAGGGGTCGGCCTAGGAAAGGTTGGAGGGAGGGGATAAAGAAGGTTTTGTGTGCGAGGGGCTTGGACTTCCAGCAGGCATGCGTGAGCGTGTTTGATAGGAGTGAATGGAGACAAATGGTTTTTAATACTTGACGTGCTGTTGGAGTGTGAGCAAAATAACATTTATGAAGGGGTTCAGGGAAACCGGCAGGCCGGACTTGAGTCCTGGAGATGGGAAGTACAGTGCCTGCACTCTGAAGGAGGGGTGTTAATGTTGCAGTTTAAAAACTGTAGTGTAAAGCACCCTTCTGGCAAGACAGTGATGGAGTGAATGATGGTGAAAGTTTTTCTTTTTCGGGCCACCCTGCCTTGGTGGGAATCGGCCAGTGTGATAATAAATAAATAAATAAATAAATAAAAATATATATATATATATATATATATATATATATATATATATATATATATATATATATATATATATATATATATATATATATTCTTACGAGGATAGTGAGGCTCAGGTATATGAAAATTAAAAGTGAATATAAGAAAGATTAAGGTGATGAGGATAACATAAAAAACTTAGGTAACGAGAAACTGGATATCAGATTGGAGGGAGAGGGTATGGAGGAGGTGAATGTATTCAGTTATTTAGGAGTGGACATGTCAGCAGAGGGGTCGATGAAAGATGTGGTGAATCATAGAATTAACGAGGGGAAAAATGTTAGTGGTGTACTGAGGAGTCTGTGGAGTCAAAACTTTATCCATGGAAGCAAAGAGGGAAATGTTTGAGAGTATACTTATATCAGCGCTCTTGTATGGGTGTGAGGCATGTGGTGGTGAATGTTGCAACAAGGAGAAGGCCGGAGACAGTGGAGATGTCATGTCTGAGGGCAATGTGTGGTGTGAATATAATGCAGAGAATTCGTTGTTTAGAAATTAGGAGGAGGTGCGGGATTACCAAAAGTATTATCACGAAGGTTGAGGAGAAGTTGTTGAGGTTGTTCGGACATAAAGAGAGGATGGCACAAAATAGAATGACTTTGAGAGAATATAAACCTATAGTGGAGGGATGGTGGGGTAGGGGTTGGCCTAGGAAAGATTGGAGGGAGGGGGTAACGGAGGTTTTGCGTGCGAGGGGCTTGGACTTCCAGCAAGCATGTGTGAGAGTGTTAGATAGGAGAGAATGGAGACAAATGTTTTTTAGGACTTAATGTGCTGTTGGAGTGTGAGCAAGGGAACATATCTGAAGAGATTCGGGGAAACCGGCAGGCTGGACTTGAGTCCTGGAGATGGGAAGTACAGAGTCTGCACTCTGAAAGAGGGGTGTTAATGTTGCAGTTTTATAAACTGTAGTATAAAGCATCCCTTTGGCAAGACAGTGATGGAGTGAATGATGATGAAAGTTTTTTTTTTTCGGGCCACCCTGCCTTGGTGGGAATCGGCCGATGTGTTAATAATAAAAAAATAAATGTATTGAATCTTTCCCTTGAAGATGGACAGTGGTTGCAAGTCTCACTTCCAGTCAGGCTTGAGGGGCTGCGAGTACGCAGATCCTCCCAGATTGTCCTACCAGTTTTCCTATCCTCTTCCATAGCATCAAATGAGTTAATAAAACAAATTCTTTCATACAACCTCATTGACTCAGCAGGAATACATGATCCTAGCTATGCCAGTGCCATCACTGAATGGGAGGCTCTTGCTGCTCCAGCACCAAAACCTAGTGCAGAACTGGCTTACACGCAGTCGAGTTGGGATGGCCCCATCGCTAAAAATGTGCTTGCAAGCATGCTCAGGGCTACAACATCTGACAATGATGCTGTCTCCAAGCTGTGGGCGCACAGTACTCTAGGTACTTCCTCCAAACAGTTCCCATTTCGGCAATGGAAGCATGCCTCGACCCAATGTGCTTTCGTATTGCAGTGGCTTTCCACTTCGCTGCCCCAATTCACACGAAATATACGTGAATATGCAGTGATGCGCAAGTCCACTAACATGGACTATGCTATCTTAACTGCTCCAAAACCAAGGACTGGCACGCAAAACACAATAAGGTCAACTACATCATAAAGAAAAGCCTTACTTCAGCTGGATGCCCAACCAAGAGAGACCCTGATCACTAGAATCCAACATGGGACTATACCTGTGTGTCCACACTGGCTGACACCTACTTCCGTCACAATGTTGGGGAACAGGGAGGAGCTGCTGATCAAAGGGAGGAATACAAGATCAGCAAGTACAGAAACATAAGCGAGCAGTATCAATTTGTCCCAGTGGGATCAGAGACCTTGGAATAATGGGAAAAAAAGAGCCATATGTTTCCTTAAAAACTGGATTCCAGACTCATTAACGCCACCAGGTACCCGAGGGCGGCAACTTTCATGTTCCAGCGCCTCAGCGTGGCCATTCATAAGGAAAATGCTTGCTACGTACTTGACTCTCGTCCAGCTTAAGAGGAGCTGGAGGAGATTCATAATCTTTGGTATATTTGTTATATTGACGGGATACACAATTATTGACGAAATTTAACATATACTTACAGTATGAAATCAGTAGTACAGTTTACCTCTAGGAACTCAGCCACTAGCCACAGGCCCGAAGACCCACACGGCACGAGCACGATTCCCAGCAAGCACTCTGCCCAAAGTCTCCAACAAAGCCTCCGGCTCTCTCTCCCAGCCAAAGTCCTGCCCTCGGTCCATTTTTTGACCTAAGTTCTCCTACGGAGCTCTTAACACAGGCCAGAGCTCTCCCCGAATTCTCTCTCGTAGCTATTTCCAATGGACATAATTATATGGCTCTCCATGCATATACCTTAACTTCAAGGTTCCAGGGCCACACACCATGGGGGCACACCACGTGTGCATTAACCAAAGGATAGGCTTTCTCCTCAACAGTCATTTTGAACAACCCGTTAATGTTCTCTAAGGGGTTCAATGTTTTTACACTCCCATTATTCGGGGAGGGTGTGGCAGGTTATCATTTGCTAGAGAGGTCGTCCTGTGACCTGATATTTGTGAGACGGTTCCTTGAAAAACGGCTCAGAAAGATTGGCAAGACTCCCTTATATAATTAAAACCCACGAGCCCGGTTTTCCAGCGAGACCAATTATTAGCTCTCTTGGACTGCCTCCATGTGCCCTGTCAAAATGGTTGGTAAAAAGAATAATTTCATTCCTTGGCAACATTTCTGAAGTCAACATGAAAAACAATGTTGAGCTAATTGACAAACTGAAAAATGTTAATATGTCTAATGATTTTATTCTAGTAAGTTTTAATAACATGGCGCTACTTGCCAAAATACCTGTTCCCGACTTTCTATCTAATTTGGAAGAAGAATTAAATCTCTCCTTGCTTCTCGATGAGGATACCATTACTGAACTGATTGAGTGTAGAAAATTGCAAGATTGATGTTGAATCGAAATACTGTGCTCAAAGTCAAGGAATGGTTATATTAAATTCATTGCCTCCCCTACCAAGCAATCTGTTTATCGGGTTTCTCGAGGCTAGGCTGTTGAAAGATATTCTGTCCTGTAAAGTTAAATGGTTCAGATATGTGGATGACATCTTACGTCTTTGGCCAAACGATATGGTCTTGGATACATTTTTCAAGACATATTGCTTTGATCCTTCTATTAAATTCACCATAGGAAAAGAAATGGAATCTACACTTCAATTCTTAGAAGTTTTGATATACCGGGTTGATAGAAAGTTTAAGAGTATAGAACATTGGAAGGCAACAAATGTGTGCTCATTCATTCACTACTTTTGCAACCATGAGACAAAAGTAAAGAGGAGTGTTTTTCTCTCTATTTTGAGAGCTTACTTAGTGCACAGCCCTCAGTTCGTCGATGAAGAAATTATGAAAATATATAACATTGCCATGAAACTGCAGTACCACAAGAAGTTTGTGGAATCAGCTGCTGGCAGCTAAGAGAACTTATCATAGAGGTAAGCATAGGATAACACCTCAGATCAAGAATGTGTTGGTTCTCCTATACAACGTCCTGCTGAATTTCCCTAAAAGGTTGAACATAAGTAGTTTTTAAGAATTCACGGACTGTTGGAAGCATTCTGATAAAGAATTCTCCTCAGCAGTATGTTGATGGTGTCTACAGAATTGGTTCCAATGGTTGCAACTTATTTTATATGGGAGAGATTAGCAAACCTTTAGATATTAGGATATCACAACATCGTTGTTCATTACAAACTGATCAGGAATCAAATGCAATTTCCATTCACATTAGAGTGTCCAATAACTCGGCGCTTATCGGTATAATGTATTACATGGTATTTGAATTGCTCGAACAAATAGAATTTTTTTTTTAGCACTGTTTAACTGTAGTGATTTTTATCCTGAGAAGCGAGAGGCGGCTTATCAATTCGATTAGGTGCTATAATGTTCTATTATCAACCTAAGTGTGTGAAAAAGCATAGTCTGGAATTTCTATGAAACTTGTCAATAAACATCTATATCTTGTTGTACATGTTAATACGTTTTAAGTAATATAAATCTGAGTGTATGTAATACTAGTATGTGTTTCAATATCTAGTGTACTGTTATTATCTTAGTTGACATTCTCCACTGTTGTAAAGTTGTGTATTCATCTATAAATTGTCCTAAAGTGTAATTGCTGTTAGTTTTTTATAAGTTATTTGAATAGTTATACGATGTTGTGAATTCTAGTGCAAATGTCTTATTTTTTGCACTGTGGTAAAGGAGGGGAAGTATGTAAGTTATTCTGATGGAATCATAATTCACATGTAATACATGTGTGTACAATGTATATAATACATGTGTGTACAATGTATATTATACATGTGTGTACAATGTATATAATACATGTGTGTACAGTGTATATAGAAGTCATTATTTTGTATTAATTCTTAGGTAAATTTCATATCAAGTATATTTAAAATTTACAAGCATATTGTGATATATTTTGAATGTTACAAAGTAAATTGTTGTGTAATCTTGTATTTCGTAAAAGGATAAAAAGCCTAGGTTGAGGGATATTTTGTAAGATCAAAGATAAATGTGTTTGTGTATTGCAAGTATAAAACATTCTATTTCTATGGAGAACTAGACGAGGGTTTTTATATTTTACAAAGTATTGCAATGTTTTAAAATAAAACAATAAAATATGGAGTACATGAAACTGTTAAAGTAAATGTTCGTCCTTGTGGTTTAGCGCAACTTTTTGAGTATATTAATAACAATAAAGTAAAATTGAGGGGGGAGGGAGGGTGAGTCACCTGCATCGTACAGTGGTTAGGTGTATATCAGCACCATTATAGTGTTACTTTGTGGACTGGAACAGTCACTGATGATGTCTATTTTTATACATGTTTATATCATTTTTATATACGTGACTATATATGCATATTTGTATGCATTGTTTTAAATAAAATATTAAAAAAAAAATAACTCGGCAAAATGGATGGAAGCCAGGGCCATTAACACTTGTTTCATTTGGCTTGAGTGGAATATTGTAGAACCAGCAATTATAAAGCATAATAAACACTCATTATATAATAACAGTGAGAGCTTGTTCAAATTAGACTCGTTTTTAGTCGAGGCTATTGTACATAGTCTAGAATCATGCTCTTATATAAATGTGTTGAATTGTCTTAAGAGCTGTAGTTCCGCACCTTGGTATTATGGTCTGCTTTCATGCTTATTTTGATGGTTAGGCTTGCGTCTGCCTCAGAATCATGTGGGAAAGACAAATTATGACTGTCTTCCTTATGATTAACTACAAAAGTCTCCTTGTAAATGAGTTCCTTTAAGTGGACACTTATCCTAGTGGTGGAGAAAATTCCAAAGAATATTGCCATATATTTGGTATGTAAAGTCAATTATGTCATATCATTGTGTGACAAAATTTTTGATAATTTTCATGTCTCTAATATTATGTTCGTTAGGTTATTACTATAATATCAGTGTTTGTTGGCTGACTGTCTTCTAATGCTATCATATTCAATCTTTGTGGCCTGGGGGCACTTGCTCACTTACTGCCTCCTGATTTTCTGCCTGATTCGAGCAAAGATGCTCCGTCTGATTGTCGTTTGAATCCTGTGAACTCACATACTACACATATACCATATATTTTCTACCACACTGTGCATACTGTAGTATGTTAAAAATTCACGCAGTTATTGTCACTTATAAATACACAATACTATCTAGGTATTTGAGATGTGAGGGTCAACATTTGCTTCTGCTCACTAATCATCACTTTTGAATACCTTTTTATATTCTGATACTTATATCTCATAAATTAGTAAATAATTTTTAGTAATGTGTTTATGTATAATGCTTCACCATCCTAAACAAATTATGAGGTAATATTTAGTGATCATGTTCACCTGGCCTGGAGAGATAGAGCTCATCTTTCTTGAATGCTAGTTACAGGATTTTTTTTTTAAACTTTCTTCCCTTTTAAATAAAACTATTGATATTTAACGAAATAGTTTATTATACGGAACCCGTGTATCAATGGTCTCCTGCTCAGGCAATAGACAGGTTTTGATTACCTGTTCCTGTGGAAGATATTATGGAAACATTGACGCTGAGTATCATATGTACCTCTTAAGTTGCAAAAGTGTTAAGGAATTGCAAGACCCATTGAAAAAACTGGAGATTCGTCTGTAAAAACTTGCGTTTGTGGTCACAGTGGTGCCTATGCTAACCTTCCTATGGTGTATAAATATACCTAGTTGGATGAATATTATTGTGGCTAGCTAGTCCAGTGGCTAACGCGACAATCTGGAGTTTTGAGACTCTGATCGCTGGTTCTAGCCCCGCCCGTGGTATGGTTTGTTTGCAATCATGTCATTTCGATTTCGTGAATCTTACAGCCGTAGGTAGTCTGCAGAAACTGCAAAGGAGAAATCAGGGATATTCTATATCTTAAGAGAGGAAGAACAGTTGACTTATTTTTACTAGTTCAAAGAGCTTAGCGGAGTTCTTGCCAGAGGATCCAACTGTAAGTACAGTTACATCTCTTGGCTCCTCTACTACAACTCATATTGTGGGACAACCTCAAGGAACTTACCATTACCTCTAATTCTCAGACAGGTTCTGGCAACCACTGAACTTCATATGAAATAATGACGCAGTCTCCTGAGCGTCAGAGTATACTTTGCCTGCCCTTGTCAAAGCACATCCTTCTCAGGAACCCTGATCCTCCTGTGAGACTAGATACTGGAACTCATGCCAAGGAATCTACTGGTCTACATTTTCCTCTCAAACGTTCTGTACTTGTCGTCTGATCCTTACATCGTTTGGGTATTGTTGTGCAAATGTCCAGTGAATATTAAAGCATATGGACTGAGAACGTGATAAAATAAAATTTAAATGATCTGAAGCTAATGCGTAACTCACGACAGCTCGAGAGTATAGTGTCAAAATGAATGCCTTAAATTTGCTGGTTCTTTAAACATAGCCGAGACACATATCAAAGTCTCTTAAAACCAAGAACGTTCTTAAACCGGTCAAAGAACCATGGGGCTACTTTGTTACACAATTCTGTCACTGAAAAAGCGGATTAGTGTACATCACTACCATATAAAAATTACATTATGATATAATCAAGAAAGCTGTTTTTGACAAATATGAGCTATTGTGAGCTATCAACGTTCATTCGTTAGGAAGTAAGGATAGATTTATGGTAAATCTGCTTAAGAGAAGCAAATTGCAGCTCATTTTGATTGAGGATGTCTACACTTGTCCTGGGATACACGACTGTCCGCCCATTTTCAGAGGTATCTGAGACGGCAACCTTTGCTGATACTTATCAAGTAATTCATAAGATTTTACTAAAACTACATTTAGATAAAATTTCAAATAAAGTTTAGGGGAGGGTTGAGAGGCGTCAGGTCCTCCATTTCTCCTTCACAGGTGAAAAACTTGTCTAATCCTTGACCAAAGTTTCATAATCCACCTTCCAATACCCAAACTGCTGAAGATTTTACAACTTCTAAGTCAGTCTCTGGAGATAAACAGAGCAAAAGTAAAGGAAGGAGACACCTTATATGATTCTATTGAAAAAAAAAGAAATAATACAAAAGAGTATTGTTATGTTTTCTTGCATATTCTAACCCACAAGTAAATCCAGGATATCAGTAAAGAAACTAACAGTCACATTAGCCTTATATCTGGTCCACAGTGTAAGCAAATTTACAGTCATAGTTTACCTCTCCTCCTTCTAAAGTTCCAGAGGCAAGAAGATTATAAGAAGTGGGTGAAAAGTCCAATGAAAATATGTGTTCTGCAATGAGGCACCTGCATTCAACTGGTAAGACTGTCTGCTTTAACGGTACATAGTATCCTCTTCAACGACCTTGTAAGCTCTGCTTATTCTAACGAACAATACAGTAATTGACAGAAAATTTGGAATGGGGGTGACGGTTACTGTATTTAAGAGAACCTAGTTGTGGAGAGTTCGATCTGGAAGCAGCACTTAACTCCACTGCGTGTTCTCTCTGACTCATGTTTACTTTTTACTGGTAACCACTTGAGGTGTGAGGTTTCTATTTTTTCAAGGCAAACTACAACACACTGGATTTGTAATTGGACAAGGTAAAGTAGCACCTGTAGAAACTAAGATAACTCGAGAACTCCTAGTCCAATCGGCTTCAAATTTTCAATATTTGCATATGGAAATGAGGACTAAAGTTTTGAAATAATTAGCATGTTCACGACCGAAATTGTTGAACTCATTCACAACCTTGTAGAATGGCTTCGATAACTTCCGTAACTCTCAGTGACGTAGTTTCAAATGTTCAATTATGGTGCCAAATAAATTCGACAATGACACTGAGTGAAAGTCACACAAGTTCCTTCAAGAACAGGAAGTGTCTGATTTTACTGTGTATAATATTATTTTCAACTACCTTGTAGCCCCTTTCAGAATGAGGAATGAGTCTATTTCATTCCCCGGGTCATGACCCGTCCTGGCCGGCCTACCTATACTTCTTCGTTCGATCTCTTCAAACACATGTTAACGGATAACTTGGAGGACATTGATGATTTTTTCAAACGACCTGATGGTCTATAGCGAGGATTCAAAACAACAATAAACTCTTCTGTATGCCCTCTTCCAAAAATATTCTTTGTATAATTCTAAACTTTACTCTCAGTCTGATAAACTGTGAATTAATTTAGGTAAACATGTAACATCTTGGATTTGTAATTGTAGAGCGCAAGATAGTGCCTGTTGAAGGTAAGATAGGAGCTATCTCTCAGTTTCCAGTTCCTTAGCATTAGAAAGGAGTGCAGCATTTTCTAGGTATAATGGAATGCTATCATAGATTTTGTCCCACCTTTTCCATGAAAGCATCACATATCACATAGTTAACTAGAAGCTAAGTGAAGTTCACTTGATCTGATACGCATGAACTTATGTTACAACATTTCAATTGGTTGGTCATATCAGATCCCATTCTGCAAAGCCCTCGTTTCCATTAACGATTTGTTCTGCATATAGATGCAAGTGGTTATGCCATGAGAGTTATTCTTGTAGCAAAGAAAACAGCTGAATGCACACTAAATCCTATATAATACTGTAGTCCCATGGCTGTGGAACAATTAGAAGCCTATCTTAGTGCATCATCTCAGGTTATGATTTTCACTGACCATAATTCACTGAATTTTGTAAATGGTACAAAAACCAAGAATGACAAAATTATTAATATTAGTTGGGTTTTATGTTTACTGCCTTTAATTAACATTCATCATATTAAAGATCCTTTGTGATTGCCGAAGCTTTACCATTAGTGAAAATACTTGTATACACACTCAACCCGCACACAGGAGAGACAAAGTTATGACCACGTTTAGGTTTAACTTGAACCATTTACGAATCACTCGTAAGTTTCTCTCTCCCATGTGCGGGTTATTTGTGTATTGTTCCAGTCACTGTATTGTGACTTTTTTCTTCAAAATAATATTATTATTAGATAGGTTTAGTGCACTGTTATTTGTTTACTATTGCATTGTTTTCCATAACAGATTTTTGTAGGACTGTTCTCGTGTTACTTGTGACTTAATGACCAAATTATGTTCACTATGTTCAGAATTTAATATTTTTTAAAGGTTATATATGAAAAACAGCAAAGATCTACTTGTGACCAGAATCCATGATAGTAGGGGATGGTATGTTGAGGAACTTCCTAATGTTCTATATATTGATCTGACAGCTGCTGCCATTACACACACCTCATACAGCCTCGCTGCTTCTAAATTCCCTGCTTTTGGCGTCCTGCCTGGTCACCACTGTAATTTATGGAGCACTCACTGATATGGAACTCATGTGGATTCTGTGAATGGCTCAGGTTCAACGTGGAATGTATAGCTAAGAGGTATTCAGTACACAAGGAGGGTACTTTGGAAATTGAATTGTACCTTATCCATTAAAGAAATGTTAAAGAGCTATTCTTAATATAGGAAAGAAGTCATCGTCACTGCATTCTAGGAACATAAGAATAGTGTATCATCACTACAGGTATCAACTTTGAATACATGTAAAAAGAAGTTAGAATATGATATAAAGTGAGGCATTCTAATAGTCAGTGGAATGTATTGTATTTGATAATATTAATAAAGTTATTATGATATCTATTACTTATTTCATTATATTTGTTGAGCTCAAGTTTTCATTGTGCTTAATATCAGTAAATTTAAATTGTATTTTTTAGCTGGAATCACAAGAGCAATATTTATGATATGATTAGTTTTCAAGAATGATGCAGATGTGTTTTGTGACAAACGTCAGCATAGTGGAGGACCAGCAAGTTGTAATGTGTATTCTGGGGTTTACCTGAGCTCACATTATTCACTCTCAGTCTGGAAGATGCACGACAACCTCACCTATATCACGACTGTGCATAATTATCTATAGTGTTCCTTGCTTACTACTTGACTGTTCTGGAGAAAGTAAATGTTTTTGTTTGCTCAGTTTACCCACGTCTGTCTTTGAGAAGCTTCTGGATTTTTATCAAGCAACAGGCATCCTTCCCTTGCTTCTAGGACAGTTGGAAATTAATCTGATCCTGTTTGGAACTGGTGCTGTCATTCCCAGGCTCTTTACTCACTTTTGAGAGTTTTTGCTCTTTATGTCTTTACACATATCTGAAAATCAGAGTGCGTACTAGTGTCGTGTTGCGTTCATTCATAAGAATTAAATTTAGGATGTATTACTATGCCTTCTCAATGTTGCAAGATATTCCTATATTGATACTTTGCCTCAAGACATTGCTGGATCTCTGTGTACTATCAGAGTAGCGGTACATGAGAATTACACTACATAGCATAGTGCTTAGATATTGATTTTTATTTGGATAGTATGTCTACCTTTGGGCATGTGATGGTCACTATAGCTGTTCCATATTTCTTCTCATATTTCAAGGCGTTGGCAATGCTTTCCCAATGTTGTATCTATTTTAGGAAAGTTACTTAGTGTGAAGGCTTACTCAGCCCTGTAACAACTCCAGTAAGTATTACCAGAGCTGGCTCTTCCTCAGGAAAATTAATGAATAGAAAAAGAAATAAAAACTGATAAACACTATTATTTAGAAATGAAAATATAAAATACTTAAATATGAAATATTTATCCTACTTTAAAGAAAAATGAAAAGAAAAAATGACATTTGACTTCAACACTAATATGTACAAGTAAACTGTGGTGTCTGGTTGATGTTGACACTGTCTTGTAGAAATTGTAGCCGTTAATGATGTGTGGGGGGGGGGGTCACAGGTGTTGAGTGACAACCCAACGACTAGTTCTTCACAAAGTATAGCCTTGAAAAGTATTCCCAGATGAAAGGAACGCAGGTTCACCACTGCAAAGATGAGGGGTAGTGTCCTGTGCTCAACTACTATTAATCAGGTAGGTAGAACAATAGTGACGTCTCACGACTTGTGCTGAGTCCGTCTCCGTCAACACTGTTTCTGTGGTTGTCAGATGACCCGAGCTGACATTGCAAGCTAGAAAAGAGACAAAGGTTACCCACTGCTTAAGAAATCACTCTCCCTGATAAGTGCCAGGTACTTAAAACAATTGGTGATTTTAAAGTAAGACATGGAAATCAAGGCAGTAAGGACTAGTTTATTATTAGTCAAAAGTGAAGCTTTCAACCAGTATATCAACTAGAATAAGAGCAGAGGCTTTTACTTAAAGTTGTGCTGGGAGCTGTGAGTCAAGTGATTACTGCTTGGTCGGAGCCCCACACGTCACCTATCGGGGTGGAGAAAGGGGGGGGGGGGGGGGTATAGCGGGAGCTAGACTGACCCTACCTTAACAAGCAGCTGGCAATCAAACTATCGACACCATATATTAGCTCGCTACTCCTATCTGTTGAACTTTTCCCTCACACTTAGAGCATTAATAATGTTTATACCATACATTACTGATTTCTATAATACACTCTTGAAGTCATTCTGTTTCGCTCCATTCTCTCTACATGTCCGAACCACCTCAACAACCCTTCCTCAGCCCTCTGGACAACAGTTTTGGTAATCCCGCACCTCCTCCTAACTTCCAAACTACGAATTCTCTGCATTATATTCACACCACACATTGCCCTCAGACATGACATCTGCACTGCCTCCAGCCTTCTCCTCGCTGCAACATTCATCACCCACGCTTCACACCCATATAAGAGCGTTGGTAAAACTATACTCTCATACATTCCCCTCTTTGCCTCCAAGGACAAAGTTCTTTGTCTCCACAGACTCCTAAGTGCACCACTCACTCTTTTTCCCTCATCAATTCTATGATTCACCTCATCTTTCATAGACCCATCCGCTGACACGTCCACTCCCAAATATCTGAATACGTTCACCTCCTCCATACTCTCTCCCTCCAATCTGATATTCAATCTTTCATCACCTAATCTTTTTGTTATCCTCATAACCTTACTCTTTCCTGTATTCACCTTTAATTTTCTTCTTTTGCACACCCTACCAAATTCATCCACCAATCTCTGCAACTTCTCTTCAGAATCTCCCAAGAGCACAGTGTCATCAGCAAAGAGCAGCTGTGACAACTCCCACTTTGTGTGTGATTCTTTATCTTTTAACTCCACGCCTCTTGCCAAGACCCTCGCATTTACTTCTCTTACAACCCCATCTATAAATATATTAAACAACCACGGTGACATCACACATCCTTGTCTAAGGCCTACTTTTACTGGGAAAAAATTTCCCTCTTTCCTACATACTCTAACTTGAGCCTCACTATCCTCGTAAAAACTCTTCACTGCTTTCAGTAACCTACCTCCTACACCATACACTTGCAACATCTGCCACATTGCCCCCCTATCCACCCTGTCATACCCCTTTTCCAAATCCATAAATGCCACAAAGACCTCTTTAGCCTTATCTAAATACTGTTCACTTATATGTTTCACTGTAAACACCTGAAATGTATGTACTACATATGTTCCTAGATATGCTTACAATATTATATAAGAACTGAGATAGAGCAGTGTTTTATACTATTACGAGCTCTAATGATATGTTAAGTGATCTGGGAGTGAAAGTGTGGCATGCGCCAAGTACACACATCACAATTTAGTCGATATTCATCACACACCAGTTGGCATGCCCTTTCAATTAACCAACTGGCAATTAGACTGGAGCAGGTTAATTATGAGCCCCCACTGTTCTGTTGGACTGTCCAATTCAAATCAACCATTTGGGTGAAAAGTTTCCTTCCAGCCTAGTTGAGGATCTGTCAGAGTGTCCAGTCATTTCAACTAACTGGGTGAGAGCTTGCCGTCAGGCAAGTTGAGGTTATACTTTCACATCTAGCTGGGTGGCAGACACACACTAATGCTGGTTATATGCACTCACACTAGCAGGTCTATCTTGAGACATAAAACCGACTGTAATTAGTAGCTCTTTGCTCTTTTGCTCTTAATTGCTATTCCGCTAATTAAACAACAAAAAATATGTTGGTGATGGAAAATACGAATATTGAAAAAAAATCTTCTTGTGTTTTGCTTTTGCCTTTAACTTGCCTTTTACTCTCTTGACACTTAAGAACACACATTCCTCTGCTAGCTACCGCACTAGACAGACGCTCCTGCTCCCGATTGGCTGCTTAGCTCTGCTTGCTCCTGATTGGTTGCCTTGCGATCCCCGTGCTGGGAGAGGCTTTTTGCTGAGTTTGTTGATGTAAAACTGTACTGAACTTCTTGTTCCAAGAAGACCTTGCCTGATTGGTTGACTCTGGACACTCCTCATCTTGGCTCCAGGATTCTGTGCGTCGCTGGCTGCTTGCCCCAGGGCAGACCGTTGGCCTCTGCACTCCTGCAGCTGGTTGAAGTCTTACCACCTCATCCTACTAGGTGTCGTCTGCTGGCTACATAGTTTCACAAGCAACACTTCCACACCTCTGCACTTTGTGTATGTGTAATCCTGGCACACCGATATCCTCATACCCATGTTCGGTTGTGACAGCATCTATGAGAATAAGACATTTTTTTTTTTAACTATCTTTTTTGTGTGTGACACGGGTTTAGCTCTCTGTTGTGCAATAATCTCCTCAGAGGCCAGTCAAGCCCTCTTCATTGAGGTGGTTAAAGATCCCCACACAGTGAATCGGCTTGACTACATCGCTCTGGAGACACCAGCACCTTTCTCTCCCTCGCTAAGATTTTCTTCTTTTTTTCTGGATCGGCTGGACCTGTTCCTGCGTCGGTGGGAGTATTCGTCTGGTCGGTGCCCGTGGCTAGATTCCTTGTGAATTACGCACGGGAAGCCTCATCTTGGCAGTTACATTCCACAACACAAACATGTCCTGTCAGAAATATACACTTGACGCCCCATAGACGCCACTAACGATTTATGCAGCATCCCTACCTGTGCTGTTGTCATCATGGCAACTGCACAGAGACCCAGCTTTCCGACAATGGCCCTTATGCTAAAGTATTCTGAAGATGAAAAGGATACGATTGATTATGCTTCCGCCTTTGTCAACATTACCCAGGCTCGCATGATAAACATCTTCAAGACAAATACTGGTTGTAAAGTAAATCTTGATCCTGTGAATTATGACCTCTGTACCAGTAAGGAAGTCCGAGACAAGCTCTCTCAGGCAGGTTTTGCTTTCGATTGGCTCCTGATCATAAGGCCAGGAGCACAGTCATGGCAAAATTTGTAGACTCTTCACTGATTAACGAATACAACCAAGACAAAGACGCTTTGATGACTGACATTTCCTCACAAAATCAAGTCACAGTTGAGGAACTTTTTCACCCTGAACGTACCAACATTCTTAAGATAAGATGTTCTTCTCCAGATGAGGCTGATATGTTGTTCAAACATGGTGTTCGAGCAAACTACTTCCTTCTTCCACCTACTTCACTGTTTCTCCCTATGTTCCTGTTCATCAGTGCTTCAAATGCCTTGAGTTTGGTCATTTGAAAAAATGCTTGTAATAAGCAACAGCTGTGTTCCAAGTGTTCTTCTCCAGGTCACACATGGCAGAAATGTTACAACCCTCTCCAATGCTTGCACTGCTCTCAGGCACATTCTGCTACTTCTTTCCAATGCCCTTCTCGTAAGGAACATGTTTCTTTCTTACGAAAAGACCAACCTCTCAACCTTCCTAACCCAGTCTTGACTCCATTTCCACAACCTCAGTCAACATCCTCATCCACTTACCAACCTAATACTTCTGTTCCTTCTGCTTCCACTTCTACAGCTTATCCTTCCTATGCTGCTGCTGCTGCACAAACAAACCTTCCCACGACTCCTTCTTCCACCAAACAATCCAACATCCTTGAAACCATTGTACTCACTGCTGTTTACTGTCACAAAGCATTCAAAAGTGCCAACTATCCCACGATGCTAAATGATCTTCTAAAAGCCAATAATTTTTACCCCATCATTTTCCCTCCTGATTTCTTTCTTCCCAAGGATGAACTTTTTCCTAACACCTCTCTCTCCACTCCAGAAACTCCTCTCCATGCTCCTACTCAGGCAGATCCTTCTCTTCCCTCCCATATGCCACAATCGTTTCCTTCTAAACCTTCTACCAGCTCAGGCTCCAGCACTGGACGATCTCAATCTCGTTCTGCCTCTACTCGTCCTTCTCGTTCTCCTACTCATAGGTCTCAATCTCCTATTATGAAACCAAATTACACCGATTCTCCCAAATTCAACAATTGTTTGAATTCAGTACAACACTTCTTAAACGAAACCTTGTCCCCCACCTCTTCTCTTCCTAAAACTTCCTCTCGCCCCCACCTCATCCTATCGTCTTACCTCTTCCTCTCGCCCCACCTCCTCCTCCCCCCTCATCCTCCCCTCCCCGTGCTGCCTCCAAAAACCGTCGGAAAACCTTACACCCAGGCACGTATAGATCAGATGAAGGTACAATTATGATGGGTTATCCAGATAAATCTATGAAAGATTTATATCCTCCACCTGCAGATAAACCCAACCATGGCCCTTAAGGTTATCCAATTTAACATAAGAAGTTATAACCCAAACACATTCTTGCTGACCTCGTTGAATCTGAACAACCTGACGTGTTGTTATTAAACAGCACGTGTGTGCGAGATGATCAACGTGTCAGACACTTAGGATATACAGCCCGTCAATCCCCTGCTGATAACTGGAATGGCGTAGCTATTCTGGTGAAATGCACCATCAAACACGAATTCTTATCCCTCCCATTTATATATTCACACAGCATGGCTGTGAAAATTTACACGATGCATGGTCCCATAATACTATACACAACATATACTAGACATAATACAGACATTAACATTCATGACCTCACCATAGTTTTTAATCACACTCATCTCCTTGTTTACCTCCTAGCTGACCTAAATGCCAAACACACGACCTTCCTTGATAACTCCACTAACCTGCATGACAGGCAACTACATACTCTTGTCACACAAAAACATCTTATTCACCTTGGTCCTTACTTCCCCACCATCTTCACACATAATGGCCAAGGCACTCCTGACAAAATTATCACAAACAGAGCCAGTACACGTCTACACCATTACACTACACCTGGCCCACTCTCTGGATCTCACCACATTCCAGTTATTTTCCACATTTCATCTAATCCCATACAAATTCCTGTACGCCCCTCTCCAGCTTACTCTCAGGCTGATTGGGATATATTCAAACAACATCTTGACACTATAGATCTCAAACACAATTACGACAATAAACCTGTATCAGACATAGATTCAAAAAATCACACGTATTCATCAATTCATTAACCAAGCAGCATCAATAGCCGTACCTATGACACAATATAAAGTAAGGTATTCTTTCAGCCCATCAGAAAGTACTAAAACACTGCTCACCTGTTACAGACGCCGTTTTCTTGCTAACAAAAATAGACTAAACACTATTCCCTGGGATCTTATCATACTCCGAGTACACATCATCCATAGTCTAGATGAAGACCATGCTAGACACTGGCAATCCCTCTACAGATGTTAAACGCACTAAAGATCCAAAAACTTTCTGGACCTTCATTAGAAGAATTTTGGGCACCCCTCCTTCTTAGAGTTTTAGACACATCATCCACAACAATAGACACATATCAGACCCTGCTGAGGCTGTCCACGTATTCAAAGATATATGGGAAAACATCTTCCACCCACATCCTCCTGACCCAGCTGCCATTGAACACACATTTGATATTGAAAGATGGGTAGCTACACACCAAGACTTAACCACTCCTGACCCTATCATATCTCTTAATACACTCTCCTCTACTCACCTTCTTAACACTCCTTTTTCTGTAGCTGATGTTCATTCACTATTAACTCACCTTCCTAAGAAAGCTCCTGGAGCTTCTGGTCTCTCACACTCTGTTCTTAGACATATTCCACTTTCAGTTGCATCTGCTATTACCGACCTTTCTTTAAATCTGCTACAGCATGTCTCATTCCAAAACCTTTGAAAGACTTATAAATATGCGACTAAAGACCACCTCGAGACAAATAACTTACTGAACGACAATTTGGTTTCCGACAACACCGATATACACAAGACGTTCTGAACATTGTCCTGAATTATATACGCATAAACAAGGCCCAAAACTATACCACTGCTCTAGTTGCTAAAGACGGAGAAAAAGCTTTTGACACTATTTGGCATGATGGATTAAAATATAAACTCTGTACCTCCTTTGATTTCACAATAAATATGATAAAATTGTTATGTAACTTTTTAGATGGCCACACGATTCGTATACGATTTAGTAATCAATGTTCTGACTATTTCATCTTACATGCAGGTGTTCCTCAGATCTGTCCTATCTCCTGCACTATATATTCTTTACACAAATGATTTACCAGAACCACTCTATCCAAATACACTTACACTATCCTATGCAGACGACATTACACAACTCACAACACATGAAAACATTAGATTCTTAGCACGCAGAACACAGCGTGAGGTCGACAGAATTACGGCATGGGAATTACAATGGAGAATTAAAACCAACCCGAACAAATCAAAGATAACGTACTTTCACAGAAGGCGAGAAGTCCCAATTTCTGTCGAACTCAAAACAAGCACCTCCCGCACACCTATCCCACGCACCTCTTCCACAATTATCCTTGGGGTTACCCTAGACAATAGCTTAACTTTCAAACCACACATCACTGCCAAGACTGCAATGGCTAAGATTGCACTCTTGAGGCTTTATAAGCTAAAAGGAATGCATCCTAAGACAAAATTACACCTCTATAAAGCCATCATTCGATCTCTTCTTACTTATGCTCCACTTGCTTTGACGTTAACTGCTAAAACAAACGCTTTAAAACTCCAATGTATCCAGAATCGAGCATTACGTTGGATGTTAGGAGTGAGGTGGGACGATTTCGCCACCAGCGAATCTCTTCATCTCGCGACCAACACACCAGCTCTAAACGAGTACTGGAAGACACTAAGTGACAAACAACTTGACAGACTTGAAACATACCATGACTATTGGACTTCATATTTAGGAGACACTGTCAGGCGTCCTTACAATAATGTTAATCTCTTCTCTCTTTATGACCCCATTCCTCCTCCCCGATACACATAAGTTATATGTCATATCTTGCAATATTGTCCTTTAGCTGCCATTGTCGTTGAGCGGGTCCCTGTGTGTTAATGCTGAATAATTTACGATGATAATTGCGCCATCTTTCCATAGTCCTAATTTAATTGTTGCGTGCCCAGTCTTGCGATGATACCCTCGA
Source organism: Cherax quadricarinatus (assembly GCF_038502225.1). NCBI lineage: Eukaryota > Metazoa > Arthropoda > Malacostraca > Decapoda > Parastacidae > Cherax > Cherax quadricarinatus. The sequence continues at coordinate 52,512,182 of NC_091301.1, forward strand.
GACTACACTGTTACATTTATGCTTCCTTTGATTAGCAGTTGGGTCTAGTCCCGACACTTTTTCTCTTATCTTAAATTTTCCTCTCCCCCATCTATTCTTCTTCCAGTCCCCACTTGCCCCTCGCCCCTACCTGTGAGTCCTCATTCTTTCATTGACACTTGAGTTATGGCCAAGTACAACAGGTTATGGAATTTTGTACCTGTGTTTATAAAATTTATTTGATATTACCCCTTCGTTTGGTTGATTAATCATCTATTACTCGAAGACAATTCCAGCATATTTGAATACCAATTTATGAATTATATGAATACTACACGAAGTTCTCAAGCACCAACAAGATAATTGACGTAAAATCACAATAAATGCACATCCAGAAAAAAAAAATTCATTATCATAGAGCAGTGAAATACCGTATTATTTGGGAAATTATTGGTGAAAGTAGTTCAGGTTTGGTAAATTAATGATAGTTGTAGTAAAAATTGTAATTAAAACGTGAAAGTGGAGATTATCTGGACGTGGTAATTTGTATCACAGAAATGCCGAAAGAAATTATAATGTTAATTATAGTTGTAGTTGCTAGATGGTGATAATTGTGGCGATGGAGGGAAAGGCAGAGGTGTAGAAAGTGGTCGAAATGACAGAGAAATCGGAAACGGAATTGAACCTGCTTCTTAATCACTAGCGACGGACCACAACCATGAAGGATTAAGTAATGAAGTTGTTGAAGGATGAGGAACATCAATAGTTGTTGATAAGGAGGTTTAAGACGTGCTAATTACAAATTTTAGAGAAGTATTCATAGAGAAGCTTGAAATTATACCCATCAACATTTCTTCTCTGTCATCTTGGATTGAATCTTTTAGGCTTAATTTCCTAGCCTATCTAAAATTCCATTTATTTTTTAATTTTTTATTTCCTTGTCACTTTCCAGCAAGTATTTCCGCAATGCCTCTATCCTCCTTCATTCTGTATTCGTATGCAGTATTTACCTCCACACAGCTAATTTCCTTCTCATTCCCTTCATTACGTTCCATATTTTGTCACCTTTACTCTTCTCCATACTTATACTGATTTGCCTCAGGTAATATATCACAGCAAGACTTTTCTTAGAATGCAGAGAGATTATCAGGCAAGACTATGCACAAACTGTACACAGTGTGTGTGCATTCACTTATTAGTACACACCTATTTGTGGTTGCTTCACAACTCCTGGCCCCGCCTCTTCGCTGATAGCCACTAGTTACACTCTCCCCCTGCTTCACTACATCACTCTCCAGATTGTTTCACTTCCTGACAACTCTGTCTTGAATGATTCCGTACTCAGGTACAGAACGCTATTCCTAGGTTTGCCAGGCGCCCATATGTCGCAGCAGTGTTTTGGTTAAGGTGCGCCTCAGAAGTGTTCTGTACGATACTCACAACAAGATGCATTTCCTTGAGTGAGGTTTGTAGCCTTTTGGCCCCTTGCCTGTACTCCGTCTGTGGTCTTCTTCGGCCTCCCCCAGTCTTTATGATTCTGCACTTGATGGGGTTAAACTTCAGAAGCCAGTTGTTGGATAATTATTTCAGCCTGTCCAGATACCTTTGTGGTCCTACCTGATCCTCATCCATTGCAATTCTTCGCATTAGCTTTACATCGTCTGCAAACAGTGGTATCATTCCGTCATATCATTCACATATACCATAAACAGCACCGCCGCTAGGACTGACCCCTGTGGAACCCCGCTCGTCACAGTCGCCCACTCTGTCACCTCGTCACGTACCATCACTCGTTGTTTTCTTCCTGTCAGGTATACCCTGATGCACTGCAGTGCCTGTTATTCCTTCCTGTTCCTCTAACGTTTTCACTAATCTCTTGTGTGGAACTTTGTTGAAAGTCTTCTTACAATCCAAGAAATTGCAGTCAACCTACCCGTCTTTCTCCGTTCTTACTTCTTACTTTGTTTTAAGTCAATGACACAGGTTTTTCCTTGTCTAAAACAGTACTGGGTATCGTATATACTCATTCCTTTATAGGTTCTCCACCACTTTTCTCCTAATAAGCTTCTCCGCGACTTGGCATACTGTACATGTCAGTGACATTGTTCTGTGGTTTAATGCTTACTGTCTGTCTCCTTTCTTAAAAACTGGGATTACATTTACTGTCTTCCACACCTCTGGTAGTTGCCCCGTTTCGATAGATGTACTGAAGATTGTTGTTAGTGATGCACACACAGTCCCTGCTTTCTTTCTCATTACCCTTGAGATGTTGTACGGTACAACCGCTTTTGAGGAATCTGGTTCTCTTAATAGCCTCGTCACCTCCTCCACGCTTGTGTGTATTGTATCCAGCACTTGTTGGTGTACCCTACCATTTCGGTTTGTTGGAGTCCAGTTTGTCTTCACTGAATATATTTCCTTAAATCTCGTGTTTAGCTCTTCCTATAATTCTTGGTCGTATCTTGTGATCTCCCTTGCTTCCTTCCTCGTTCTGATTACCTGATCCTTGACTATTGTTTTTTCTCCTTATGTAGCTGTAAAACAGCTTTGGATCAGATTTGACTTACGATACTATGTCATTCTCGTATTGCCGTTGGGCCTCCCTCCTTATTCTTGCATATTTGTTTCTGGCTCTTCAACTAATCCCTTTTTTTGCTGGGTTCCTTGTCTTCTATTCGTTTTCCATGTTCAACGGCACGTAGTTTTGGCCTCTTTACGCCTTTGGGTGAACCAAGGGCTTGCTCTGGTCTTCCCATTGTGTCTGTTGCCCTTGGGTACGATCCTCTCTCTGGCTCCTTGCATTTAGTGGTCACGTATTCCATCATATCATTTACTGATTTTCCCACCAGTTCTTTTTCCCACTATACCTCATGCAGGAAATTTCTAATGCCTGTGTATTTCCCTATTTTGTAGTTTGGTTTCTCCTTTCTTTCTCGTGTGTGTGTGTGGGAAGAGCGTGTGGAAATAACAGAGTTCCCGAAAAGGTGCTTTTCCTCTGGGCGAAATTGCCTCAGACTTAAGTAGATTTGTGTTTGTGTTCGTTATGCCGTCGTTCCTTAATGTAATTACCATGCCTGGGAATTTCAGCTGGCGAGGCTTTGCAGAGAGCACACCAGAAGTGCTGTTCAGTGCTCATCATCTTTTGTGATCATTGGCATCTGCCTGAGATGTGCAAAGGGTGTGTTGATTGTCTTACCATAAGAGAAATAATGTGTAGTGGGAGTAGTGTGTGTAGTGTGTGTGTAGTGTGTGTGTAGTGTGTATGTTGTAGGTGTGCATAGCTGGTGTAGTGTGTGGAGCATGTGTAGTGGATGTGCGTAGTGGGTGCGCGTTGTGGGGGTGTGTTGTGGGTGTGGTGGGTGTGTGTGATGTAGTGTGCATATCTGGTGGAGTGTGTGTAGTGGATGTGTGTAGTGGGTGTGTGTAGTGGGTGTGTGTAGTGGGTGTGTGTTGTGGGTGTGTTGTGGGTGTGTAGTGGGTGTGTGTGATGTAGTGTGCATATCTGGTGGAGTGTGTGTAGTGGGTTTGTGTTGTGGATGTGTGTTGTGGGTGGGTGTGGTGGGTGTGTACTGTGTAGTGGGTGTGTGTAGTGGGTGTATGTAGTGGGTGGGTGTGATTGTGTTGTGGGTGTATGTAGTGGATGTATGTTGTGGGTGTGTATTGTGGGTTTGTGCTGTGGGTGTGTGTTGTGGGTGTGTGTAGTGGATGTATGTTGCGGGTGTGTGCTGTGGGTGGGTAGTGGATGCGTGTTGTGGGTGTGTGTTATGGGTGTGTCTTTTGGGTGTGTGTTATGGGTGTGTCTTTTGGGTGTGTGTTGTGGGTGTGTCTTGTGGGTGTGTGTTGTGGGTGTGTCTTGTGGGTGTGTGCTGTGGGTGTGTGTTGTGGGTGTGTGTAGTGGATGTATGTTGCGGGTGTGTGCTGTGGGTGTGTAGTGGATGCGTGTTGTGGGTGTGTCTTTTGGGTGTGTTGTGGGTGTGTCTTGTGGGTGTGTCTTGTGGGTGTGTCTTGTGGGTGTGTACCGGGTGTGTGTAATGTAGTGTGCATAACTGGTGTAGTGTGTGGAGTGTGTGTAGTGTATGTGTGTTGTGGGTGTGTGTAGTGGGTATATGTAGTGGGTGGGTGTGGTAACTCTGTGTAGTGGGTGCGCGTAGTGGATGTGTTGTGGGTGTGTGTAGTGGATGTGTATAGCGGGTGTGTGTAGTGGGTGCGTGTTGTGGGTGCGTGTTGTGGGTGCGTGTTGTGGGTGCGTGTTGTGGGTGCGTGTTGTGGGTGCGTGTTGTGGGTGCGTGTTGTGGGTGCGTGTTGTGGGTGCGTGTTGTGGGCGCGTGTTGTGGGCGCGTGTTGTGGGTGCGTGTTGAGGGTGCGTGTTGTGGGTGTGTATAATAGGTGTGTGTGTGGTGGGTGTGTATAGTAGGTGTGTGTTGTGTGTGTGTGTGTGGTGGGGTGTGTGTAGTAGGTGTGTGTGTGGTGGGTGTGTGTGGTGGGTGTGTGTAGTAGGTGTGTGTGTGGTGGGTGTGTATAGTAGGTGTGTGTTGTGTGTGTGGGTGGTGGGTTGTGTGGAGTTGGTGTGTGTGTGGTGGGTGTGTGTGGTGGGTGTGTATACTAGGTGTGTGTGGTGGGTGTGTATACTAGGTGTGTGTGGTGGGTGTGTATACTAGGTGTGTGTGGTGGGTGTGTATACTAGGTGTGTGTGCGGTGGGTGGTGTGTGGTGGGTGTGTGTGTGGTGGGTGTGTGTGGTGGGTGTGTGTGGTGGGTGTGTGTAGTAGGTGTGCGTGTGGTGGGTGTGTGTAGGTGTGCGTGTGGTGGGTGTGTATAGTAGGTGTGTGTGTGGTGGGTGTGTATAGTAGGTGTGTGTGTGGTGGGTGTGTATAGTAGGTGTGTGTGTGGTGGGTGTGTATAGTAGGTGTGTGTGTGGTGGGTGTGTATAGTAGGTGTGTGTGTGGTGGGTGTGTATAGTAGGTGTGTGTGTGGTGGGTGTGTATAGTAGGTGTGTGTGTGGTGGGTGTGTATAGTAGGTGTGTGTGTGGTGGGTGTGTATAGTAGGTGTGTGTGTGGTGGGTGTGTATAGTAGGTGTGTGTGTGGTGGGTGTGTATAGTAGGTGTGTGTGTGGTGGGTGTGTATAGTAGGTGTGTGTGTGGTGGGTGTGTATAGTAGGTGTGTGTGTGGTGGGTGTGTATAGTAGGTGTGTGTGTGGTGGGTGTGTATAGTAGGTGTGTGTGTGGTGGGTGTGTATAGTAGGTGTGTGTGTGGTGGGTGTGTATAGTAGGTGTGTGTGTGGTGGGTGTGTATAGTAGGTGTGTGTGTGGTGGGTGTGTATAGTAGGTGTGTGTGTGGTGGGTGTGTATAGTAGGTGTGTGTGTGGTGGGTGTGTATAGTAGGTGTGTGTGTGGTGGGTGTGTGTAGTAGGTGTGTGTGTGGTGGGTGTGTATAGTAGGTGTGTGTGTGGTGGGTGTGTATAGTAGGTGTGTGTGTGGTGGGTGTGTATAGTAGGTGTGTGTGTGGTGGGTGTGTATAGTAGGTGTGTGTGTGGTGGGTGTGTATAGTAGGTGTGTGTGTGGTGGGTGTGTATAGTAGGTGTGTGTGTGGTGGGTGTGTATACTAGGTGTGTGTGGTGGGTGTGTATAGTAGGTGTGTGTGGTGGGTGTGTATAGTAGGTGTCTGTGGTGGGTGTGTATAGTAGGTGTGTGTGGTGGGTGTGTATACTAGGTGTGTGTGGTGGGTGTGTATAGTAGGTGTGTGTGTGGTGGGTGTGTATAGTAGGTGTGTGTGTGGTGGGTGTGTATAGTGTGTGTGTGGTGGGTGTGTATAGTAGGTGTGTGTGTGGTGGGTGTGTATAGTAGGTGTGTGTGTGGTGGGTGTAGTGTGTGAAGGTGTAGTGCGTGTGTGTAGTGGATATTAGAACGTTCTTCACTGGAACAGCTTCAATATTAAACATCTGATGCATCTTACCGGACAAAACACTACTCGTTAAATTTCGTTTGTTTACAGAGAAATTTATAAGAAAACCTAACAAGACTATTAAAACTCGAAAGTTTTCGAATTTGTCCGATAATTGGAGAACAAACCTTTTGATTGGTTTAAAATTTCAGCAGCGACGTGTTTTACAGAACAGAAATTTGACCTTATGTGGTTAATTAGTTCCAATTTGCCAATTTTATTAAACAAATGATGAAACCGATTTCACTCAGCAATTCAAAATATTATCACAAATGCATTCTGTGATGAAAATCCTAACACCGATTTATTCCATGTGGACGAGAGAGTAAATCTGGGAATTTGATAACATTGCTCGAGAACTTTCAGGTTTTCTCCCAGCATGCTTCAAACTTTCAGAATTATTGGGCATTACTGAAAGTATTGCATTAGCTTTGAGATATATGAAATTTACGAATTTTCTTAAAAAATATTTCAAAGTGATAACTAGGAAATTCTTCTTCTGATCGGCTCCCAACACTACAAATTAGTGTATCTTAAATGGAATTTTTAATGGACTAAGTCTGCGCTGTGTTAGTGCCAACTGAACATTTATATCAATCTCTAAAGAGACAACACTCAGATTCTTTTTCCTGTAGGATTATCAAAATTTTAATTAGAATGAAGCTATAAAAAGCGGAAAATATGGAAAACTCTCTTTGAAATAACTTCACAATTTTCACTATGATACAAAATCCTAGACTTTCCTGTGTTCAGGATGTTCTTTGTAATATTTCTCTTATCTTACAACAAAGTTTCTGAAATAACTTCACAATTTTCACTATGATTCAAAATCCTAGACTTTCCTGTGTTCAGGATGTTCTTTGTAATATTTCTCTTATCTTACAACAAAGTTGTCATTCATAACTCGTGAACTTTTTTTTTAACTGGCTTTAGATTTTTAACGCTTGTTCATGTAGCTGCAACCATACGAGCCTGGCTTAAGGCCGGGCTCTGGGAGTACAAAAAGCTCTAGGAACTAATCAGAAGTCTATCTTAAACGTATGTAGTTAACTTGATAAAGTTCCTTCAAACCAGCTTCAAATTATTGACGTATACTTCTTAGAAGATCAATAGGATTTTTCTTAAGACACATGTGCAACATCTGGTTACCTTTATTGTAGACGTTTCGCCATCCAGTGGCTTTATCAATACAAATTCTTTGGACATAAGAAAACTGAAGAATTATATACAAAGAATCTGTATTGATAAAGCCACTGGATGGCGAAACGTCTACAATAAAGATAACCAGATGTTGCTCAAGTGTCTTAACTTTCATCTTGTCGGTATTGTATACCTGTCTTGTACAGGATTTTTCTTCTTGCCAATAATCGAAATATATTTTCAAAAAGGTTGTATATTTCCTATTCAGTATTTTCGCTATACCTTCAATAACAAGTAACTATTATTAATAACCGACGTATCTAATGCGAAAGGTGATATTGTTTATATTTTGTGTTTAATAATGGCGGAAATTTATGATTCGCGGATTCCCTGTCATAGTCAGTCAGTATCAAACTTTAAGGTCTGAGATATTTTTCTAAAGTGAAGAGTCAATTTCTAAATTATATAAAAAAAAATGTGATGGTGCTTCTATACAGTGATTAATCAATGTCGTTTCTGATCGTTTTCAAACAATTTCCGGTGATGCATTAATAGACTGATAAATTAAAATTTTAGAATTTATAATTGCAAATTTGTCAGTACTGTATAAAGATATAAAAACAATTCTTATAACCGTTGGATACTATGCGATAACTAAAGAATGCCTCGTCTGATCAGCATCAAACTATCGGTTTTAGTGTGTGTTTCTAAGAGGAAAATATTTTAGTAGCGTCTAATTTACTAATTTACTCCTCTAGTTCACTAAGAAATTGAAGGTATCATTAAAATTATTACAAATTAATACAAACTAAAGCTTGCTAAAATTCTGTATAGCCGTTGAGGAGATATTTACTGCTCATCTGAGAGTCCCGTAGCTTAGTTGGTAGTGCAGTCAGCTCACATAGTGAATGTCCCAGGTACCATCCCATGTGTGTTAGTTAGTTACCATTTGGTCCTAGGCACATGTCGATTAGACACTGGGCCTGTTGTATGTGTGTGTGTGTACTCACCTAGTTGTACTCACCTAGTTGAGGTTGCGGGGGTCGAGTCCGAGCTCCTGGCCCCGCCTCTTCACTGATCGCTACTAGGTCACTCTCACTGAACCGTGAGCTTTATCATACCTCTGCTTAAAGCTATGTATGGATCCTGCCTCCACTACATCGCTTCCCAAACTATTCCACTTACTGACTACTCAGTGGCTGAAGAAATACTTCCTAACATCCCTGTGATTCATCTGTGTCTTCAACTTCCAACTGTGTGTTGCAAACCTTTGCACTTTCTCTAGTTTCTTCACGTGCTTGGCTAGGTGTGGGTTCCAAACTGGTGCCGCATACTCCAATATGGGCCTAACGTACACGGTGTACAGGGTCCTGAATGATTCCGTATTAAGATGTCGGAATGCTGTTCTGAGGTTTGCTAGGCGCCCATATGCTGCAGCAGTTATTTGGTTGATGTGCGCTTCAGGAGATGTGCCTGGTGTTATACTCACCCCAAGATCTTTTTCCTTGAGTGAGGTTTGTAGTCTCTGACCCCCTAGACTGTACTCCGTCTGCGGCCTTATTTGCCCTTCCCCAATCTTCATGACTTTGCACTTGGTGGGATTGAACTCCAGGAGCCAATTGCTGGACCAGGTCTGCAGGGTGTCCAGATCCCTTTGTAGTTCTGCCTGGTCTTCGATCGAGTGAATTCTTCTCATCAACTTCACGTCATCTGCAAACAGGGACACCTCAGAGTCTATTCCTTCCGTCATGTCGTTCACAAATACCAGAAACAGCACTGGTCCTAGGACTGACCCCTGCGGGACCCCGCTGGTCACAGGTGCCCACTCTGACACCTCGCCACGTACCATGACTCGCTGCTGTCTTCCTGACAAGTATTTCCTGATCCATTGTAGTGCCTTCCCTGTTATCCCTGCTTGGTCCTCCAGTTTTTGCACCAATCTCTTGTGTGGAACTGTGTCAAACGCCTTCTTGCAGTCCAAGAAAATGCAATCCACCCACCCCTCTCTCTCTTGTCTTACTGCTGTCACCATGTCATAGAACTCCAGTAGGTTTGTGACACAGGATTTCCCGTCCCTGAAACCATGTTGGCTGCTGTTGATGGGATCGTTCCTTTCTAGGTGTTCCACCACTCTTCTGGTAATCTTCTCCATGATTTTGCATACTATACATGTCAGTGACACTTGTCTGTAGTTTAATGCTTCATGTCTGTCTCCTTTTTTAAAGATTGGGACTACATTTGCTGTCTTCCATGCCTCAGGCAATCTCCCTGTTTCGATAGATGTATTGAATATTGTTGTTAGGGGTACACATAGCGCCTCTGCTCCCTCTCTCAATACCCATGGGGAGATGTTATCTGGCCCCATTGCCTTTGAGGTATCTAACTCACTCAGAAGCCTCTTCACTTCTTCCTCGGTTGTGTGCACTGTGTCCAGCACTTGGTGGTGTGCCCCACCTCTCCGTCTTTCTGGAGTCCCTTCTGTCTCCTCGGTGAACACTTCTTTGAATCTCTTGTTGAGTTCTTCACATACTTCACGGTCATTTCTTGTTGTCTCTCCTCCTTCCTTCCTTAGCCTGATTACCTGGTCCTTGACTGTTGTTTTCCTCCTGATGTGGCTGTACAACAGTTTCGGGTCAGATTTGGCTTTCGCTGCTATGTCATTTTCATATTGTCTTTGGGCCTCCCTTCTTATCTGTGCATATTCGTTTCTGGCTCTACGACTGTTCTCCTTATTCTCCTGGATCCTTTGCCTTCTATATTTCTTCCATTCCCTAGCACACTTGGTTTTTACCTCCCTGCACCTTTGGGTAAACCATGGGCTCATCCTGGCTTTTTCGTTAATCCTGTTACCCTTGGGTACAAACCTCTCCTCAGCCTCCTTGCATTTTGTTGCTACATATTCCATCATCTCATTAACTGGCTTCCCTGCCAGTTCTCTGTCCCACTGAACCCCGTTCAGGTAGTTCCTCATTCCTGTGTAGTCCCCTTTCTTGTAGTTTGGCTTCATTCGTCCTGGCCTTCCTGCTTCTCCCTCCACTTGTAGCTCTACTGTGTATTCGAAGCTTAAAACCACATGGTCAATGGCCCCAAGGGGTCTTTCATATGTGATGTCCTCGATATCTGCACTACTCAAGGTGAATACTAAGTCCAGCCTTGCTAGTTCATTCTCTCCTCTCTCTCTTGTAGTGTCCCTTACGTGTTGGCACATGAAGTTTTCCAGTACCACCTCCATCATCTTAGCCCTCCATGTATCTTGGCCCCCATGTGGGTCCAAGTTCTCCCAATCGATCTCCTTGTGGTTAAAGTCACCCATGATCAGGAGCTTTGCCCTGCATGCATGAGCTCTTCTGGCCACTCTAGCCAGTGTGTCAACCATCGCTCTATTGCTCTCGTCGTACTCTTGCCTTGGCCTCCTGCTGTTCTGTGGTGGGTTATACATCACTGCTATTACCACCTTGGGACCTCCAGAGTGAAGTGTTCCCACTATGTAATCACTTTCTTCTCCGCTGTCTCCTCTCTCCAGCTCATCAAAATTCCAGCGATTTTTGATCAGCAACGCCACTCCTCCACCCCCCCTGTTCCCTCTGTCTTTCCTCAGGATTTGGTATCCCGTTGGAAAGATGGCATCTGTTATCATACCTGTAAGCTTGGTTTCTGTGAGAGCTATGATGTCCGGTGATGCTTCTTTGACTCTTTCATGCCACTCCTCCCACTTATTTGTTATTCCATCAGCGTTTGTGTACCATACCTTCAGTTTCCTTTCCAACACTGTGGTTTGGGGGGCCTGTGAGGGTGGGAGACCTGGTGGCATACTGTGGGATTCTATAGCTCGGTGTTGGGTGGAGGCCGTGGGTATGGACTGTAGTGTGTGTTGGGATGGTGTGATAGGTTGTATGGTTCTGAGAATAGCTGTGTGTGTGCTTGCCCTTGCTGTTCTGTTCTGCTCTGACTGACCTCTGCTGGTTCCCTCCTTGTCTCTTTTCCTAGCTCCTTTCGCTTTTTTGTCCTCTCCCTCAGCTGCTGTCGTTCTGATTTTGTTCTGTCTCTGTCTAGGAACACCCTCTTGTACTCTTCCGAGTATTTCAATCGTGGTTTCTCTTGGAGGATCCTGTTCCGCACTGTTTCCGTCCTGAGAATCAGCTTGATTGGTCGGTTTCTCCCCTTTGAGTACCCCCCTATGTGTGTGTATGTGTGTGTGTGTGTATGTGTGTGCGTGTATGTGTATGTGTGTGTGTGTATGTGTGTGTGTGTGTGTATGTGTGTGTGTGTATGTGTATGTGTGTATGTGTGTGTGTGTGTGTATGTGCGTGTGTGTGTGTGTGTGTGTGTGTGTGTGTGTATGTGTGTGTGTGTGTGTCTGTGTGTGCGTGTGTATGTGTGTGTGTGTGTGTGTGTGTGTGTGTGTGTGTGTGTGTGTGTATGTGTGTGTGCGTGTGTGTGTGTATGTGTGTGTGTGTGTGTGTGTGTGTGTGTGTGTGTGTGTGTGTGTGTGTGTGTGTATGTGTGTGTGTGTGTGTGTGTGTGTACTCACCTAGTTGTACTCACCTAGTTGAGGTTGCGGGGGTCGAGCTCCTGGCCCCGCCTCTTCACTGATCGCTACTAGGTCACTCTTCCTGAGCCGTGAGCTTTATCATACCTCTGCTTAAAGCTATGTATGGATCCTGCCTCCACTACATCGCTTCCCAAACTATTCCACTTACTGACTACTCTGTGGCTGAAGAAATACTTCCTAACATCCCTGTGATTCATCTGTGTCTTCAGCTTCCAACTGTGTCCCCTTGTTACTGTGTCCAATCTCTGGAACATCCTGTCTTTGTCCACCTTGTCAATTCCTCTCAGTATTTTGTATGTCGTTATCATGTCCCCCCTATCTCTCCTGTCCTCCAGTGTCGTCAGGTTGATTTCCCTTAACCTCTCCTCGTAGGACATACCTCTTAGCTCTGGGACTAGTCTTGTTGCAAACCTTTGCAACCCTTGCAAACCTTTGTGTGTGTGTGTATGTGTGTATGTGTGTGTGTGTGTGTGTGTGTGTGTGTGTGTGTGTGTGTGTGTGTGTGTGTGTGTGTGTGTGTGTGTGTGTGTGTGTACTCACCTATTTGTGGTTACAGGGGTCGAGTCTTAGCTCCTGGCCGCGCCTCTTCACCGGTTGCTACTGGGCCCTCTCTCTCCCCGCTCCATGAGCATTATCAAACCTCGTCTTAAAACTGTGTATGGTTCCTGCCTCCACTACGTCATTTTCTAGGCTATTCCACCGCCTTACAACTCTATGACTGAAGAAATACTTCCTAATATCTCTCTGACTCATTTGTGTCTTCAACTTCCAATTGTGGCCTCTTGTTTCTGTGTCCCCTCCCTGGAACATCCTGTCTTTGTCCACCTTGTCTATTCCACGCAGTATTTTATATGTCGTTATCATGTCTCCCCTGACCCTCCTGTCCTCCAGTGTCGTCAGGCCGATTTCCCTTAATCTTTCTTCATAGGACATTCCCCTTAGCTCTGGAACTAACCTTGTTGCAAACCTTTGTACTTTCTCTAGTTTCTTGACGTGCTTTATCAAGTGCGGGTTCCAAACAGGTGCTGCATACTCCAGTATGGGCCTGACATACACGGTGTACAGTGTCTTGAACGATTCCTTACTAAGGTATCGGAATGCTGTTCTCAGGTTTGCCAGGCGCCCATATGCTGCAGCAGTTATCTGATTGATGTGTGCTTCCGGAGACATGCTCGGTGTTATACTCACCCCAAGATCTTTCTCCTTGAGTGAGGTTTGCAGTCTTTGGCCACCTAGCCTATACTCTGTCTGTGGTCTTCTGTGCCCTTCCCCTATCTTCATGACTCTGCAGTTGGCAGGATTAAATTCGAGAAGCCATTTGCTGGACCAGGTGTCCAGTCTGTCCAGTTCTCTTTGAAGTCCTGCCTGGTCCTCATCAGATTTAATTCTCCTCATTAACTTCACATCATCTGCAAACAGGGACACTTCTGAGTCTAACCCTTCCATCATGTCGTTCACATATACCAGAAATAGCACTGGTCCTAGGACCGACCCCTGTGGGACCCCGCTCGTCACAGGTGCCCACTGTGATACATCATTACGTACCATGACTCGTTGTTTCCTCCCTGTCAGGTATTCTCTGATCCATTGCAGTGCCCTTCCTGTTATATGCGCCTGATGCTCTAGCTTCTGCACTAATCTCTTGTGAGGAACTGTGTCAAAGGCCTTGTTGCAGTCCAAGAAGATGCAATCAACCCACCCCTCTCTCTCGTGTCTTACTTCTGTTATTTTATCATAAAACTCCAGAAGGTTTGTGACACAGGATTTGCCTTCCGTGAATCCGTGCTGGTTGGTATTTATACTCTTGTTCAGTTCCAGGTGCTCCACCACTCTCCTCCTGATAATCTTCTCCATAATTTTGCATACTATACACGTAAATGACACAGGTCTATAGTTTAGTGCCTCTTTTCTGTCTCCTTTTTTAAAAATGGGAACTACATTTGCCGTCTTCCATACCTCAGGTAGTTGCCCAGTTTCCAGGGACGTGTTGAAGATTGTGGTAAGTGGCACGCACAACATATCTGCTCCCTCTCTAAGGACCCATGGGGAGATGTTGTCCAGTCCCATTGCCTTTGAGGTATCGATGTCCCTTAGCAGTTTCTTCACCTCCTCCTCACCTGTATGTATGTCGTCCAACACTTGTTGGTGTATTCCTTGCTGGTGTCCCCATCTGGTCTGTCCCCCCAGAGTCCTTCCTGTCTCTACTGTAAATACTTCCTTAAATCTCGTGTTGAGCTCCTCACATACCTCTTGATCGTTTCTTGTGAGTTCTCCACCTTCTTTCCTCAGCCTTATCACCTGGTCCTTGACTATTGTCTTCCTCCTAATGTGGCTATACAGCAGTTTCGGGTCAGATTTGACTTTCGATGCTATGTCGTTTTCATACTGTCGCTGGGCCTCCCTCCTTATCTGTGCATACTCGTTTCTGGCTGTGTGTGTGTGTGTGTGTGTGTGTGTGTGTGTGTGTGTGTGTGTGTGTGTGTGTGTGTGTGTGTGTATGTGTGTGTGTGTGTGTGTGTGTGTGTGTGTATGTGTGTGTGTATGTGTATGTGTGTGTGTGTGTGTGTGTGTGTGTGTGTGTGTGTGTGTGTGTGTGTGTGTGTGTGTGTGTGTATGTGTGTGTGAGTTTTATACACCAATATCCCCTGTTCATCTAACAGTAAGTATGTACCAGGGTATTAGCCGATTGTTGTGGGTCGCATCCTGGGGGGGGTGATGAAATGATCTGAGGTAAGATAACTTTTAGCCTGTAAAATATAATCAGTTTAAAAAAAATAACAAATAATAACTATCAAATTAATAATAAAAGATCTTGTAACAACATTCAAGGAAACACAAAACGACACTGACTTTTTTATTAATTATGAAATCTTAATTTTATTATTGAAATTATTGAACTCTATCCGAATAACCTGCCAGTGTCGTTTAGTGATTACCTAAACAGTGTATATACGAACATGTATGTATGTGCTCACATGTGCGTATATATACATGCATCAACACACATGCATGTAAGAGATATGCACTCATAAATTGGCATATATATATATATATATATATATATATATATATATATATATATATATATATATATATATATATATATATATATATATAGCCTCAACGATGCTTCAGAGTGTGTCAGGGAAGGATAGAGCCCGCCTGCTGGCAGTGAGAGCCCCTCATGCTGGGGACTTTCTGTTGGCTGTTCCCAACTCCAGCCTTGGCACACGCCTCGACCCACAGACCATCCGCATCGGTGTTGCCCTTCGACTTGCCGCCCCTATTCTCGCCGAACACAGGTGTATTTGTGGCAGTGAAGCAGCAGACCGATTCGGGTACCATGGTCTTGTGTGCCGTAAATCCGAGGGAAAGATTGCAAGACATGAGGAGGTTAATAACATTATCAAGAGGAGCCTCACAACAGCTGGATGCCCAGCAGTAAGGGAGCCACCCCAACTATGCAGATCTGATGGCAGCCAGAAGCGTCCAGATGGTATCACCCTTCAAGCCTGGACAGATGGGAAGCAGGTGGTGTGGGACTATACATGTGCATCTACCTTGGCTGATACCTATCTCCAATACACCAGGGAGGAAGGAGGGGCAGCTGCCAGCTTTAGGGAGTCCCAAAAGTCTAGAAAATATGGAGAACTTGCCCATCATTATATGTTTGTTCCCATAGGCTCAGAGACCCTTGGCTCATGGGGAAAGAGTGCATCTAATTTCCTTAAGGAGCTGGGAAAAAGACTCATCAGGGTAACTAGGGATCCCAGGGCAGCTAGTTTTCTGTTCCAGCGGCTCAGCGCGGCTGTTCAAAGGGGTAATGCATGCTGCATTTTGGGCACACGCCCCAGCTCTGAGGAGCTGGATGAGATTTTCGCCTTATAATCGGTGATACACACGTAACAACATGTATATATATATATATATATGCCACCTTTATATCAACAATGTATCTCTTAAATCTTCTGTGCCATATTATGTAATAAAATATTCCTATTGGTAAAAAAAAATAGTTTAAAAGATGGGGTGGTAGGGGAAGTGGAATATTCAAATGGCTTCAGGAAGAAATCCAAATATTCTTCCTTGAAGCCTTTTTATCCACTTCTCCGAGGCTATGGGTCCCACAATTTACACCAGAGGTGGACCCCATCCTATATATATATATATATATATATATATATATATATATATATATATATATATATATATATATGTCGTGCCGAATAGGCAGAACTTGCGATCCTGGCTTAAATAGCAACGCTCATCTTGCCATATAGGACAAGTGAAAATTTGAGTATGCAATAATTTCGCCAAAATCATTCTGAACCTAACGAAAAAAAATATATTTCACTGTGTTTGTTTAGTATTAAATTATTATAAACAAATCTAAAATATATTTAGTTGGGTTAGGCAAAAATAAATTGCGCTTTTTATAATAAGGTTAGGTAAGTTTTCTAAGTTCCTTTTGGTGCAAAATTATAAATTTTTACATCAACATTAATGAAAAAAATATATCTTTAAACGTATAAGAGAAAATTTTAAAAAGGACTTAATTTTAAATGAGTTCTTGCTAATTGACCAGTTTTATATATTCGGCACGACATTATATATATATATATATATATATATATATATATATATATATATATATATATAATATATATATGTATATATGTATGTATATATATATATATATGTATATATATATATATATATATATATAGTTATTAAATGGAGAGTTAGAGGTATTGGGAAGATGGAAGGAATATTTTGAGGAATTGTTAAATGTTGATGAAGATAGGGAAGCTGTGATTTCGTGTATAGGGCAAGGAGGAATAACATCTTGTAGGAGTGAGGAAGAGCCAGTTGTGAGTGTGGGGGAAGTTCGTGAGGCAGTAGGTAAAATGAAAGGGGGTAAGGCAGCCGGGATTGATGGGATAAAGATAGAAATGTTAAAAGCAGGTGAGGATATAGTTTTGGAGTGGTTGGTGCAATTATTTAATAAATGTATGGAAGAGGGTAAGGTACCTAGGGATTGGCAGAGAGCATGCATAGTTCCTTTGTATAAAGGCAAAGGGGATAAAAGAGAGTGCAAAAATTATAGGGGGATAAGTCTGTTGAGTGTACCTGGTAAAGTGTATGGTAGAGTTATAATTGAAAGAATTAAGAGTAAGACGGAGAATAGGATAGCAGATGAACAAGGAGGCTTTAGGAAAGGTAGGGGGTGTGTGGACGAGGTGTTTACAGTGAAACATATAAGTGAACAGTATTTAGATAAGGCTAAAGAGGTCTTTGTGGCATTTATGGATTTGGAAAAGGGGTATGACAGGGTGGATAGGGGGGCAATGTGGCAGATGTTGCAAGTGTATGGTGTAGGAGGTAGGTTACTGAAAGCAGTGAAGAGTTTTTACGAGGATAGTGAGGCTCAAGTTAGAGTATGTAGGAAAGAGGGAAATTTTTTCCCAGTAAAAGTAGGCCTTAGACAAGGATGTGTGATGTCACCGTGGTTGTTTAATATATTTATAGATGGGGTTGTAAGAGAAGTAAATGCGAGGGTCTTGGCAAGAGGCGTGGAGTTAAAAGATAAAGAATCACACACAAAGTGGGAGTTGTCACAGCTGCTCTTTGCTGATGACACTGTGCTCTTGGGAGATTCTGAAGAGAAGTTGCAGAGATTGGTGGATGAATTTGGTAGGGTGTGCAAAAGAAGAAAATTAAAGGTGAATACAGGAAAGAGTAAGGTTATGAGGATAACAAAAAGATTAGGTGATGAAAGATTGAATATCAGATTGGAGGGAGAGAGTATGGAGGAGGTGAACGTATTCAGATATTTGGGAGTGGACGTGTCAGCGGATGGGTCTATGAAAGATGAGGTGAATCATAGAATTGATGAGGGAAAAAGAGTGAGTGGTGCACTTAGGAGTCTGTGGAGACAAAGAACTTTGTCCTTGGAGGCAAAGAGGGGAATGTATGAGAGTATAGTTTTACCAACGCTCTTATATGGGTGTGAAGCGTGGGTGATGAATGTTGCAGCGAGGAGAAGGCTGGAGGCAGTGGAGATGTCATGTCTGAGGGCAATGTGTGGTGTGAATATAATGCAGAGAATTCGTAGTTTGGAAGTTAGGAGGAGGTGCGGGATTACCAAAACTGTTGTCCAGAGGGCTGAGGAAGGGTTGTTGAGGTGGTTCGGACATGTAGAGAGAATGGAGCGAAACAGAATGACTTCAAGAGTGTATCAGTCTGTAGTGGAAGGAAGGCGGGGTAGGGGTCGGCCTAGGAAGGGTTGGAGGGAGGGGGTAAAGGAGGTTTTGTGTGCGAGGGGCTTGGACTTCCAGCAGGCATGCGTGAGCGTGTTTGATAGGAGTGAATGGAGACAAATGGTTTTTAATACTTGACGTGCTGTTGGAGTGTGAGCAAAGTAACATTTATGAAGGGATTCAGGGAAACCGGCAGGCCGGACTTGAGTCCTGGAGATGGGAAGTACAGTGCCTGCACTCTGAAGGAGGGGTGTTAATGTTGCAGTTTAAAAACTGTAGTGTAAAGCACCCTTCTGGCAAGACAGTGATGGAGTGAATGATGGTGAAAGTTTTTCTTTTTCGGGCCACCCTGCCTTGGTGGGAATCGGCCGGTGTGATAATAAAAAAAAAATAATAAAAAAAAACATATATACATATATATATATACATATATACATATATACACATATATATATATATATATATATATATATATATATATGAACAATTATGTTTTTAGAGGTGGGGATATAGTTTTGGAGTGGTTGGTGCAATTATTTAATGAATGTATGGCAGAGGGTAAGGTACCTAGGGATTGGCAGAGAGCATGCATAGTTTCTTTGTATAAAGGCAAAGGGGACAAAAGAGAGTGCAAAAATTATAGGGGGATAAGTCTGTTGAGTGTACCTGGTAAAGTGTATGGTAGAGTTATTATTGAAAGAATTAAGAGTAAGACGGAGAATAGGATAGCAGATGAACAAGGAGGCTTTAGGAAAGGTAGGGGGTGTGTGGACCAGGTGTTTACAGTGAAACACATAATTGAACAGTATTTAGATATGGCTAAAGAGGTCTTTGTGGCATTTATGGATTTGGAAAATTCGTATGACAGGGTGGATAGGGGGGCAATGTGGCAGATGTTGCAGGTGTATGGTGTAGGAGGTAGGTTACTGAAAGCAGTGAAGAGTTTTTACGAGGATAGTGAGGCTCAAGTTAGAGTATGTAGGAAAGAGGGAAATTATTTCCCTGTAAACGTAGGCCTTAGACAAGGATGTGTGATGTCACCGTGGTTGTTTAATATATTTATAGATGGGGTTGTAAGAAAAGTAAATGCGAGGGTCTTGGCAAGAGGCGTGGAGTTAAAAGATAAAGAATCACACATAAAGTGGGAGTTGTCACAGTTGTTCTTTGCTGATGGCACTGTGCTCTTTGGAGATTCTGAAGAGAAGTTGCAGAGATTGGTGGATGAATTTGGTAGGGTATGCAAAAGAAGAAAATTAAAAGTGAATACAGGAAAGGGTAAGGTTATGAGGATAACAAAAAGATTAGGTGATGAAAGATTGGATATCAGATTGGAGGGAGAGAGTATGGAGGAGGTGAATGTATTCAGATATTTGGGAGTGGACGTGTCAACGGATGGGTCTATGAAAGATGAGGTGAATCATAGAATTGATGAGAGGAAAAGGGTGAGTGGTGCACTTAGGAGTCTGTGGAGACAAAGAACTTTGTCCTTGGAGGCAAAGAGGGGAATGTATGAGAGTATAGTTTTACAAACGCTCTTATATGGGTGTGAAGCATGGGTGATGAATGTTGCAGCGAGGAGAAGGCTGGAGGCAGTGGAGATGTCATATCTGAGGGCAATGTGTGGTGTGAATATAATGCAGAGAATTCGTAGTTTGGAAGTTAGGAGGAGGTGCGGGATTACCAAAACTGTTGTCCAGAGGGCTGAGGAAGGGTTGTTGAGGTGGTTCGGACATGTAGAGAGAATGGAGCGAAACAGAGTGACTTCAAGAGTGTATCAGTCTGTAGTGGAGGGAAGGCGGGGTAGGGGTCGGCCTAGGAAAGGTTGGAGGGAGGGGGTAAAGGAGGTTTTGTGTGCGAGGGGCTTGGACTTCCAGCAGGCATGCGTGAGCGTGTTTGATAGGAATGAATGGAGACAAATGGTTTTTAATACTTGACGTGCTGTTGGAGTGTGAGCAAAGTAACATTTATGAAAGGGTTCAGGGAAACCGGCAGGCCGGACTTGAGTCCTGGAGATGGGAAGTACAGTGCCTGCACTCTGAAGGAGGGGAGTTAATGTTGCAGTTTAAAAACTGTAGTGTAGAGCACCCTTCTGGCAAGACAGTGATGGAGTGAATGATGGTGAAAGTTTTTCTTTTTCGGGCCACCCTGCCTTGGTGGGAATCGGCCAGTGTGATAATAAAATAATAATAAATGTTATGAAGGTGTGAGCTTTACTCAGACCTCTATAACACAATTGTCCTCGAAGATTTGTTAAGTTATACCATAAATTAAGGAAAGATCCTGGACTTCACCTTACGAAACGAAGCAAATGCAACAGTAATTATGGACATGGTAGATTATAGTGGAAAAAATCACATGTTACTAGAAGTTAAGGGAACTTACGTGCATCTTAAGGGGAACGACCTCAGGTTGAGCAATGCTGCAACATAACCGGCTATGCTAGCTGGAGATTCGTCTGTAAAAACTTGTATTTGTGGTCACAGTGGTGCCTGTGCTAACCTTCCTATGGTGTAGAAATATACCTAGTTGGACGAATCTTATTGTGGCTAGCTGGTCTAGTGGCTAACGTGACGGGCTGGAGTTTTGAGACTATGACCGCGGGTTCAGTCCCGGCCGGGGTATGGTATGTCTTTTCTGACTGGCTTCAAACTTTCAGTACTGTTGGGCTTTATTAAAATGAATATTAAAAATAATAATTCAGCTGAGTTATTTTGTATTACCTTCAAAAACTATACGTAAGTGAATATCTTTATGGAAATTATTTTTTATTGAATTTTTGGTTTGGACGTTGAAGGAACAAATGCGCTAGAATTAAAATGTTGGATATAATTAAAACAATAATTTGTAAATGAATCATCCTGTTGCCTACAAATCTTCAACAGGACGGATTAATAATACAATATATGAGCTCTTCAAACGTCAAGTACCGATGAATTTATAAATATTTATCTCTTTGAAGAAGCAAGAGAATGACCCTTCATATTGGCCTATTATTTTCAATTCTGTTATTAGTTATAATTTTGAATTATTTTTTGTTGGTCGTGCAAGTCCTAATTTGCCGTTTTTATTCAGGAAATTAGAATTTTAGTTTTCATTCGATAACTAATAAATCCCTCTTCTGGTTAGAATAAATTCTTCAGTGCTAATTGCAATTGAAACTTGTGCAACGCGCTGCACTGTTCATATAGATACACTGAGGTACACATTGCCTTGCTTACGTAACATATGGAATTCTTACACTTATCACGCAGCGTCAGAAATTCATTGAGATTAGATTTTCTTAGTTTTATTTATTCTTTCCAGCGCCATTATAATCAGGCTGTTTTCTATATCTTTTCCGCTCCTCTCCTCCTCCTTGTTTTGCACTTCTCTTCCTGCCTGTATTCCCAGTTCACCCACTGTGTGTCCTGGACACAAGCTTCCCATTAGCTTAGCTCACAGAATACCTGAGAGAGGCAGTGTTATGTGCGGCACTTGATCGTGTGTGTGTGTGTGTGTGTGTGTGTGTGTGTGTGTGTGTGTGTGTGTGTGTGTGTGTGTGTACTCACCTATTTGTACTCACCTATTTGTGGTTGCAGGGGTCGAGTCACAGCTCCTGGCCCCGCCTCTTCGCTGATTGCTACTAGGTCCTCTCTCTCCCTGCCCCATGAGCTCTATCATATCTCGCCTTAAAACTATGTATGGTTCCTGCCTCCACCACATCACTTTCTAGGCTATTCCACGGCCTGACTACTCTATGACTGAAGAAATACTTCCTAACATCCCTTTGATTCATCTGAGTCTTCAACTTCCAATTGTGACCTCTTGTGTCTGTGTCCCATCTCTGGAACATCCCGTCTTTGTCCACCTCGTCTATTCCGCGCAGTATTTTATATGTCGTTATCATGTCTCCCCTGACCCTCCTGGCCTCCAGTGTCGTCAGGCCGATTTCCCTCAACCTTTCTTCATAGGACAATCCCCGTAGCTCTGGGACTAGTCTTGTTGCAAACCTTTGCACTTTCTCTAATTTCTTGACGTGCTTGACTAGGTGTGGATTCCAAACTGGTGCTGCATACTCCAGTATGGGCCTGACGTAGATGGTGTACAGAGTCTTAAACGAATCCTTACTGAGGTATCGGAACGCTATCCGTAGGTTTGCCAGGCGCCCGTATGCTGCAGCAGTTATCTGATTGATGTGTGCCTCAGGAGATATGCTCGGTGTTATACTCACCCCCAGATCTTTTTCCTTTAGTGAGGTTTGCAGTCTTTGGCCATCTAAACTATATTGTGTCTGCGGTCTTCTTTGCCCTTCCCCAATCTTCATGACTTTGCATTTGGCAGGGTTAAATTCAAGGAGCCAGTTGCTGGACCAGGCTTGTAGCCTGTCCAGATCTCTTTGTAGTCCTGCCTGATCCTCGTCCGATTCGATTCTTCTCATTAACTTCACATCGTCTGCAAACAAGGACACTTCTGAGTCTATCCCTTCCGTTATGTCGTTCACGTATACCAAGAACAGCACAGGTCCTAGGACTGACCCCTGTGGAACCCCGCTTGTCACAGGCGCCCACTCTGACACCTCGTCGCGTACCATGACTCGTTGTTTCCTCCCTGTCAGATATTCTCTGATCCATTGCAGTGCCTTTCCTATTATGTGTGCCTGGTCCTCTAGCTTTTGCAGTAACCTCTTGTGAGGAACTGTGTCGAAAGCCTTCTTGCAGTCCAAAAATACGCAGTCGATCCACCCCTCTCTCTCTTGTCTTACTTCTGTCATCTTGTCATAAAACTCTAGTAGGTTTGTGACACAGGATTTTCCTTCCCTGAAACCGTGCTGGTTGTCAATTATACACTTGTTTCTTTCCAGGTGCCCCACCACTCTCCTCCTGATGATCTTCTCCATGACCTTGCATACTATACACGTTAGAGATACAGGTCTGTAGTTTAGTGCCTCATGTCTGTCTCCCTTTTTAAAAATTGGGACTACATTTGCCATTTTCCATACCTCAGGGAGTTGCCCAGTTTCAAATGATGTGTTGAAGATCTTTGTTAATGGCTCACACAATATCTCTGCTCCCTCTTTAAGGACCCATGGAGAGATGTTGTCTGGTCCCACCGCCTTTGAGGTGTCAAGTTCGCATAGCAGCTTCTTCACCTCCTCCTTGGTTATATGTACCTCATCCAGCACTTGCTGGTGTGCCCCCCTGTTCTGATTTCTTGGAGTCCTACTGGTTTCCACTGTAAATACCTCTTTAAACCTTGTGTTGAGCTCCTGACATACCTCTCGGTCGTTTCTTGTGAATTCCCCATCACCCTTCCTCAGTCTGATTACCTGGTCCTTGACTGTTGTTTTCCTCCTGATGTGGCTGTACAACAGCTTCGGGTCAGTCTTTACTTTTGATGCTATGTCATTTTCATATTGTCTCTGAGCCTCCCTTCTTATCTGTGCATATTCGTTTCTGGCTCTTCGGCTGATTTCTTTATTTTCCTGAGTTCTCTGTCTTCTGTACCTTTTCCATTCTCTAGTACACCTAGTTTTTGCCTCCCTACACCTTTGGGTGAACCAAGGACTCGTTCTGTTCTTCCCATTATTTCTGTTTCCCTTGGGAACAAACCTCTCCTCTGCCTCCTTGCATTTTGTTGCTACATAGTCCATCATTTCTTGTACTGGTTTTCCTGTCAGTTCCCTCTCCCACTGAATGTCTTGAAGGAAGTTCCTCATGCCTGAGTAGTTCCCCCTTTTGTAGTTTGGTTTTTCCCAGCCTATTCCTGCTACTCTCTCCACCTGGAGCTCAACTATGTAGTCGAAGCACAGAACCACATGATCACTAGCTCCCAGGGGCCTTTCATACATGATACCCTCGATGTCTGAACTACTCATGGTGAATACAAGGTCCAACCTTGCTGGTTCATCCTCTCCTCTCTCTCTGGTAGTGTCTCTAACATGTTGATGCATGAGGTTCTCCAGTACCACATCCATCATCTTGGCTCTCCATGTTTCGGGACCCCCATGGGGCTCCAGGTTTTCCCAGTCAATCTCCTTGTGATTGAAATCACCCATAACTAGTAACTTTGCTCCCCCCATGTGTGCTCTCCTGGCCACCTCGGCTAGTGTGTTGATCATTGCTCTGTTGCTCTCATCGTATTCTTCTCTTGGCCTCCTGCAGTTCTGTGGTGGGTTGTACATTACTGCAATTATCACCTTATGTCCCTCAGACTGGATTGTTCCTACTAAGTAGTCCCTTTCGCCCATGCCATCCATTCCTTCCATTTTCTCAAAACCCCACTGGTTTTTAATGAGCAGTGCAACTCCTCCTCCCTCTGTCTTTCCTGAAGATTTGATATCCGGATGGAAAGATTGAATCTGTTATTATTCTGGTGAGTTTTGTTTCTGTGAGTGCTATTATGTCTGGGGATGTCTCTTTGATTCTTTCGTGCCACTCCTCATACTTGTTTGTTATTCCATCTGCATTTGTATACCACACCTTCAACTTCTTTTCTAAGACTGTGGTCTGGGAAGTATATTGGGGTTGGGGAAGTGGGAGACCTGGTGAGGAACTATGGGTTGTTGCTGTGGGGGTGAAGTTTGTAATGTAGTGGGTGGGGGCATTGGATGTGGCATGGGTGTTTTGATTTAGAGTGTTTGGTTGCACTGGGGTTGACCTGGTTGGGAGGCTTCTATAGAAAGTTGTGAGGGAGGCTGTATTAGATCTTCCTGGGTCTGGGATCTCCTGTCTGTCTTCTCCATCCCCTCTCTTTCCTCCTTTCGCCTTTGTACCATCTCTCTCAGTTTCTTCCTTTCTTCTTGTGTTCTGTCGCGGTCGAGATACACCCTCCTGTATGCCGTCATGTCCCTTAATCGTGCTTTCTCCTGCAGTATCCTGGTCCGAGTCGCTTCTGCCTTGAAGGTCACTCTCACTGGCCGGGTTCTTTTTTTTACAACCCCCTATTCTCCGAAAATTTTCCAGCTGGGTCATATCGTCTTCTCCTATTGCTTTCATGATGCTTTCAATTGCTTTTTTTTCCCCTTGTTTTCTTGCTTCATATGTTTCCCCTTCGACTTCCTGGAGCCCATACACAAAGACTGACCTCACCCTTTCATTCTCCCACTGCATATCCCTGTGTATCCCCTCATTTAATTTGGTTTCCTCCACTGCAGCTTTCCTTTCATCAGTTTCACTGGCTAATGTACTTGGGCTCAGTGGCCTGTCATTTTCCCTTCTCGGCTTTCCTTGGGCTCTGTTGTTGTCTGTTAGGGCCTCCACATAAAGCTTAGCTCTTTCATTTGCTACAGTCTCCTCTGATAGAGCATCTCCATGCAGTTGTGCCCCTTCTTTCCCTACAGTCCCCTTATTTGTGGCTGAGGTAGCAGTCTCTGTTGTCAATCCCAAAATGTTCTTTAGTTCTTTAGGCTGTTTCAGATTTTTCAGTTCCTCTTCTAAACTCTGTATCCTAGCTTCTGCTGCTTTGACATGCACCTCCCACTTCCTGCTTTCCATATCTATCCTCTCTTCCATTCTCATGCTAAGTTCTTCTAGTTTCTTTTCCCATTCATGATCCCTTTTTATGAGCTCTGCTGCCCAATCTTCCTGTGCATTTTCCTCCTCCTGTCCCTTGGTTTTTCTTGTTACTCTCTGGCAACCCATTTTTGTTTTATCCTGATTGCCTCAGAGTGGGAAACCTATGTAGTTCTGTATGTTAGGTTAGTAGTGTGTGTGTCAGAGTGTGGGGGGGGAAGTAGTGGAGGAACTGTGGCTATTTGGGAGCTGAGTGGGGAGGGGTGGGGAGGGTTTGGGGTGAACGGGGGAGGGGAGGGTGATCGAGGGAGGGGATGGATCAGGGGAAGTAGTGAGATGTCGGTGGTGAGGGGGGAGTGTGTGTGTGTCTGGATATGTGTGTGTGTGTGTGTGTGTGTGTGTGTGTGTGTGTGTGTGTGTGTGTGTGTGTGTGTGTGTGTGAGTGTGTAATTTTGTGTGTAATTGTGTGTGGAATTATGTGTGGGTTTATTATGTACTGAAAGGTAGGTGGCTTGTGCGTTTAAGGTAAGTCTCAGTGGTTCTTGGCTGCCCACACCTTCTTGTGACCTGACCAACCTCCTGGGACTTACCCCACTTACAGTGTGTGTGTGTGTGTGTGTGTGTGTGTGTGTGTGTGTGTGTGTGTGTGTGTGTACTCGCCTAGTTTTACTCACCTAATTGAGGTTGCAGTGGTCGAGTCCGAGCTTCTGGCCCCGCCTCTTCACTGGTCGCTACTAGGTCACTCTCCCTGAACCGTGAGCTTTATCATACCTCTGCTTAAAGCTATGTATGGATCCTGCCTCCATTACATCACTTCCCAGACTGTTCCACTTCCTGACAACTCTGTGACTGAGGAAATACTTCCTAACATCCCTGTGATTCATCTGCGTCTTCAACTTCCAACTGTGACCGCTTGTTGCTTTGTCCCATCTCTGGAACATCGTGTCTTTGCTCACCTTGTCTATTTCTCTCAGTATTTTATATGTCGTTATCATATCATCCCCTATCTTTCCTGCCCTCCAGTGTCGTCAGGTCGATTTCGCTTAATCTCTCCTCGTAGGACATACCCCTTAGCTCCGGGAATATTCATGTTGCAAACCTTTACACCTTCTCTAGTTTTCTTAAGCGCCTGGCTAGGTGTGGGTTCCGAGCTGGTTCTGCATACACCAATATGAGCCTAACGTACACAGTGTACAGGGTCCTGAACGACTCTTTATTAAGATGTCGGAATGCTGTTCTTAGGTTTGCTAGGTACCCGAATGCTGCAGCAGTTATTTGGTTGATGTGCGCCTCAGATGTACCTGGTGTTATACTCACCCCAAGATCCTTTTCCTTGAGTGAGGTTTGTAGTCTCTGGCCTCCTAGACTGTACTCCGTCTGCGGTTTTCTTTGCCCTTCCCAATCTTCATGACTTTGCACTTGGTGGGGTTGAACTCCAGGAGCCAGTTGCTGGACAAGGCCTGCAGCTTGTGTGTGTGTGTGTGTGTGTGTGTGCGTGAGTGCATATCAGCTGAGTAGTCAAAATTAAGAGTTTTTTTTATTTTACTAGCTTCTTAGTCCATGGCATCAATGCCAATACCTGCTAGGTACTGATCTTCCTTATTCCTGATTCTCCTCGTGCCTCCTCCTACTCCTCCTCCTGTAGTTTAATCGTTCATAATAAACCTGTCCTTCATAAATACTTAATTCTGATAATGAACGTCCTAATTGATGTCGTGATCAAGGGACGTCCATATTGCTGACCATTCCATCTTGTATCTGCGTTTTATTTCTTCAAGTTTTCAGGGAAAAGATCTAAAGAATTAACGCTCTTTGACAACAAATTATGTAATAAACAAGAATAAAACAGGTATAAAATATCTCATAAAGAATTATGATTGTCAGTTACGGAGTAATTTCTGTTGCTGGTAAATATGAGAAGCTGTGGTCAGACACGAGGAAGATACTGGCAACCATCTTGCTGCTTTAATGGTGTAATGAATGCATTCCCTTCTGATTTAGGACCTTTATGAGTGCCTTCCTGTCGTGGTGCCTTTCCAGCTGTAGCACCGTGATGTTCAGTAGCTCTGTTGGTAGCGCACTCAGCTCACACATTGAGTTCCATTGTTCGATCCTCGGTACGGGTGACAACATTTGTGTGTGTTTCCTTAAGACACCTGATATCCTGTAATACGTAGATACCTGTGTGTTAGGCGACTGGTGTGAGTTGCTTCATGGGAACAAAATTAACCCAAGTTGCCCGAAATGCTCAGCATAACCAAGGGCTTTCTATACAGTATGTCACCGATGTCAGTTAGGTCTGTATAAGTTGCACTGTTATTATTATTATTATTATTATTATTGTTGTTGTTATATTATATTATTTGTATTATTATTATTATTATTATTATTATTATTATTCTGTGAACACCTTTTAGCAGCAGCATCTTCATGAGAGCTTTTCAGTTGTAGTTCATGAGACATTTTCTGTTGTAATGCTGTAATGAGAGCGTTGTTGATGTACTGGCTTAACGATGTATGACCTTCAGTAGCGCTGCAATGAACGTCTTGCTGTAGTAACTGCTTCTCAGTTTGTGATTCATTGCCTCACCCCGTCAGTGATGCTTTGACTGCTTCCCTTTCATTATCTACATTAAACAACTCCGCAACTAGTTACTCCATCTTCAACACCTCGTTCTCCCCATTTAAAAATCTCCCCTCATTCGTTTTATTTCTGGCAAGTCGATGTGCTCCCCTGGCTCTCGCGACTTGTCAATCTCTCTCCAAGACTATTTCTCATTCTCAGTAAAATTTGAAGGTAAATATTCACTTATTCTCTCATTGGCTCGTCTTTTGTACTTCATGACGAAACAGTTTTACTCTCCATATACATGGAAAAAAACGTTAAAACTCTTACATGTTTGCATCTTCCCATGCCATGTTCTTTTTCACTATGTACTATTCGACTACCCTGCTTTAACACCTGGTGTGCACTGTTGCACTGCAGTCATAATCAACTCAACTGCACCTCGACCTCTCTCTTATTACCAAGACTCTCTCTACTCTACCTTCCTGCAATCAGTCTCATTCTTCTCAAACTGAATTTAATTTATCCAACGAATTCGATTCTCCCCGTTATTCACATGCATGTTACTTTTACTGCAGCTGTCAATAAAAACCAAGGTATATCAGTTCCACCTCTAAAAATATACACATTTAGAAGTCTAACCATCAACCTTCTATCGCCCAACAAAGTTTAGCAAAGCGCTCTCATTGCCTACTATATCATTTCTATTAAAACTCAAGATAAGTCGTTGCCAACGGCTATTTATGAATAAACAGAATACTGGACAGAGACTCGATCTGTGGTCAGTAAGTAAAGTCAAATTCTCCTACCACTCACCAACAGAGATTACGATAGGACTATTTTACAACCAGCACTTCTGTGACATACCTGAAGCTCAGTACCAATTCTGACCTTTCTGAGTCATCCCACAAGCCTGGAGAGGTATACATGGAGATTACATGGAGTATACCTGCTGTTATGAAGAAAATCGGAATATCAGATAAGATTAAAAGTGGTTTGTGTGTGGTAGAAACGGCAAGATCTTATGGGCTTAATGAAGCATCAGTTCATTCAATTAATACAAATGAGGCAATTATATAGGCTTATGTAATGAATAAACCAGGGTGTCACATCCTTAACAGAATGACACAACGATCAAAACAACCAAAGTAAACAGTAAACTTATTGACCGAGTGAACTGAAGATAAAATTAAAAAGGTGTACCACTTAATTTAAAAAGGTGTACCACTTAATTTTGTCTTAAGAAAGGAAAAAACTTCTATGAAACCGTGTGTGATGAAGAAGACCTGAGCAAGTGTGTGTTTACAGTGTGATGAAGACGGAAGACCTGAACAAGAGTGTGTGTTTACAGTGTGATGAAGACGGAAGACCTGAACAAGAGTGTGTGCTTAAAGTGTGATGAAGACGGAAGACCTGAACAAGAGTGTGTGCTTAAAGTGTGATGAAGACAGAAGACCTGAACAAGAGTGTGTGTTTAACGTGTGATGAAGACAGAAGACCTGAACAAGAGTGTGTGTTTAACGTGTGAGGAAGACAGAAGACCTGAACAAGAGTGTGTGTTTAAAGTGTGATGAAGACGGAAGACCTGAACAAGAGTGTGTGTTTAAAGTGTGATGAAGACAGAAGACCTGAACAAGAGTGTGTGTTTAAAGTGTGATGAAGACGGAAGACCTGAACAAGAGTGTGTGTTTAAAGTGTGATGAAGACGGAAGACCTGAACAAGAGCGTGTGTTTAAAGTGTGATGAAGACGGAAGACCTGAACAAGAGTGTGTGTTTAAAGTGTGATGAAGACAGAAGACCTGAACAAAAGTGTGTGTTTAAAGTGTGATGAAGACGGAAGACCTGAACAAGAGTGTGTGTTTAAAGTGTGATGAAGACGGAAGACCTGAACAAGAGTGTGTGTTTAAAGTGTGATGACGGAAGACCTGAAAAAGAGTGTGTGCTTAAAGTGTGATGAAGACAGAAGACCTGAACAAGAGTGTGTGTTTAACGTGTGATGAAGACAGAAGACCTGAACAAGAGTGTGTGTTTAACGTGTGATGAAGACAGAAGACCTGAACAAGAGTGTGTTTAAAGTGTGATGAAGACGGAAGACCTGAACAAGAGTGTGTGTTTAAAGTGTGATGAAGACAGAAGACCTGAACAAGAGTGTGTGTTTAAAGTGTGATGAAGACGGAAGACCTGAACAAGAGTGTGTGTTTAAAGTGTGATGAAGACAGAAGACCTGAACAAGAGCGTGTGTTTAAAGTGTGATGAAGACGGAAGACCTGAACAAGAGTGTGTGTTTAAAGTGTGATGAAGACAGAAGACCTGAACAAGAGTGTGTGTTTAAAGAGTGATGAAGACGGAAGACCTGAACAAGAGTGTGTGTTTAAAGTGTGATGAAGACGGAAGACCTGAACAAGAGTGTGTGTTTAAAGTGTGATGAAGACAGAAGACCTGAACAAGAGTGTGTGTTTAACGTGTGATGAAGACAGAAGACTTGAACAAGAGTGTGTGTTTAAAGTGTGATGAAGACGGAAGACCTGAACAAGAGTGTGTGTTTAACGTGTGATGAAGACAGAAGACCTGAACAAGAGTGTGTGTTTAAAGTGTGATGAAGACAGAAGACCTGAACAAGAGTGTGTGTTTAACGTGTGATGAAGACAGAAGACCTGAACAAGAGTGTGTGTTTAAAGTGTGATGAAGACAGAAGACCTGAACAAGAGTGTGTGTTTTAAGTGTGATGAAGACGGAAGACCTGAACAAGTGTGTGTGTTTAACGTGTGATGAAGACAGAAGACCTGAACAAGAGTGTGTGTTTAAAGTGTGATGAAGACAGAAGACCTGAACAAGAGTGTGTGTTTAAAGTGTGATGAAGACGGAAGACCTGAACAAGAGTGTGTGTTTAAAGTGTGATGAAGACGGAAGACCTGAACAAGAGTGTGTGTTTAAAGTATGATGAAGACGGAAGACCTGAACAAGTGCGTGTGTTTAAAGTGTGATGAAGACGGAAGACCTGAACAAGAGTGTGTGTTTAAAGTGTGATGAAGACAGAAGACCTGAACAAGAGTGTGTGTTTAAAGTGTGATGAAGACAGAAGACCTGAACAAGAGTGTGTGTTTAAAGTGTGATGAAGACGGAAGACCTGAACAAGAGTGTGTG
Organism: Cherax quadricarinatus; assembly: GCF_038502225.1. Classification (NCBI taxonomy): domain Eukaryota; kingdom Metazoa; phylum Arthropoda; class Malacostraca; order Decapoda; family Parastacidae; genus Cherax; species Cherax quadricarinatus. The sequence continues at coordinate 52,543,253 of NC_091301.1, forward strand.
TTTAAAGTGTGATGAAGACGGAAGACCTGAACAAGAGTGTGTGTTTAAAGTGTGATGAAGACGGAAGACCTGAACAAGAGTGTGTGTTTAAAGTGTGATGAAGACGGAAGACCTGAACAAGAGCGTGTGTTTAAAGTGTGATGAAGACGGAAGACCTGAACAAGAGTGTGTGTTTAAAGTGTGATGAAGACAGAAGACCTGAACAAGAGTGTGTGTTTAAAGTGTGATGAAGACAGAAGACCTGAACAAGAGTGTGTGTTTAAAGTGTGATGAAGACAGAAGACCTGAACAAGAGTGTGTGTTTAAAGTGTGATGAAGACGGAAGACCTGAACAAGAGTGTGTGTTTAAAGTGTGATGAAGACGGAAGACCTGAACAAGAGTGTGTGTTTAAAGTGTGATGAAGACGGAAGACCTGAACAAGAGCGTGTGTTTAAAGTGTGATGAAGACGGAAGACCTGAACAAGAGTGTGTGTTTAAAGTGTGATGAAGACAGAAGACCTGAACAAGAGTGTGTGTTTAAAGTGTGATGAAGACGGAAGACCTGAACAAGAGTGTGTGTTTAAAGTGTGATGAAGACAGAAGACCTGAACAAGAGTGTGTGTTTAAAGTGTGATGAAGACGGAAGACCTGAACAAGAGTGTGTGTTTAAAGTGTGATGAAGACAGAAGACCTGAACAAGAGTGTGTGTTTAAAGTGTGATGAAGACAGAAGACCTGAACAAGAGTGTGTGTTTAAAGTGTGATGAAGACTGAAGACCTGAACAAGAGTGTGTGTTTAAAGTGTGATGAAGACAGAAGACCTGAACAGGAGTGTGTGTTTAAAGTGTGATGAAGACGGAAGACCTGAACAAGAGTGTGTGTTTTAAGTGTGATGAAGACAGAAGACCTGAACAAGAGTGTGTGTTTAAAGTGTGATGAAGACGGAAGACCTGAACAAGAGTGTGTGTTTAAAGTGTGATGAAGACAGAAGACCTGAACAAGAGTGTGTGTTTAAAGTGCGATGAAGACGGAAGACCTGAACAAGAGTGTGTGTTTAAAGTGTGATGAAGACAGAAGACCTGAACAAGAGTGTGTGTTTAACGTGTGATGAAGACGGAAGACCTGAACAAGAGTGTGTGTTTAACGTGTGATGAAGACGGAAGACCTGAACAAGAGTGTGTGTTTAACGTGTGATGAAGACAGAAGACCTGAACAAGAGTGTGTTTAAAGTGTGATGAAGACAGAAGACCTGAACAAGAGTGTGTGTTTAAAGTGTGATGAAGACGGAAGACCTGAACAAGAGTGTGTGTTTAACGTGTGATGAAGACGGAAGACCTGAACAAGAGTGTGTGTTTAAAGTGTGATGAAGACAGAAGACCTGAACAAGAGTGTGTGTTTAACGTGTGATGAAGACGGAAGACCTGAACAAGAGTGTGTGTTTAACGTGTGATGAAGACGGAAGACCTGAACAAGAGTGTGTGTTTAACGTGTGATGAAGACAGAAGACCTGAACAAGAGTGTGTTTAAAGTGTGATGAAGACAGAAGTCCTGAACAAGAGTGTGTGTTTAAAGTGTGATGAAGACGGAAGACCTGAACAAGAGTGTGTGTTTAACGTGTGATGAAGACGGAAGACCTGAACAAGAGTGTGTGTTTAAAGTGTGATGAAGACAGAAGACCTGAACAAGAGTGTGTGTTTAAAGTGTGATGAAGAAGGAAGACCTGAACAAGAGTGTGTGTTTAAAGTGTGATGAAGACGGAAGACCTGAACAAGAGTGTGTGTTTAAAGTGTGATGAAGACGGAAGACCTGAACAAGAGTGTGTGTTTTAAGTGTGAAGACAGAAGACCTGAACAAGAGTGTGTGTTTAAAGTGTGATGAAGACAGAAGACCTGAACAAGAGTGTGTGTTTAAAGTGTGATGAAGACGGAAGACCTGAACAAGAGTGTGTGTTTAAAGTGTGATGAAGACAGAAGACCTGAACAAGAGTGTGTGTTTAAAGTGTGATGAAGACGGAAGACCTGAACAAGAGTGTGTGTTTAAAGTGTGATGAAGACGGAAGACCTGAACAAGAGTGTGTGTTTTAAGTGTGAAGACAGAAGACCTGAACAAGAGTGTGTGTTTAAAGTGTGATGAAGACAGAAGACCTGAACAAGAGTGTGTGTTTAAAGTGTGATGAAGACGGAAGACCTGAACAAGAGTGTGTGTTTAAAGTGTGATGAAGACAGAAGACCTGAACAAGAGTGTGTGTTTAAAGTGCGATGAAGACGGAAGACCTGAACAAGAGTGTGTGTTTAAAGTGTGATGAAGACTGAAGACCTGAGCAAGAGTGTGTGTTTAACGTGTGATGAAGACAGAAGACCTGAACAAGAGTGTGTGTTTAACGTGTGATGAAGACAGAAGACCTGAACAAGAGTATGTATTTAGCCTATGTTCCAAAATTTCAAGTTACGTAATAAGTTACATAATATAACTTTTCCTTGGAAAGTGCTTCAGCTGATCACACAATAGCAAGTAATTTCCCTGCTGAGTTGCAGAATATTATTTCTGAGGGTGGTTACGAGTCACTGCAAGGGTTTCATGATGGTGATTCAGGTTCATTGGAAGAAATTGCCAAGAAGAACTTACGTCAGTCAGCAAGATAAAATGGCAGCTGGATTCAAGGCAGCAAAGGATCGCTTCACCTTTTTCTTCGTTGTAATACATCACTGGATTTCATGTATAACTAAGCCCTTGGTTATTTACCTAAGACTGGTGTAGATAAAACCATATTACCAGTAATTTGGGGGTCAAACCAGTTGGCATGGATGAGAGAAGAATTATTCATTGATTGGTTTATCAATTTTTTTTCACGAAGTCATGTTTTAATTGCAGAGCAAGGACCTTGCATTCAAGGTTCTCTTGAAAATTCCCATATTCATCCAAAAGCTTTGATGTAAAAGCTTGCATGATTTCCTCCAAATAAAAATCTGTAATATATCCATTGGATCATGAAGTTCTTACTGTATACGTGTATAACCACACACGAAAAGTGATGCAAAAACTTGAAGCCTCAAAGGATACTGACTTCAACTTGCCATTACCAAAGTTTTGGCATTATTTTAACACTACAAACGCTATCAGCTATGTTAGAAATGCCCCAGTTAATATTAAATGTTGCCTTGAGAAAGTTGTGGCATTGTGTGGCAAATACTTCAACAGATTTTTCCCTCGCTTGAGAGTTAGGTGCAGGAAATACTTCAGCTGGGAAGGAGATTATCAGGTGATGGCTTTGAAGATATGCAAGAAAATAATATCACTGAGCTCTTAAAAGATGATGACGCGGACACATTCCAGAGGAAATGTTGGTACAGCTCAATGCACAGACACAAGGGAGGCAGATAACTGAAGAAGATAAGGAAGAGGCTGAACAAAAACAGTAAATATTGCAACAATTACGTGTGCATTTCCATGTTGCTGCTAAACCAGCAGACGTTTATCACTGAAGAGAACCCTGACAAATCTAGCACTGTTTTGAAACAGGGTCTAGAGCAGCTGATGATGTTTTACCGTCAGCTGTATAAAGTACTACAGGGTAAAAGAGACCTGAGACACATTACAGAACCTTTGACTTTTCCAGTAAAGTCATCGTCTTCAGTACCAGAGCATCAACCATCCAGCTGAGCCCAGTAGAGCCGCAGCATTCCTTTACACTCTGTCCACAATCATCGACATTTATCACCAACCACAATTTAACCCTTTTAGAGCCTAGACCACTGATCTGAGTCTTGTATTCAGGGTCCAGAAATTTTCACCCAGCAAAAAATATTTTTCTTATAGATTAAAAGAGTATATTTTACTGGTGGAAATAAAACAAACACAAAAAAAAGATTCCATCAGTGCTTATCGAAATCTAGAAGCGTGAAGTTGGCAGTCAGTGACCGGACGAAGTCAATATCAGCGACTGCTGCACTCTCCGTATCATTTATTTTGCGTTTATTTCACTTTTATCTTTGGTTTTATAATATTTTACATTCTCCAGTAACTTTTGTTGACTGTGTGGCCCATGTAACCCACAATACACATTTATCCACTCGTTGTACGCAACACAATAATACCACTAATATTGACATCGGTATATTGTTTACAAAACTTGTTTCAACAACAACAAGCAAACCAAGGTACAAATGTTTTGCATTACTACTGTTTTAATATTTACATACATGTAAACAGGTACTGGACATGTTCCTAGAATTGTTGTAGTCTGTAAAACCCATTGGTTTTTCACACTCCTATAACATCAAATGTGCCTCTCTGCGTTTCTGTGGGCGTCTTGTTCTGTGTGCACAGACAAAATATCTGTGCAGCTTTCTGCTCTGTAGCAGAAGCTGTCGTTGGGAAGTTATCATTATACTTCAAACGAGAGGGTATTGTGTTGTGTACTGCTGGTATTGTGACCTCTGTTTGGCTATTATTTACCTGGTGACAGAAACAAAATTTGTAGATGAATGGTTCACAGAACCGACATGTTGATAAATTAGACACATGTGCAACTCTTGGGTATCTTTATTGAGGAAACGTTTCGCCACATAGTGGCTTCAACAGTCCATACATAGGAGAAACTTGAAGAACAGGAGGAGAATGAGGTAATCAGTCCCTCAACCTTGAGTCGATGTGTTCAGTCCATCAATCAAGATTGATGGACTGAACACTTCGACTCAAGGTTGAGGGACTGATTACCTCATTCTCCTCCTGTTCTTCAAGTTTCTCCTATGCATGGACTGTTGAAGCCACTGTGTGGCGAAACGTTTCCTCAATAAAGATACCCAAGAGTTGCACATGTGTCTAATTTATCAGAAACAAAATTGTTACTGGTCCTCAAATCAAAATTAATATCACTATCTTCTCCACTATTCACATCTAAGCCCAGGACAATGGAGAATATAATCTTCCGCTTCCCAAGTGACAGTTCCAACACTGACGAATATGGAAGTGATGAGTTTTATGGTTTTGAACATTTACTGACCTCAAGTGATACTCAAAATGCCGGAAATATTTATGAAAACCACGATGACCTTAACTATCAACTTATCAGGCTGGTCCGTCTGGAACACGTACCGGTTTACAGTGCGGTAAGTTTATTTAGGTACAGATATACATAAGTACAGGTATACATAAGCACTGCGTCCCCCGTGTTGTTGCCAGTGTTAGCACTGCGTCCCCCGTGTTGTTGCCAGTGTTTGCACTGCGTCCCCCGTGTTGCTGCCAGTGTTAGCACTGCGTCCCCCGTGTTGTTGCCAGTGTTCGCACTGCGTCCCCCGTGTTGTTGCCAGTGTTTGCACTGCGTCCCCCGTGTTGTTGCCGGTGTTTGCACTGCGTCCCCCGTGTTGCTGCCAGTGTTAGCACTGCGTCCCCCCGTGTTGCTGCCAGTTTTAGCACTGCGTCCCCCGTGCCCTTCGCAGTGTTAGCACTGCGTCCCCAGTGCCCTTCGCAGTGTTAGCACTGCGTCCCCAGTGGCCTTCGCAGTGTTAGCACTGCGTCCCCAGTGCCCTTCGCAGTGGTTCAACTGCGTCTCTCGTGTTGTTCCCAGTGTTTCAACTGTCCCCCGTATTGTTCCCACCTAACCTAACTGGAAGTGGTACTTCCTCTTCCTAGTGTAGGTGGTACTTCCTCCTCCTGGTGTAGGTGGTACTTCCTCCTCCTGGTCTAGGTGGTACTTCCTCCTCCTGGTTGAGGTGGTACTTCCTCCTCCTGGTGGAGATGGTACTTCCTCCTCCTGGTGGAGGTGATACTTCCTTCTGCTTGTGGAGGTGGTACTGCCTCCTCCTGGTGGTGGTACTTCCTCCTCCTGGTTGAGGTGATACTTCCTCCTCCTGGTTGAGGTGATACTTCCTCCTCCTGGTTGAGGTGATACTTCCTCCTGATGGAGGTGGTACTTCCTCTTCCTGATGGAGGTGATACTTCCTACTCCTGATGGAGGTGGTACTTCCTCTTCCTGATGGAGGTGGTACTTCCTACTCCTGATGAAGGTGGTACTTCCTACTCCTGATGGAGGTGGTACTTCCTACTCCTGATGGAGGTGGTACTTCCTCTTCCTGGTGGAGGTGGTACTTCCTCTTCCTGGTGGAGGTGGTACTTCCTCTTCCTGATGGAGTTGGTACTTCCTACTCCTGATGGAGGTGGTACTTCCTTCTCCTGGTGGAGTAGTACTTCCTCCTGGTGGAGGTGGTACTTCCTCTTCCTGATGGAGGTGGTACTTCCTCTTCCTGATGGAGGTGGTACTTCCTTCTCCTGGTGGAGGTGGTACTTCCTCTTCCTGGTGGAGGTGGTACTTCCTCTTCCTGGCGGAGGTGGTACTTCATCTTCCTGGTGGAGGTGGTACTTCCTCTTCCTGGTGGAGGTGGTACTTTCTCCTTCGGTTGGCGGTTTCTCATCTTCCCTGCTGAAGGAGGAGGTACTTCTTCCCAGCTACTGGAGGAGGATTTACTTCCCTCCTGATGTACAACAATCTCTGAAACTCCTCCAAGAGTTGTAATTCCATGAGAGCGTCAGCCAACAATAGGAATTTAGGAATCAGAGACAAGCGGATTTAGCTTACATCCGGAGTAATTACTGCGAGGCTAACGACTGTGCTGTGAGACGCGAGAAGACGAATAGTAGAGAATCTTCACGAATACTAATGCCGAGAACCGCAGGTTCGTTGAGCCTGTCAGTGTATAGATTGTGTTATAACTTCGGATCTCGTGACTTAAATCGTGAATATTCTCTTATTCAATCTGGTTGATGTTATCTAAAAGACTGTTTGATGTTCATTTATTGGAAGGAGACCAAAACTGTATGATTCTTAACCTATTATTTTGCTTGCCATGACTCTGGTGTTTTGAGAATTAAGACTTTTTTTTATTAAAATTTCTTTCTGAAAAGTTTTAATAATAATTAAAATACATTATCTCCCCAGAATAAACATTTATATTTATTTCCATTATGATTTGGATCATTAGATCAGATCATTGGTATAAAATAGATCAGAGCTGATGATCAGTCTCAACACATATCAAACGTAATCATCATTAGTAACACATATCAAACCTGATCATCATTAGTAACACGCATCGTATCTGATCATCAGTACCAACACATCAAACCTGATCGTCAGTACTAACGTAGATAAAAGCTAAATTATCAGTAAATTAAAATGTAAATGAAAACCAAATCACCATTATTAACTTAGATCAAACATGATTAGAAATAACTGAGATCAAACTCCATTTATTAATAACAAACACTTTGAGAAGAAAGCTTTTGACGACTTTTCTTTATAATCTGATTCATTGTTAACTCGTCAATGGTGAGAGAAAATTGGAAAAAACCATCTAAAGACAATACTATATGAGGAGAGGGAATTATTATAATCATGGGGGAGCGCTAAACCCGTAGGATTATACAGCGCATGTAGGGGGGATGGAAGGTATTCAGGCTCAATTCGGGGAACTGGAGCACAGATCTAATTCACTGGGTCAAGAGCCCCTCGCCAGCGTCAAGGAACCTCCCTTGAGGGGTGAGGAGAGGGAAGACGTTAGTAATTGTAATAATAGTAGTAGAAGTAACAGTAGTGGAGGTGTAGTAAAGTGTAGGCGAGCTGTACTAAAGCTTTTGGAGTGGGGAGAGAGTGACCTAGTAGTGACCAGTGAAGAGGTGGGGCCAGGAGCTGTGAATCGACCCTTGCAACCACAATTATGTGAGTACAATTAGGTGAGTTACACACACACACACACACACACACACACACACACACACACCAGTCGTAGAGCCAGAAACGAATATGCACAGATAAGAAGGGAGGCCCAACGACAACCCGAAGCTGTTATACAGCCACATCAGGAGGAAAACAACAGTCAAGGACCAGGTAATCAGGCTGAGGAAGGATGGAGGAGAGACAACAAGAAATGACCGTGAAGTATGTGAGGAACTCAACAAGAGATTCAAAGAAGTGTTCACAGAGGAGACAGAAGGGGCTCCAGAAAGACGGAGAGGTGGGGCACACCACCAGGTGCTGGACACACTACACACAACCGAGGAAGAAGTGAAGAGGCTTATGAGCGAGCTAGATACCTCGAAGGCAATGGGGCCAGATAACATCTCCCCATGGGTCCTGAGAGAGGGAGCAGAGGCCCTATGTGTACCCCTAACAACAATATTCAATACATCTATCGAAACAGGGAGATTGCCTGAGGCATGGAAGACAGCAAATGTAGTCCCAATCTTTAAAAAAGGAGACAGACGTGAAGCACTAAACTACAGACCAATGTCACTGACAAGTATAGTATGCAAAGTCATGGAGAAGATTGTCAGGAGAAGTGGTGGAACACCTAGAAAGGAATGATCTCATCAACAGCAGCCAACATGGTTTCAGGGACGGGAAATCCTGTGTCACAAACCTACTGGAGTTCTATGACAAGGTGACAGCAGTAAGACAAGAGAGAGAGGGGTGAGTGGATTGCATTTTCTTTGACTGCAAGAAGGCGTTTGACACAGTACCACACAAGAGATTAGTGCAAAAACTGGAGCACCAAGCAGGGATAACAGGGAAGCCACTACAATGGATCAGGGAATACTTGTCAGGAAGACAGCAGCAAGTAATGGTACGTGGCGAGGTGTCAGAGTGCGCACCTGTGACCAGCGGGGTCCCACAGGGGTCCGTCCTAGGACCAGTGCTGTTTCTGGTATTTGTGAACGACATGACGGAAGGAATAAACTCCGAGGTGTCCCTGTTTGCAGATGACGTGAAGTTGAGAAGAATTCATTCGATCGAAGATCAGGCAGAACTACAATGGGATCTGGACAGGCTGCAGGCCTGGTCCAGCAATTGGCTCCTGGAGTTCAATCCCACCAAGTGCAAAGTCATGAGGATTGGGGAAGGGCAAAGAAGACCGCAGACGGAGTACAGTCTAGGGGGCCAGAGACTACAAACCTCACTCAAGGAAAAAGATCTTGGGGTGAGTATAACACCAGGCACATCTCCTGAAGCGCACATCAACCAAATAACTGCTGCAGCATATGGGCCCCTGGCAAACCTCAGAACAGCATTCCGACATCTTAATAAGGAATCGTTCAGGACCCTGTACACCGTGTATGTTAGGCCCATATTGGAGTATGCGGCACCAGTTTGGAACCCACACCTAGCCAAGCATGTAAAAAACTAGAGAAAGTGCAAAGGTTTGCAAGAAGACTAATCCCAGAGCTAAGAGGTATGTCCTACGAGGAGAGATTAAGGGAAATCAACCTGACGACACTGGAGGGCAGGAGAAATAGGGGGGACATGATAACGACTTACAAAATACTGAGAGGAATTGACAAGGTGGACAAAGACATGATGTACCAGAGACTGGACACAACAACACGGGGACACAGTTGGCAGCTGAAGACACAGATGAATCACAGGGATGTTAGGAAGTATTTCTTCAGCCACAGAGTAGTCAGTAAGTGGAATAGTTTGGGAAGCAATGTAGTGGAGGCAGGATCCATACATAACTTTAAGCAGAGGTACGATAAAGCTCATGGTTCAGGGAGAGTGACCTAGTAGCGACCAGTGAAGAGGCGGGGCCAGGAGCTTGGACTCGACCCCTGCAACCTCAACTAGGTGAGTACACACACACATGGACTTTACCCGTCAACAATAAATAGATGAGTACGCAACAGCACTCTCACATGCGTACATGCGTACACAGACGCATGCGCGTAAATACGTAGTCACAGACGTGGAAATTTCTTCACTCACATGCACATACACACTGTCACAGACAAGCTGGAACATACACACTGTCACAGACACGCTGGAACATACACACTGTCACAGACACGCTGGAACATACACACTGTCACAGACACGCTGGAACATACACACTGTCACAGACACGCTGGAACATACACACACACATCCTGATTATTCATTGGTGCTAGATGACTCATAATGAAATAAGGAAGAACATTTGATTCAAATTATCATCTGACTAACAGGTGAAAAGGCTGAAGTGACACAGGTCACAAATTTTCAAACGCTGAAAATACTTCTAGGAGGAATTGCGTCGAGGCTCGTTGACCCTAACTCAGAAATTGCAGGAGTCAGGATCACAGGATCATGCGAAGCAAGCCACAGTTGAGACACTCAGAAAATCCTACTGAATGTAGTGTTTCGAACTGACGAACAAGAAAGGAGTGAGAACAATTGAGAGGCAAATAATAATGATGAAAGCTGTGGGAAAAAGAGAAGGTCATGCATCAACAGGTGTGAAAACTCAGCCTCAGGAGGAATGTCAGGCACACCCACACACAGATCTTCCTTTAAGCCAATGCCTTCTCTTCCACTTAAACACGATTAACTTAGACAAGCGATACCTCATCCCTTTTTTTCCATACAGGGCCTCTCATTCCCCTCTAAGCAAGAGCCTTCCAAATGCCCCTCACCCATACCCAGAGATCCCATGCCCCCTACACCTCATCCTTCTCTTTCATTTTACATCCAAGATCCTTATCCCTTCCAGTGCATAAACAGACTCCGGTACCCTTACCTCCAACTCACAGTAACACCTCCTCCATGCAACGACCAGGTATTCAGGAACCCTAGAAATGGAACATGGTAATGAAAAGGAACTTTAAAGTTTTGAAAGCTGAATAAATTGTAATAAATGGAACGAAAGAATAGTGGCTGGCATCGCCACACACTATAACACTCACAGAGAGAAAACCCAAGGAAGTGATAACAGACACCATCTTCCTGGTTGGATAACAAATTGTGAGGAAAGACCGACGTAACGGAAGAGGGCGAAGCACATGACTACTCATCTGAAACCAGTGGAATTTTAAGGACATGAGTAAAATAGAAAAGGGAAGACCTTGATTTCCATAGTGTTGACACGAGTGATGTGAAACCTTCTACTAGACAATAAGCAACCAAGACAGGAATATGAGAGATAACAGAGGTAACCAGAAGAGCTCATACGAGCAGAGCAAATCTGCTGATCACATGTTATTTTATCCATAAAAAGATAAACTGGGAAAACCAAGAGTAACATAGGGGACCAGAAATTTGGAGGGCTGATATGCCGGAGGTGATTCTTGAGCACTTCATACACCAGCATGTCAGGGGACACACCCAGAAAAGAAAGCTGGACCTTTCGTTCAATTTGAGTGAATCTGACGTGTAGGATGTTACAGATGAAAGATCCATTGGTAAACTTGAAGAGAGAAACAGCACTGGAACTATGTGAGAAGACATACTTCAGAAGAGAAGATTACACATGTATATGAAACGATTCCTCGAGGATATACAGCATGTACAGAATGGTACACAATACCGACAAGATGAAATTAAGTCATATGTGCAACATCTGGGTATCTTTATTGTAGACGTTTTGCCATTCAGTTGCTTCATCAGTGCAAATTCTAGGACATAAATGGAGACAGAACTAAATGCAGAAGAAGAGGTAATCAGTCCCTCAGTGTTGAAGTTGGTGCGAAGAGCACCGTAGTCGTGGAGATTCTGGAGCAGAGACAAGGAGGCTGGCGCTTATATATTAACGTCAGGTGGAAAGCGGACGTGTAGCAGACGAGGGCATAGTCACTGGCAGGCGGGATTCCCCAGTGGAAGTAGGTCCTACCCAAAAAGATGGGTTAGTTGCAGTAGCAGCAGTTGTATACGTGAAGAAGGTTATGTACACATCCTCAGAATCATTATAGTTCTGTCTCCAATTATGTCCTGGAATGAAGACCAGCAGTACCAGCAGATGCTGGGGTGTAATAATGAAGGTCAGCAGTACCAGCAGATGCTGGGGTGTAATAATGAAGACCAGCAGTACCAGCAGATGCTGGGGTGTAATAATGAAGACCAGCAGTACCAGTAGATGCTGGGGTGTAATAATGAAGACCAGCGGTACCAGCAGATGCTGGGGTGTAATAATGAAGGTCAGCAGTACCAGCAGATGCTGGGGTGTAATAATGAAGGTCAGCAGTACCAGCAGATGCTGGGGTGTAATAATGAAGGTCAGCAGTACCAGCAGATGCTGGGGTGTAATAATGAAGGTCAGCAGTACCAGCAGATGCTGGGGTGTAATAATGAAGGTCAGCAGTACCAACAGATGCTGGGGTGAACATTAAAATGGTATAAAATACCGACAGGTTGTTAGGTAAGACACATATGCAACAATTAGGTATCTTTATTATGAAACGTTTCGCCTACACAGTAGGCTTCTTCAGTCAAGTACAGAAAAGTTGATAGAAGCAGAAGATACTTGAAGACGATGTAATCAGTCCATCACCCTTAAAGTTTTGAGGTGGTCAGTCCCTCAGTCTGGAGAAGAGCATTGTTCCATAGTATGAAACAATATGGAGAAGAAGTGACAGGATGGAGCTTTTTATAGCGTCAAGAGGTGAGACGTAGGCCACTAGGAGAGGTAAGAACTCAGATGTTGAGAAGTCAGGTCCCTCTCAAATCCAGCCCCTCTCACTAGTGGAAGTTGTCGAAGTTGATTGCAGGTCTGTACCAAGATACCCTTGTGTTGCAGTGTCTG
>NC_091301.1:52555873-52573373 GCF_038502225.1 Cherax quadricarinatus
CTATGACTCGTCCCATGCAACCGCAAATAGATTTATTGAAGGTTGTGGTTAGCGGCACACACAGTGCCTCTGCTCCCTCTCCAAGATACATTGTGAGATGTTATCTGGGAAAACCCGGTACCGTTGTTTGTTTGCAATCGTATAATTACGATTTCGTGAGTCATTTTATTTGGGCACCGCCTCAAAGTATGTAGTTTACATAGCATTTTATTCCCCTTCTCCACGACTGTGTGTAGTGTGTCCAGCACTTGCTGGTGAACTTAGCCGCCTCTGTTTGCTGCAAGCCTTTTTTTTTTTTTGTCTCTGAGAACACCACTTAAATCTCACGCTGAGTTCTTCATATACTTCCTGGTCATTCTTCGTGAGCTTCTCTTTTACTTGTCTCTGCCTGATTATCTGGTCCTTGATTATTATTTTCCTACTGATGTGGCTGTATAACAACTTTGGGTCAGATCTGGCTTTCGATGCTGTCATTCTCATATTGATGCTGAGTAAATTTTCCTTCTGTATTTTTTCCTTGCTGTTATACACTTGGTTTTGGCTTCTCTACACCTATGGGAGAAGCATGGCCTCGGTCTGGTCTTCCCACCGTTTCTCTTGCCCCTGGGTTCGAACTTCTCGTCTGCCTCCCTACACTTTGTATCTGTGTGTTTCATCATTGCATGAATTTCTCCATTACTTCCTCAAGCATCTACGTCCTCCAGGTTTTTAGTCACCTATGTAGCTCTAGGTTTTCTGAGTCAATCTCTTTGTGGTTGAAGTCCCTTAACAACTATCTTTGTCCTGCACTTGTTGGACTGTCTGGGCATCTCAGTTATTGCAGCCACCATTTTTCTGTTGCTTCCGTCATACTCTTGTCTTGGTTTCTTCCTATTTAGTGGAGGGATGCACATTCTTAAAATGTGCCTATTTTGTAGCCATCTGCTTCCCCTCTATCCATTTCTTTCATCCCAAAGCTACACTGGGTTGCGATCAGCTGTGCTGCTGCTCCTTCTCCTCGTCCTCCTCCTCTGTTCCCTCTGTCTTTCCTCAGAATCTAAAACCCCGTTAGGAAGATCGCATATTATCATGAGTGGTATGATGTCTGGGGATACCTCCATGTATATTATTCCATCTCTCTTGGAACCTGGAGTTATATGCATAACAATACATTCATTCACGTAAACGTTTTTTCATGTTTTGATGCAACAGAATATTTTACCCACCTTGCCTTGTTTCTTTTGCATGTATGAAGGTAAACTGAGGTGGTTATATTAGTTACGGAAATACCTCTCTGGCATCATACAACTACCAAAATGCATCTAGTTAAAATTCCTTGCCATTTAGTGATGGGTTTCTAGAAAAATCTTGTTGCAAGATGGAACTGAAACTCATATATGTCAGCAACTTCTGTAGTTGAGACACCCCTGTGGCTGCCAACGTTTCTTTAAGAGATGAACCGTTCCAGTAACCTATTACTCGAAATAGTGGCTTCGTATTGGCCAGATTATAGGTGATTCGTCTTCCAGGTAAAAGACCAAAAATTGTGTATGTTCATAACACTAAATGAAAAAAAAAAAGATATTGGAAATATACACACTTAAGCAGTATAATGTGATCCTTTATTGACAACGCTTCGCCCACGCAGTGGGCTTTATCAAGTCAAAAACAGATCTGTTTGTGACTTGATAAAGCCCACTGCGTGGGCGAAACATTGTCAATAAAGGATCACATTATACTACTTAAGTGTTTATATTTCAATTGTGTTGGTATTTTATACCATTTATTTCCAGAAAGACATTGTAGAACATGTTATCAAGATCTCAATAATCATGAAATAAACAATGACACAAGCAGAACATGTTATCATGATCTCAGTAATCATGAAATAAACAATGACACAAGCAGAACATGTTATCATGATCTCAGTAATCATGAAATAAACAATGACACAAGCAGAACATGTTATCATGATCTCAGTAATCATGAAATAAACAATGACACAAGCAGAACATGTTATCATGATCTCAGTAATCATGAAATAAACAATGACACAAGCAGAACATGTTATCATGATCTCAGTAATCATGAAATAAACAATGACACAAGCAGAACATGTTATCATGATCTCAGTAATCATGAAATAAACAATGACACAAGCAGAACATGTTATCATGATCTTAGTTATCATTGTGTCCGTGTCAATGCTTGACAGAAACAGCAACACAAGGCAGAAAATGTTTCTTGATCACAGTTATCACTATGACACAAACACACAACACAGGACGCGACATATTATCATAATAACATCTTTTCCATGATATTATCATAAACAATACTTTAATTTTCACCATTATTCCCTAAAAATGTCAAAATATACACTTTGCAGACCTCTCATTATATGTCAACGTTGTTTACTACAAATGGCTGGATTTTAGAGAGCAATTAAGGTCTTCCAGGATCCGTTGCTCCATTAACGTCTTGCAGCGTTCATAGCCTACATTATTTTTCAAATCTTATTATAAACTTAATTACATCCAGATTTTTTCCTGAAACTGAATGCTTCCAGTCTGTGAATGACTTACGTTCTAGTTAGCAGCACATCTTGCCCATATTTCAACATTTGCAATTGAGATCCCCCTGTGTAGGATAACAGTGTTGAAGAGGTTGTTACCAACACTGGTGGACACCATTGACGTCAACTGCAGCGGCAAGATAACTGGAAAACAGTTAAATAATTATTTATAAACGCAGAATAACTTCAAGCTGCAACAGTACTTTAGCTAACGAAATGTAATACCAATTATTGAAGTTAATTTTAATCTGAAGAAATCTGAAACATTTGCAGTTTAGCGAAGCTATACGATTTACACTGAATCTCTGTTGAGAATGACGCTCTGGCTTTTAAAGCTGAGTACAAACACTGGAGCATCGTTTATGTAATTGTAAAATATTACAAAGCTTTACTTATAAACCAGTGGTAAAATAATTGCCTTTGTTTTTATGAAAGAACTATAAAAATAGATTTGTTAATATAGTAATAATACAGAATTAGTCGGTGCATTTATAGAAGTGATATAAAAACTGAGTTTTTTAAATGACAGTTGTGTATATTGCAGTGGAGCACAAATTGGCTGGTTTATTTACATGTGATATAAAAATTAGATTCGTTTATGTACCTGAGTTATATTTTTTTTTTGTATACCAGAAGTACACAAAGTTACTAGATTATTCGCGAGTGGTATACTAAGTCTTTGTTGATATACCACTGGCATGCAATTTATCAGCAAGTATAATGGTGGAATACAAAGCCTCTTTGTTGAATTCTTTTAATAAAAAAACTTTCTTCATTGCCGTGGTATGCAAATTGGCTCTCATTTTATTCCAGTTGGCTGTGTTTTACCAAAAGATTGAGAATTCCTGCAACAAACTGACAGGTACTGCAACACGCTGTCAGTTTATAAAGACGATACATGTGCAGTACCTAGTAATGTTTGAGTGCAGCATTTTGCTAATAGGAAGGCACCTGGATGAAGAGTTACACAAGATAGGCAGCAGATGAGAAGGTGATGAATAAAATACAGGCGCATCACTTAAAATATCCTTATTGACGAAATATTTTGCTTGCACAACAAGCTTCTTCAATATAAATCAAGCGAAAATATCACTTGAGACAGAAGTAATTCTGAAGTCATCAGTGCTCAACATTGACAGGAAGTAGTCACTCCTTCCTTAGACAGAATTTTCTCCTTATTAATTGTTGCTATTCGTGCAACATTACATTACTACTGGCGACACACGGGAGTGTAAGAAATCTTAAGCTGAAGATTTCCATCCCCATGTGTCTTGTTCTACATTGTTAATCGATTGTACGATTGTAAGAAAGCATGGTAGGCAAATATGGGATACCAGAGGTTAACGATAATTGGGGCCTTTGATTAAACTTTCTGTAAAAAGAGGCTTTGTAATAGGTAATACATATTTAAAAAAAAGGATAAGAATATGAGTTATGATATAAGGCGAAATGAGATTATCTTGTAGGACTATGTATTGATAAATTAAAGACTGGATGTACGTTTCTTATGGAGGGGCAAGAGATACGTTTGACAATGAAAGTCAAACGTAGATTGGATACAAGGAGAATGGCATTAGAAAGTAAGAAATAGAGGTGAAGATTCATAAAGTAAAGGAGGAGGCAGTTAGTGTAAGATATAAGCAACTATTGGAAGAAAGATGGGCTAGTGAAGTTGAAGAGGTATGGGGTAGATTTAAAAATGCAGTGTTAGAGTGTTCAGCGCAAGCATGTGGTTACAGGAAAATGGGTGCTGGGGGGAAGAAGAGCGATTGGTGGAATGATGAGACAAAGAGATAAAAAGTTCACATATAAATGTTTTTACAAAGTCGAAGTGATAAAGGGAGGGACTAGGATATGGAGAGAAAAAGAGAGGCTAAGAGTGGTGAAGGAATATAAAAAGAGAGTAAATGAGAGAGTGGGAGGGATGTTAACAACAAATTCCCTGAGAACGAGGAAAAGTTTTGGAGTGAAATTAATTAATAAGCAGAGAAAGCCAAGGGAGTGAATGGATTTGACAGTTAAAAGTGGAGGAGGAGAGTTGTTAGAGGTGGAGTTGGGGGTATCGGGATTGTGGAGGGAATATTTTAGAAGCTATTAAATGTTGATGACGATAGGGAAGCTGTTATTTCGAGCGTGTGTGTTTGTGTGTGTGTTTGTGTGTTTTGAGAGGGTGGTCACTGTTACGCAGAAAGGTGGGACAGCTGGGGGCTAGAGCCTTGTCTAAGGGCAAAGGTAAAAGTTACACACATGTCAGGCATAAACAGGCCACCCAGGGCTATCCCAGTCAAAACAGAAAGCGCTAAACCAGTATTTGTTACTTCAATGGGTTGGTTAACAGAGGGTTAGGCAAAAATCCTAGGTAGGAAAATACATCTATTTATTCAACATAACACTATATACACACTCTAGAAAACACTTTCATGTATCTGCTATCCTAAACGGCCCAAACAGCGGGCACGAGGAGCAGGCAGCTGGCGGTCCAGTAACCATAACCACCAGGCCTAGTCAGTGCCAGGTCGTCACTACTCCAATACCATCCCCATTTATTTCCTCACTCATCCCACAGCACCCTGACCATGTCAGAGCCTGGGTGAGCATACAGGTAAACCATAGAAGAGACTATGGCTTGAGTTAGCTTAACAAAAGGAGTACACAACTACAAAACTTAGCTTAAATATACAGCATCTCCGACGCCAGCCTCCATGCCATGCTGACTCCACGTGACTGCCCCAAGCCACGCTTACCCAGCGTACCCAGCATACCCAAACACAGTTGGAAAATAAATCCCTAGCAGGATTTCTTTATAATTATGGTTTAACCTACTTTACAGGCTCTGGTGGCCTGCTGGAGGCTCTGGTGGCCTGGTGGTTAACGCTCTCGCTTCACACGGTGAGGGCCTGGGTTCGATTCCCAGCCAGAGTAGAAACATTGGACGTGTTTCTTTCACCTGTTGTCTATGTTCCCCATCAGTGAAATGGGTACCTGGGTGTTAGTCGACTGGTGTGGGTCGCATCCTGGGACACTGACCTAAGGAGGCCTGGTCACAGACCGGGCCGCGGGGGCGTTGACCCCCGGAACTCTCTCCAGATAAACTCCAGATAAACAGTACCCCAAAAGCACATTATGAATTATAAAATTATGCTTTACAATTATAACATTCATACTATTATAACACCCTTCACTACTGCATAACAACATTACAGTGTTATGCAGAACCTTGCATAACAGTCACTTTATGTTACTCTAAGATATATCACTCTTTTAAAGGTTTTTAAATTTTCTCTTATTCTACTACTAATCTCTTAATGACTGAGGAAGGAGTCACCACCTGCTATCATGTCTGAGTGACTGATGACCTCATAATTACTTCTGCTACCTCAAGTGTTGTATTCACCTGATTTCTACTGAAGACGCTTGTTGTGCAGGCAAAACATTTCGTCAACAAAGACTCTCAAGTGATGCGCTTATCTTATTCATCACCTTCTCTTCCACTTCTGCTATAAAAGTTTCCATCCACATATTTCTGTATTAGACTGAAAAAGTCTGCAGTCCAGTGAACATTACCAAGTACTGTGCATGTGTCGTGTCATCAACTGACAGTGTGTTGCAGTAAGTGTCAGAGTGTTGCAGTAACTGTCAGTGTTGCAGTAACTGTCAGTGCTGCAGTAACTGTCAGTGTGTTGCAGTAACTGTCAGTGTGTTGCAGTAACTGTCACTGTGTTTGTGTACCTCAGTGAGTGTGTATGTGTGTGTTTGTTGGAGAAACAGTCAGTGTGTTGGAGGAATTCTCAGTTTGGTTCGCAGAGTTATTTATCTTGTCATCACCTGTAAACTGTACAAATACAGAGCAATTGATACAAAATGAAAACCAGATGAGGAGCAAAAAAGGCACAATACCGTGACTGGAACAATACATCAACTTGAAAGTTTTGGTTTTGGTCTCTCCTTCGCCACTTCACCTGTCCCTCGCGATGGCACTGACCTAATTGGCTTTTCTTATTCCATTCTTCAATCTCCCTCTTGCTCTCTGATTCACTTATCTTCACTCCTTGATAGTGTTAAATGTTTCCGTGTTATTTATCCTTCGTTGCCTTATGTCTATGCTCTTCCTAAAACTCATTAACCTGATATTCTTCTAAGCCTCATCATTTTCTTCAGAGGTTCTGTCTCTTATTCTTTTGCATCTTGGCTGGTCAAAACTCTTACTCCCTCTCTTGGTACTTTGTCTCCTGCCACCTCCGTTAACTCTCAGGACTTCATGGAACGTGTTCACCCCTTTCTCGACCTGTAAGATGCATAGTCTTGACGTTGAGTCTCTCTTCGCTAATGTCCATTTTGACGATGTTCTTACTTTTCACAGAGTGAAGGACAATAAAAGGTTAGTTCACCATCTATACCTACGTTTTTTTTTTTTTTTTTTTTTTTACACAGGCTTTGACAAGGTTAAGTTGGGGATCCCTAGCTTTATTGACAAACTATTAACAGGTTAAGGATTCCTAACTTTATTGACAAGCTATTTACAGGTTAAGGATTCCTAACTTTATTGACAAGCTAAGAGCTGTTACCTACATCAGCTCATTTTAAAGCATTTTTATTGTTATGAGACATACAAGTAGGGAACAGGATGAAGTTGGAGCCATCTGTGGGTCAGTATTTTCATTTGATCAACTGACTTTTTCTCGTTGATATCATTATGCTGTACGAATGCGTTCCATACTCGAGTCATCCTGGGTATATATGATCTCAGATGGCGTGATGTCCTGGAGAAGGGTACAGCCAGAGTGAAGTTGCTGCTTTCTGCCCGTCTTGTGGCATAAAAGCTTGTTTCACGCTGTCCTCGAAGTGGATCCAAGTGTGGCACTTTGACAATATTGGCCTTGTACATAACAGTAAGGCCACCCACATCCCTCCTATGTTGAAGGCTCTGCTGAAATGACAGATCTATCCAGGATGGGTCCAGGTGAGAGATGAGACGTCTTGCTCTGTTCTCTACTCTGTCAAGCAGTCGCAGGTGAGAGGGGATGGGGGGCAGGCAAACCAAGAAAGGGAAGCATACTCAAGTTTCTTGGTTTGCCTGCCCCCTCCCTCTCATCTGCGACTGCTTGACAGAGTAGAGAACAGAGCAAGACGTCTCTGTCGATGCTTTACTTTCTCATTATATTGTCTAATTCCTCAACCTTCAAAACACTAGTGTCTGGACCTGATATTTTCTTGTTCTCTTCCTACCCTTTATCCTTCCCTATTTTTTTGTCTTCTTCTGCCTAAGTGTATTCTGTCATTCAGCTTTTCCTCCCTGTGTTTTTGGTCCATCCTTCGTAGGCCATTAGCTTTCCTGTCGTGCTCCATACTCCACTTCAACTTCTACTACTCCATTACTATTACTACTACTACTACATTGCTATTACTACTACTCCCACTACTACCTCTACTACTATTGCCTGGCTTCACTCTCCTTTCTTTCTACCGCTACTCCCTCCTGCTTTCTGCTACCACAACTACTTCCACTACTAGCATTACCTCTACAACTGAGTCTGCATCTGATATCGAAATTTGTTGATCTGTGACTTTTATTATTATTATTATTATTATTATTATTATTATTATTATTATTATTATTGAATTACTAAAGTGACTGGTAATACAGTGCAACGAAGAGAAAAATATGCAAACTTACAATTACGATTTTTAAGTTTTTTGAAGAGAGTACATTACGAAAATCATTTTTAGTGTATGTATCCTACCACTACCTCTCCTCTTCCTTCCTCACTTTTACCCATCCTTATCCATCTCTCCTATATATACTGGCTCCCTCACCTTTGCTTGCTAGTGTGACTTGTAAATGGTCCAAGTGCGGATTATTTATTTTCATACTTCGAGTATGAAGAAAACCAGTTTTTATACGATAGCAGTTTAAACACAGTTTACATACCACTAGTAAACAAGCAGACAGTTTGTTTACCAGTAGTTTACAAACAAAGGCTGTTTGTATACCAGATGTGAATAAACTAGCTGACATAAAAAGAAAGCTAATTTATATAATTTACATAATTTATATAATTTATATAATTTATATAACTCGTGTGCATAGACAAATTAAATTTTTATGTCACACGTAAATATAGCAAACTAATTTGTGTTCCACTGGAATATAAACAACTCTAGCGTGTTTACCACTTTATTTAAAAAAAATAATTGTTTATATCAGTGTTATAAATGCAGGCGACCATCTGTGTACAGTTAGTATATTAACAAAGTTATTTTTATAATTCTCTTTCAAAAGCAAAGCCATTTTTTACCACTGGTTGATAAATAAACTGTATAATATTTCACAGTAATATAAATGAAGCCTAAACGTTTGTAAGGAGCTTTAACAGCCAGAGCTTCACTCAACAAGGATTCACAGTAATATAAATGAAGCCTAAACGTTTGTAAGGAGCTTTAATAGCCAGAGCTTCACTCAACAAGGATTCACAGTAATATAAATGAAGCCTAAACGTTTGTAAGGAGCTTTAACAGCCAGAGCTTCACTCAACAAGGATTCACAGTAATATAAATGAAGCCTAAACGTTTGTAAGGAGCTTTAACAGCCAGAGCTTCACTCAACAAGGATTCACTGTAATTCGTATTGCGTCGCCAAATTGCAAATGTGGAAGATTTCTTCAAATTAAAATTAAGTGTAACAACTGGTATTACATTTCATAGCTTGAAGTAATTCTGCTTTCACGAAAGAATTATTTGGCAGTATTCCAGTTATCTTGCTGCTGCAGTTGGCATCAATGGTGTCCACCAGTGTTGGTAACAGCCTCTCCAACATTGTTATCCTACACCGGGAAACTCAATTGCAAATGTTATATATTGACAAGACGCACTGCTAACTAGAACGACTCATTCGGAGACTGGGAACATTCACACTCTAGGAAAATCTGGAAGTAATTATGTTTATAATAAGACCTGGAAAATCCAGACTATAAACGCAGCAAGACCTTAATGGAGTTGCAGATCCTGGAAGACCTTAACTGCCCTGTAAAATCCAGATGATGGTGGCGAACACTGTTAGCCGATAATGAGCTACTGCATAGTGTATATTTTGTCACTTTTACGGAATATTGGAAGAAAATCAATGTGTTTTTGTTACAATATCTTGGGAAAGTATTTATGATAATATTCTGCGTCTTCTGTTTTTGTTAGTGGCATTCGCTGATACAGAGATTAAAAATAATATCTGACTGTGGCTTGTGTTACATTAAGCCACAGTGTGACAGAGATAATGAAGATCATGATAAGATGTTATGCGGAGAGACGTTATTTGTGTTACACGGTGATGACATGTTTCGCCTTGTGGTGATCTTTCTGGAACACTCTGACAGTGATCATGATAACAGAGGTAATTATAACATGCTCTGATGATTGTTATTTTTGTCACTAACACAGAGGTCATGATAACGTGTTCTCTCTTGTGTTTGTGTCAAACACTGAAGCGAAAACCACGATAACCGAGATTTTGAAAATATGTTCTGCATTGTTAACCTTTCTTTAATATTACATTGCGGTCGTTTCCTTTAATAGCTAAATTGGAAATGAACGTCCTTGTATTATTAAGGCTTATTCTTATTATTTATGTACATGGCCATGATTAGTTAAATTGAAGGTAAAGCAACGTGCCTGCCGCTCTGTGTACTGATGTATGGTTAAGCTGTAGTGTTCAATGGTTATATCCCCCTTTCATCCCCCTTTTGTTCAACTACTCTACTGAGTATTGGTGAGTCACGTCACGTGACCCACCTGACCTGTATGCTCAAGGTTGAGGGACGAGCAGTGAAGAAGTAGCAGCCAACGAGAACACTCCTGCTCGTCTCTGGTAACTGGCCAAGGTTGATTATCCGGCCTGGACTTATTCTGTTGTATTCTGACTGCTTCCTTATGGGAAATAAGACCTTATTCACTAAAGTAATCTCTATATATATACATGCTATCTCTAGGATCTCGTCCTAACCATGTGTTATAAAAGCCTCATATATATATATTTCGGACAATATAGAACAAACAAACATTCTTAACTTATATACAATAATTCGTATAGTATTATTATTGGCTTTATGTGGTATTATAAATATACTACATTAAAATAAGATTTCCGGAGGATTACTATTATTACCCCAACCTCTCTGACCATTGTTATGCTCTAACCAGAAGGAAACTGAGTGGTTACAACCCAAGGAGTGTAACAGTCACACACCGACACGGAGAACATGATTACCGAGATCTTGATAATATGTTCTGCATTGTGTTACTGTTTGGTCTATCTTATAAATCACTGAAATGTCACTGCCTACAATCTGGCCAACATAAAGCACCTATTTGAAGTCACAGGTAACAAGAAGGGTTCCTCTACAAGAGGAAGGTCGGCTGCCACACAAATTCCTGATATTATTGCTACACAAATGCACAAACACGCACGCGCGCACACACACACACACACACACACACACACACACACACACACACACACACACACACACACACACACACACACTGACCGGGGTTCAGTGGGACAGAGAACTGGCAGGGAAGCCAGTAAATGAGATGATGGAATATGTAACAACAATATGCAAGGAAGCTGAGGAAAGGTTTGTACCCAAGGGTAACAGGAATAATGAAAAAGCCAGGATGAGCCCATGGTTTACCCAAAGGTGCAGGGAGGCAAAAACCAAGTGTGATAGGGAATGGAAAAAGTATAGAAGGCAAAGGACCCAGGAGAATAAGGAGAGCAGTCGTAGAGCCAGAAATGAATTTGCACAGATAAGAAGGGAGGCCCAACGACAATATGAAAACGACACGGCAGCGAAAGCCAAATCTGACTCAAAGCTGTTATACAGCCACATCAGGAGGAAAACAACAGTCAAGGACCAGGTAATCAGGCTGAGGAAGGAAGGAGGAGAGACAACAAGAAATGACCATGAAGTATGTGAGGAACTCAATATGAGATTCAAAGAAGTGTTCACAGAGGAGACAGAAGGGACTCCAGAAAGACGGAGAGGTGGGGGTACACCACCAAGTGCTGGACACAGTACACACAACCGAGGAAGAAGTAAAGAGGCTTCTGAGTGAGGTAGATACCACAAAGGCAATGAGGCCAGATAACATCTCTCCATGGGTCCTGAGAGAGGGAGCAGAGGCGCTATGTGTACCCCTAACAACAATATTCAATACATCTATTGAAACAGGGAGATTGCCTGACTCATGGAAGTCAGCAAATGTAGTCCCAATTTTTAAAAAAAGAAGACAGACATGAAGAACTAAACTGCAGACCAGTGTCACTGACGTGTATAGTATGCAAAGTCATGGAGAAGATTATCAGAAGAGTGGTGGAACACCTAGAAAGGAATGATCTCAACAGCAGCCAATATGATATCAGGGACGGGAAATCCTGTGTCATAAACCTACTGGAGTTCTATGACAGGGTGACAGCAGTAAGACAAGAGAGAGAGGGCGGGTAGATTGCATTCTTTTGGACTGTAAGAAGGCGTTTGACACAGTTCCACACAAGAGATTAGTGCAAAAACTGGAGGACCAGGCAGGGATAACAGGGAAGGCACTACAATGGATCAGTAAATGCTTGTCAGGAAGGCAGCAGCGAGTCATGGTACGTAGTGAGGCGTCAGAGTGGGCGCCTGTGGCCAGCGGGGTCCCACAGGGGTCAGTCCTAGGACCAGTGCTGTTTCTGGTATTTGTGAACGACATGACGGAAGGAATAGACTCCGAAGTGTCCCTGTTTGAAGATGACGTGAAGTTCATGAGAAGAATTCACACACACACACACACACACACACACACACACACACACACACACACACACACACACACACACACATACACACATACATACACACATATACACACACACATACACACACATACACACACACACACACACACACACACACACACACACACAGAGGGGACTGTAGTAAATGAAAGAGCTAAGCTATATGTGGAGGCCCTAACAGACCACAGCAGAGCCCAGGGAAAGCTGATGAGGGAAAATGACAGGCCAATGTGCCCAAGTACAATAGATAGTGAAACTGAAGAAAGGAAAGCTGCAATTCAAATTCAAATTCAAAGTTTATTCTCTATAAAGATTACAATGTTGAATTTACAGAATTTGGTTGTTGTGTGGTTTACATGTAGTTAAATAATGATTACAGAGTGTACCACTAGAACGCCTAGCATGGCTAGGCATTTCGGGCAGACTTAGTTTAATTCTTTATTTTAAAATATTACAAATTATGAGGTAAGTTGGTATTATGGCTAAGTGACTAAATACTAGTTTGTGAGTTTAGCAATGTGAATGCTTTTGTTATGGCACAGTACATAGTTTCAGTATTGAAGTATCATAGGATTCATTATTTTAAGATTGAGGAAATCAAATCGAATCAGTGGATACATAGGGATATGCAGCGGGAGAATGAAAGGGAGAGGTCAGTCTTTGTGTATGGGCTCCAGGAATTTGAAGGGAAAACTTATGAAGCAAGAAAACACGGGGAAAAAATGCAATCGAAAGCATCATAAAAGCAATAGGAGAAGATGACATGAACCAACTGGAAAATTTTTGGAGAATAGGGGGGTTTGCAAGAAGAAGAACCCGGCCAGTGAAAGTGACTTTCAAGGCAGGTGAAAGCAAAACTAAGGGACATGCCCACATACTGGAAGGTGTATCTCGACCGCGACAGAACACAAGAAGAAAAGAAGAAGCTGAGAGAGATGTTACAAATGCAAAAGGAGGAAAGAGAGAAGATGGAGATGCAGACAGACAGGAGATCCCAGACTCAGGAAGATCAAATACAGCCTCCCTCACAACTATCTACAGAAGCTCCCCAACCAGGGCAACCCCAGTGAAACCCAACATTCTAACCCAAAACACCCATGCCATATCCAATGCCCCCACCCATCTCATTACAAACTCCACCCCCACAGCAACCACCCATAGTTCCTTATCAGGTCTCCCACTTCCCCAATCCCAATGTACCCCCCGGACCACAGTCTTAGAAAAGAAGTTGAGGGTGTGGTATACAAATGCAGATGTAATAACAAATAAGTGTGAGGAGTGGAGTGAAAGAATCAAGGAGACATCCCCAGATATAATAGCACTCACAGAAACAAAACTCACCGGAATGATAACATATGCAATCTTTCCACCTGGATATCAAATCCTCAAGAAAGACAGAGGGAGGAGAGGGGGAGGAGGAGGAGGAGGAGGAGGAGGAGTTGCACTGCTCATCAAAAACCAGTAGGGTTTTGAGAAAATGGAAGGAATGGATGGCACGGGTGAAAGGGACTACTTAGTAGGAACAATCCAGTCTGAGGGCCATAAGGTGATAATTGCAGTAATGTACAACCCGCCACCGCACTGCAGGAGGCCAAGAGAAGAATATGATGAGAGCAACACAGCAATGGTCGACACACTAGCCGAGGTGGCCAGAAGAGCTCACATGGGGGGAACAAAGTTACTAGTTACGAGTGATTTCAATCACAAGGAGATTGACTGGGAAAACCTGGAGCCCCATGGGGGTCCCAAAGCATGGAGAGCCAAGATGATGGATGTGGTACTGGAAAACCTCATGCATCAACATGTTAGAGACACTACCAGAGAGAGTGGAGAGGATGATCCAGCAAGACTGGACCTTGTATTCACCTTGAATAGTTCGGACATCGAGGATATCATGTATGAAAGGTCCCTAGGAGCTAGTAATCATGTGGTTCTGTGCTTTGACTACATAGTTGATCTTCAAGTGGAGAGAATGGCAGGAATAGGATGGGAAAACCAAACTACAAAAGTGGGAACTACTCAGGCATGAGGAACTTCCTGCAAGACATTCAGTGGGAGAGAGAAGTGACAGGAAAACCAGTACAAGAAATGATGGACTATGTGACAACAAAATGCAAGGAGGCAGAGGAGAGGTTTGTTCCCAAGGGAAACTGGAATAATCGGAAGAACAGAACGAGTCCTTGGTTTAACCAAAGGTGTAGGGAGGCAAAAACTAGGTGTACTAGAGAATGGAAAAGGTACAGAAGACAAAGAACTCGGGAAAATAAAGAGATTAGCCTAAGGGCCAGAAACGAATATGCACAGATAAGAAGGGAGGCTCAGCGACAATATAAAAATGACATAGCATCGAAAGTCAAGTCTGAACCGAAGCTGTTATATAGCCACATCAGGAGGAAAACAACAGTCAAGGATCAGGTAATCAGATTGGGGACGGGTGATGGGGAGTTCACAAGAAATGACCGAGAGGTATGTGAGGAGCTCAACACGAGATTTAAAGAAGTGTTTACAGTGGAAACCGGTAGGACTCAAGGAAATCAGAACAGGGAGGTACACCAACAAGTGCTGGATGAGGTACACATAACCAAGGAGGAGGTGAAGAAGCTGCTATGTGAACTTGACACCTCAAAGGCGGTGGGACCAGACAACATCTCTCCTTGGGTCCTTAAAGAGGGAGCAGAGATGCTGTGTGTGCCATAAAAAAGATCTTCAACACATCCATTGAAACTGGGCAACTCCCTGAGGTATGGAAGATGGCAGATGTAGTCCCAATTTTTAAAAAAAGGAGACAGACATGAGGCATTAAACTACAGACCTGTGTCACTAACATGTATATTATGCAATGTCATGGAGAAGATCATCAGGAAGAGAGTGGTGGAGCACCTGGAAAGAAACTAGTGTATAATCGACAACCAGCATGATTTCAGGGAAGGAAAATCCTGTGTCACAAACCTACTGGAGTTTTATGACAAGGTGACAGAAGTAAGACAAGAGAGAGAGGGGTGGATAGATTGCATTTTCTTGGACTGCAAGAAGGCCTTCGACACAGTTTCTCACAAGAGGTTACTGCAAAATCCAGAGAATCAGGCACGCATAACAGGAAAGGCACTGCAATGGATCAGAGAATACCTGACAGGGAGGCAACAACGAGTCATGGTACTTGACGAGGTGTCAGAGTAGGCGCCTGTGACAAGCGGGGTTCCACATGGGTCAGAACTAGGACCTGTGCTGTTTTTGGTATATGTGAATGACGTAATGGAAGGGATAGACTCAGAAGTGTCCTTGTTTGCAGATGATGTGAAGATAATGAGAAGAATCAAATCGGTCGAGGATCAGGCAGGATTACAAAGAGACCTGGACAGGCTACAAGCCTGGTAAAGCAACTGGCTCCTTGAATTTAACCCTGCCAAATGCAAAGTCATGAAGATCGGGGAAGGGCAAAGAAGACCGCAGACACAGTATAGTCTAGGGGGCCAGAGACTACAAACCTCACTCAAGGAAAAATATCTTTGGGTGAGTATAACACCAGGCACATCTCCTGAAGTGCACATCAACCAAATAACTGCTGCAGCATATGGGCGCCTAGAAAACCTCAGAACAGCATTCCGACATCTCAATAAGAAATCCTTCAGGTCCCTGTACACCGTGTACGTTACGCCCATATTGGAGTATGCGGCACCAGTTTGGAACCCACACCTAGCCAAGCACGTAAAGAAACTAGAGAAAGTGCAAAGGTTTGCAACAAGACTAGTCCCAGAGCTAAGAGGTATGTCCTACGAGGAGAGGTTAAGGGAAATCAACCTGACGACACTGGATGACAGGAGAGATAGCGGGGACATGATAACGACATACAAAATACTGAGAGGAATAGACAAGGTGGACAAAGACAGGATGTTCCAGAGATAGGACACAGCAACACTGGGACACAGTTGGAAGTTGAAGACAGATGAATCACTGGGATGTTAGGAAGTATTTCTTCAGCCACAGAGTAGTCAGGAAGTGGAATAGTTTGGGAAACGATGTAGTGTAGGCAGGATCCATACATAACTTTAAGCAGAGGTTTGAGGTTCAGGGAGAGTGACCTAGTAGCGACGAGTGAAAAGGCGGGGCCAGGAGCTCGGACTCAACCCCTGCAACCTCAACTAGGTGAGTACAACTAGGTGAGTACACGCGCGCACGCACACTAGGAAGCATTCAAATTTTGGTCAAAGCTGCACTCTTCCAGCATTGTTCATTATGCACATCTTAGATTCAGTGCCAAATGTGAAGTTGAATGGTTGGGGCGTACAGCATTAGTGATTAATATTTCGAAATATGTCTGTATTATTTAGCAGCGCAGCGCAGTGTTTTATATATTGTATGTACTATGTATTCTGTACTTTTATGCACTATGTACTCTGCAGTATTTATGAACATTAACTAGCTTTCTCTCTCTTCAGATACTCTGATTACTTATATACTTTACTACTGAGATGCTACAATGTCAACGAGGAAAGTCGCAGAACAAGTATTGTTTGGTCATTCCAGTGTTCTTCCAGTGAACAACGAGGAAAGTCGCAGAACATGCATTGTTTGGTCATTCCAGTGTTCTTCCAGTGAACAACGAGGAAAGTCGCAGAACATGCATTGTTTGGTCATTCCAGTGTTCTTCCAGTGAACAACGAGGAAAGTCGCAGAACATGCATTGTTTGGTCATTCCAGTGTTCTTCCAGTGAACAACGAGGAAAGTCGCAGAACAAGTATTGTTTGGTCATTCCAGTGTTCTTCCAGTGAACAACGAGGAAAGTCGCAGAACAAGTATTGTTTGGTCATTCCAGTGTTCTTCCAGTGAACAACGAGGAAAATTGCAGAACAAGTATTGTTTGGTCATTCCAGTGTTCTTCCAGTGAACAACGAGGAAAGTCGCAGAACAAGTATTGTTTGGTCATTCCAGTGCTCTTCCAGTGAACAAACGTCCGTCCAAAGGTGATATGTTAAGGAACAGCTGGCGAGGTAAATGTGGTGAAGGAAAGTTTACTGATGTATCAGTGATTATCAAGATAGTAGCTAAGGATTGTTCTGAACTATGGCAGAAATCAGCTGGAGACAGAAAAACTATTCGAATTTTCAGCTAGAAAACTATT